>NC_053160.1:31018974-31618974 GCF_016835505.1 Polypterus senegalus | reverse complement strand
GGCCTTACTCCCCTTCCATTTCGTCTCTTGCACACACAATATATAAACCTTCCTTCTCTCCTTCATATCTACTAACTCTCTCCCCTTATCAGTCATACTGCCACCATTCAAAGTTCCTACCCTCAGTTCCACTCTCTTTACTTTCCTCCTCTCCTCCTGCCTCAGGACACGTCCCCCATATTCTCTTTCTTCTTCTTCTTCAGCCAACAGTAGCCCAATTTCCGCCAGCACCCTGTTGACTAACAGTACTGGTGGCGGTCATTGTTAACTCAGGGCTCGACCGATCTGGTATGGAAATTTGTATTGTTGTCCGCATATTGATATGGCAAAATTTTACACCGGATGCCCTTCCTGACGTAACCCTCCCCATTTATCTGGGCTTGGGACCGGCACAAAGAAACACATTGGTTTATCTTTAGTCAAGTGAGAAGTCTTTTTCTTCTGTTTTTGTAATTCTATTGTGTGTATGTGATGGATGTTATTGTTGTTATATTATTTCTAGAATTTCTGTTAAAGCTAAATTTCCCCTTGAGACAAATAAAGTACTATCTATCTATTATGAAATGCCTGCTGACTCAGCGATTCAGTCATCTCTCGGCTAATGCAACTTGTCCAAGGCGTTTCAATGCCTTCATATTTGTGTTAACTCCATCTTTCATTCTGTGTTACCATTGCATTTCAAAGGAACTGAGTTGATATTCAAACTGCAAAGTGGTGAGACTGACAATTCTTTCATAGTGAGTTACTGCTTTCAGAAAATGAGTCTGTGATCTTAAACAGGTTCAGTATAAATTAGTGCAGACCTGTGAGTTTGCCATATGATTGTCTGGCATTACATTCAGGGTTTGTTCTAGCTTTGTTCTGCTGAATGATGACACAATAGGTTTCTGCTCTTCTCATGCCTGAACTGCAGTAAGTGGAATCAGAATGTGTGGATGGATGTCTTGTAGCGAGAGGCTGAAGAATGGGAATCAGCCCATTACCGATGAATGCTGGTGAGTGGCCATAAAAAGGACCGTTGGAATCATAAGCAGCTGCTTCCACCAAACTGCTTAGGTGTTCTGCCACTCCATGCACTCCCAGCTGCCTCTATCCATTACCTGCTCATACACGATACCCAGCTCTGCTTCACTCTGTTCATCTGGGGTGAAAGCCAACGTGTATGCCATTCTTTTCCTCAACTCTGTGTGCCAACCAAAGGCCAGAGTCCACATTTGAGACTCACTGGTGGCCACACATCAAAGCTGATGGATGTTAACAGCAGGGGCACGTGTCCAAAGTGCTCTGTGAGTGTTGTATCTAAATGCTGCTCATCAAGCTGCTTTTATGCCATATTCTCCAGGTATTCACACCCCATCAGACAGTCCACAGATACCTGAAGAGTGTTTCCCTCTCAGTTCCAGACCCAGGGGCGCTACACTGTCCTCTTCTCAGAGCCTTCATCCTCAAGGGTAACAGGGACTTGAATAACCTGAACATCTGAGGAGTGCAAGTTGCTCTGGTCTGCCGTACATGAAGAGAGCCATTGTCAGCATAACTGAGAGGTCCACTAGTGTTAGTGCTAAACCAGTCCTTTCTCTTGGGGTCATTAGTTGTTTTTTCTTCCATTCACTACCACCAGCGTAACAAGCAGAGGGATGTGAGAGTTGGAGGAATAGCATTATCCCCTTAACAGCAAATGCTGGTGAGTTGCTGTAAAAAGAACTGTTGACGCCTTCAGTGGCCACTTCCGCCATGCCGCTCAGGTGTTCTGTGACTCCATGCATCCCCAGCCACTTCAGTCCTTTGCCTGCTCAAACACTCTGCCCAGGTCCGCCTCATGCTGCTCATCTAGGGTCAGAGCGAACCCATATGCCAAACATCTACCCGGCTCCAGAATGGAAAATGTACATTTGGGAAATGTGTGCACTCTGTTTTGCAAAAAGCACCAGTAGATACAACTTATATTATACGGCAATGCTGTCTTTTTGTAGATTCTGAGTTTGATGGCATGTCTCTTTGAATGCTGTTAGCTAGAAGACTCCTGCACAATAATAACAATACATTTTATTCATATAGTGCCTTTCCCACACTCGGAGTACTTCACAGAAATTGAAAATGAACAACATTTTCATTCAAATGATGTAGCTCAAAGTGCTTTACTATCTATCTATCTAATGAAGAAAGAGAAAAAAGACAAAATAAATAAGAAAATAGAATTAGGGAACACTAAATAACATAGAATAAAACAATGTGGCATATACGACATTTGCCACAAAACATCCTGTGAAGCCCAGGGGTGTCTACAGCCACCCAAACCCGACACAGACAGGCACAGACATGAGTTTGCCACACAGCACATGTTTATTCACGTGGGAAGCGCTTTTTCTCTGCCCCCACAGCACAGTACAGAAAGCACCTAACACAGACCAGCACTAAAGCCTTTCGTGCTTCTTCTTCATTTTCTTCGACATCCTCCACTTCTCTCACTACAAGCTTCATCCGCTTCCTCACGACTCTAGCTTTCAGAGTAGTGGCCGCTGGCCCCTTTTATAAGGCATTTGGAGGGGCTCCAGGTGCTCACTGACTTGCTTCCGGCAGCACTTCCGGGTGTGGTGGACGTGCTGCAAACAAGGGCTCAGCAGTTCTCCAGGCGCCCCCTGGTGGAGGCCATGGGCCCAGGAGGGTTGAGCTTCAATGTTCCAAATCCGTGGCACTGCTGCATGCCAGGGGGCTACCCTCTAGCGCTCCGAGGGAGGTAATGGTCCAGAACACAGTCATCTCCTCCTGTCCTTCAGGAGCTACAGGAGCGTCCTGGCTGAGCAAGGGTTCTGGCCGTCTGTCACAATCCCCATTAAATACTGTGAACGGCACCCGGGCACAGACAGGCGGACATGTTGTTATCACACCACCACACGTTTATTTACCAAATATTTACAATTATTATGGTCACCAAGACCCCAGTCCATTGGTTACAAAGACCCCAGTTCACTGGTCACAAAGACCTAGTCACGTGCACAAAACCCCAAATACTCAATGTCCTGGCCACAATGCCTTTCTTCGGGCCGCCTCCACTCTCCACTGCTTCGTCCTCCTTCCACCCGACTCCAGCTCTGAATGAAGGAGGCGGCCCTTTATGGAGGACCGGATGAGCCCCAGGTGTTCCCGGCAATCTTCTGGCCACGCCCAAGTGTGGCGGAAATGCCGGCTGTCCTCCCGGCTGCTCTCCGGGCGCCGTCATAAATCTTCCCCCCAGCACTTCCTGGTGTGGCGGGAGTGCTGGGGAAACAAGTCCCAAGGCATTGGGCGCCTCCTGGCGGTGGCCACGGGCCCCTACAGGCAAGAGCTTCCAAGCCCGCGACCCGTGGCTCCCAAAGCAACCGGAAGGCGAACCCCACGTGGTCCAGGCAGGGCTCTGACCCTCTTCCGGTCCCTCCTGGCGTCCCGGCCGGGTCATGGCCCCTGGCATCCCTGACAGTGCCCCACAGCCAGCGAAGACCACTCGTGGGTAAGAGCGACCCGTCCCCGAGGGCAGCAGAGCCCAAGCGGGTCCCACTCGAGGATAGCCGGGTCCGGCCCGCACTCCTAGCAGGGACAGGGGCGGAGACACAATCTGAGCACCAACCCATGGTGCATCCCTGTGCCTCGCACAGGTTGTGCTCCCCCCTTTTACCGGCACCCGGGGCCTCCTCGGTCGGCACCCCCTCCGAGACCTCCACGCCCCTTTGTTCTGAGGCACTCGTTCCCCCGTTGGCTCCTCCAGCTGTGAGCGCACCTGCGCACCGACAGAGAGATCATTCTGCAGACGGCCCGACATCAGAGGGCTGTTCCGCCACGAAGGGGTTCCTTCAGCTCGCCCGGGGTCCGTCCCTACAAAAGAGAATACAGGGGCAGAACCGCTGCCAAAGCACCCAGCTCGTGCCACGCACGGGCAGCGTTCCCCCTCAACGGCACCCGGCACTTGCCTGATCGCCACCCTCTCCGCGGCTTCCGTGTCCCTCTCGATGATGGAATCGTCGGCACCGCCCGCTCTCTCTCCGCCGGCCTCAGGGATTCCCTCTGCTCTCCCAGAGGGCAGCCAGCCGCTGCGCGTGCACCCAGCAACGCTGCCTCACCTTATTGGAGGAATCGGCACCCAGCCTCTTAATCCTCCCTTTACTTTGGACGCCTTGGCGATATGCGGCTCCGTATTAATCAACACGAGCCCCTTTCCCGTCTGCGTCCGTAACATATCGGAGGAATCGGCACCCAGCCTCTTATTCCTCCCTTCACTCTGGGACGCCATGACGGTTTGAGACTCCTTATGGAATAAAAGGCGCCTCTGTCCCGTCTGCGTCCCTATAGTCGGCGCAAGACCCAGCCGACTCGGGCGGGCGCTAGGACCCGGGCACTTAGCAGCCCGTGTCCATTCGCGTCCTCGGACTCCCCTCGCCCAGCGCATACAGTCCGGCGCCGCACTCCTGTCGGAGGGCTGCTTACTCGGAACTGATCATTGTCATCACAGCCTTTTTCAGCAGCCCCTCCCATATGCTTTACAGAGTCGGCTGTACTCACCGTCTCCGCCGTACCTCTCCGGCTGGAGATTCCAGCGTCGCGCCGTCCCGTTGTCGATTGAAACGTTCTCAGCGCCCGCGCCTTCCTCTCCAGTACCAGCACCTCAGCCCGGAGGGCACATAGCACTACAACACACGCTGCCCGCGGGCTGAAGGGACGCCTCCAGCTCCGCCAAAGCAGCCGGCAAAGACAGGAAGTTAACCGACGCGAGCCTACCTGACTGTCGGCCTCCGGCGCCGCCACTTCCTGTGGGCCTTCTCCTCCGCCCAATCGGGTCTCCCCTGCCCGTGATGGACATTCCTTGGTCCCGCCTCTCTGCAGTCATCGGCGGGCACACAAGACACACCGTCCAATCGCGTGCCTGTCCGGGGAGGGACTTCTGGTCCGCGGCCATCTTGGCTCTCCTTCTGCGGCGGCGACGTGCTTGCCGGCAGCTTTGCTGTTGCCAGCACCTTTCGAGCTGCAGCGTCTCTTCCTCCGCAGCCCTCGCGGCTGCCGCCACGCTGCCGGAGCCCGCAGACCAGCATGCGCCCGCCACTGACGCGGATCCGGGAGGTCCCTGCCTGGAAAACAAAACACACGCCCGGCCCCCAAGGGCCGGCTGCCGATAGGCAGGGAACTCACCTCCCAGGTCCCGTCAAACCGAGGAAACGTCCTCGGCGGGGCCTCTCTGGCCGCCATGCCGTCCCGGCGCCTCCAGCAGCGGCGCGATCGGGAGCCCGCTGCACTCCTCCAATGCACGCCGCCCGCCCGCTTCAGGGAATAACGGCCCTCCTGCGGACCCCTGGCGGTCCGTGGGGTTCCTTTACCCCGCGGGACTGTGTGCACGCAGCACCCGCGGTACGTGGGTGGGGTCCCCTGCTGCACCGGGTCGTCCACAACAAATTGTTTAATAACAGGTCTCCGCCTTGAAACAGGCGGAGCATCCTGCCGACTACGCCAGATGTGAACGGCACCCGGGCACAGACAGGCGGACATGTTGTTATCACACCACCACACGTTTATTTACCAAATATTTACAATTATTATGGTCACCAAGACCCCAGTCCATTGGTTACAAAGACCCCAGTTCACTGGTCACAAAGACCTAGTCACGTGCACAAAACCCCAAATACTCAATGTCCTGGCCACAATGCCTTTCTTCGGGCCGCCTCCACTCTCCACTGCTTCGTCCTCCTTCCACCCGACTCCAGCTCTGAATGAAGGGAGACGGCCCCTTTTATGGAGGACCCCGATGAGCCCCAGGTGTTCCGGCAATCTTCTGGCCACAAGTGTGGCGGAAATGCCGGCTGTCCTCCCGGCTGCTCTCCGGGCGCCGTCATAAATCTTCCCCCCAGCACTTCCTGGTGTGGCGGGAGTGCTGGGGAAACAAGTCCCCAAGGCATTGGGGCGCCTCCTGGCGGTGGCCACGGGCCCCTA
Source organism: Polypterus senegalus (assembly GCF_016835505.1). Classification (NCBI taxonomy): domain Eukaryota; kingdom Metazoa; phylum Chordata; class Cladistia; order Polypteriformes; family Polypteridae; genus Polypterus; species Polypterus senegalus. The sequence goes on along the minus strand of NC_053160.1, from coordinate 31,613,022 downwards.
CAGGGAAGAGCTTCCAAGCCCTTGACCCGTGGCTCCCAAAGCAACCGAAGGCGAACCCCCGTGGTCAGGCAGGGCTCTGACCCTCTTCCGGTCCCTCCTGGCGTCCCGGCCGGGTCATGGCCCCTGGCATCCCTGACAATACTAAATAAAGATAAATACAGGATACAAAAACCTTTGAATTAGAATAAAAGACAATAGCCGAGAATAAAAATACAAAATATACAGGGTGTCTCACTCGGGAGTACAACTTTAAAAATGTGAATTACTCGCGAACGTATAGGGGAGCTGTTAGAACTGAACAAACCTGTTGTGGCAGTAGGGGGCGCTAGTGCTCCCTTGAACCCTCAGGGATGACTCCAAACACCAGGTAAACGTCCAAGACCTTTTATTTTCTTTTAACACAAATGTGCACCAAACACCCTCCACACTAGTCATAAACAATCCACTACTAATAAACTCTCCTCCTCGCCCAGACACTTTGCTCCTCCACCTCCCAACTCAGCTCAGCGTCTGGACTGGCCCAGCGTCCTTTAATAGCCCCTGATCCAGAGGCGTTCCTGTCCAATCAGACCACAGTTCCTTATTCCTTCCGGGTCAGGGCAAATAGTCCTGTTCTTCATCCCGGGAGCACGTCGTTCCTTCCCGACGTAGTCTCGGGTTATATGGCACACCAGAGCCCATGAGCCCCCCTACAGCGACTCTCGGTGGTCCCCAAGGTATCCAGCAGGGCTGTGTAAAAACACTACATAGTCCATAAGGCCCTGCTGGAACTCGGGGCACGATCCTGCTGTCGTGAGAGCTCCTCCTGGCGGCCTGGGGGTGAGGGCCAGAGCACGAAGCCGGCAGTCCTCCACACTGTATTTAGTGGAAAACAAGTCCACATTACAAAAGGTGCTGAAAATGTCCTCCCCCAACTTCTGCACACAAGGAAACACGACGCTCCATATTTGAGAATGTCCTCTGCAACATGTCACCGTCGATGGCAGCAATTTCACGCTCGATGTTTGCTTTCAGTTGTTCGATGGTCCTGGGTTTGCTTGCATAAAGCTTGCCCTTTAAATATCCCCATAGAAAAAAATCTGGGGGAGTTAAATCGGGCGATCGAGGTGGCCACAAACCTTTCGAGATCACCCTGTTTCCAAGAAACGATCAGATCTCTTCCATACTGGCATGAGAGGTACGGCACGTTGCCCCATCCTGTTGGAAGTAACCTTCTTGAAGTATTGCATGCTTGTTTTCGTCACTCTGCAGGGTTGGTGTCTGGGGCTAGACGGCTGTCTGCGCCTCGGCCGCTGCCACATCTGGGGCCACCGCTTTAGTGCCCTGCCTCTTTATGACACAGAATCAATTCTTCATTAAATAAGGAATATTTTGAATCTTGTTGCATGATGATACATGCATGCATTGCAGAGTAATTCGCATTTTTAAAGTTGTACTCTCGAGTGGGACACCCTGCACAAATTACTACAAGAAAACCTTGAACCAATAACATAATATGTGATGCAAACATAAAACATCCAGAGCACCTGGACAGACAGGGCCAACTGAAAGAAGGGCCAGAGAGTCACCCAGAACAAATGAGTTTTAAGCTGTTTTTTCAAAGAGTGATTTGAGTCGGCTTATCTAATTAATTTAGGGTGGTCATTCCAAAATCTGGGCGCTATACAGCTGAGTCACTCATAGCACAGGTTAGCTTTGGGCACGAGGACATTACCAAAATCTGTGGACCTTAGTGGGCAGACAAGAGCATAGTGATCGATGATGGTACTGATGTAGTCTGGTGCCAGGCCATTTAAATCCTTATAGGTTAGTAATAGAATGTTATATACAAGACAGAGGGAACCGATAAAGGCACAGCAGGATGGCTGTTATATTGTATGCTTGCTGTTGCAGGTCTGTATAAGGTAAGGACTCTTGAAGAAGAGTTTTGAACCAACTGGAGCTGTGATAACAGATTAGAAGGGACACCCATCAGGAGAGAGTTACAGTAGTCAATGCAGGATGAATGGCTCCTGGTATCCGGGAGGTTGCTGGTTCGAATCCTCATTACTGCCAAAAGAGACCCTACTTTGCTGGGCCCCTGAGCAAGGCCTTTAACCTGCAATTGCTCCAGGGGCAGGTGCTGTCCAATGGCTGGCCCTGTGGTGTGGCCCGAAGGGGTATGCAAAAAAACTAACAAATTCCTGACACAAGAAATTGTATAAGGCAAAATAAAGAACAAATAAAAAAGCAATAATAAAAGCATGGACAATTTACCCCCAGCATTAAAAAAGGAGAATGTGACCAGCGGCAAGGATGCAGGCCTAACACTGCAAACCTTTGGGGCACCACCCCAATAACCCAGTTTATTTCTAAGTTAATAAGGAAAATGTTAACAGAAATACTCCATAAGATTAAATAACACAGGATCAAAGTTTGGATTGGATTTACTTTACTGTCATTCAAACCATACAGCAAGGAGTGCACAGCTGACCGAAATTGTGTTTCTCCAGGCTCAATGTATGAACACAATCATAAAGACAAGTGCATGTCATACAACAACAGACAGATATAACAGTCAGCTTTAACAGACAGAATATACGTATAATCCAATAGATGCTTTGACGAATAGTTGAAAAAGAATGAAATGGCAACAAATTATTCAAAGCTAAACCATGTAGCGTTTGTCTGAGCTCCTCTTTCGTCGGTGGTCCTCTCAAGAACAATGCTACCTTCCCGAGATTCTGCTTCTCACAGCACCGTGAGCAGAAGGAACAGGACTTCCAGTGGACCTTACTGCTGTGTTAGGTTGCCCTCACTGGCTTTCAAGGCAGCTCACTTTGACTGTAGAAGGGGCCTGAGCTGCCACAAAAGCCTGGACATTGTAATCCAGCGTTTTTCAACCTTTAAGTATTTGAGACCCGAGTTTTCATAACAGTTTTAATCGCGCCCCCCAACATTGTTTTGAAATGTAGATGCATATTTTATTATACCTGCTTAACTTTTATCGACATTTATCTAACTCTATATTTATTATTCTAGTATCAGAATGTAGTTCATTAGGGTTAGGGTTCATTTGTTTTGGTTTCAACTGATGTTTTTTTTCATATTTTTGATTCTTGTTTTCTTTTTTTCACATCTTCACGCCCCCCTTTTTGTTACTTCGCACCCCCCTAGGGGGGCTCGCCCACCACAGGTTGAGAACCAATGTTGTAATCTATTCAGTTAGTCAATAAAAGGTGTCATTTTTGCTTCACTTCTCATTAAGATCACTTCAGTTTTTTTATGTCCAGTGCTTCCTGTCTCACTGACTTACATAAAGTTCACCTTGTCTTGATGGCTCCCTCCTATTTTAAACCCTCTAGATTAGATTAGATGAACTTTATTCATCCCAAGGGAAAATTCAGATGCATACAGCAGCAGAAACATAAAAAACAAACACAAATAATAGCCAATCAATCAATCAACTGATATGTTAAATAAAATTTTTCAGTATTTCAAAATAAAACTTAATGAATACCGCAGGAGGAAATGCCTGACAGCAGTGGGCAGAAAACACCCCCCAGAGGCCCTACTTAGCACACTGTGGTGGAATGAGCCTTTGACTAAAAGTGCTCCAAGAAAAGCAGCACCTCCTGGGTAAGAAAACTCCTACATTTTAGGCCTGTGTAGGAATTTACACCCTTATGATGAAGAGTAAGCCAGAAGATGTCTTCAGCAAAAATGGTCAGAAGGAGTTGAAGTTATGCATGTCATATCAACAGACACCAGGGGTTCACACCCAAATGAGATACAAGGAGTCAAAATACCTTCTTTTCACAAAGTTTTGAAAAACCTTTGCCAAAATGTAAATTGATCTTTTTATGCTATTTCGACTGCGGTGGGTTGGCACCCTGCCCGGGATTGATTCCTGCCTTGTGCCCTGTGTTGGCTGGGATTGGCTCCAGCAGACCCCCGTGACCCTGTGTTCGGATTCAGCGGGTTAGAAAATGGATGGATGGATGGATGGATGCTATTTCGAGGTTGCTGATCACAATGATATTATTTTTGATATTTGATAATTAATCTGTGGTCCTAGCCCTTTGGGACCCACTCCCAGAATGTTAAAAACGACAAATTTAAAACATAAGCACGCAGGGTATCGTTGTAGAGTATTTCACAGTCAGTGATTACAAATATGATGCTATTTTTAATCCTTCACTTGGGATCTGTCCCACTATGAACTTCTATCAGAGGGTGAAAAATGACAAATTTCTATTACAATCGAGAATATCTTAACTTTAAACATTTTAATTGAGGCAAGTGTCTACTGTATGAGAAGGTGTTTTCAAATAATAATAATAATAATAATAGTGTAATTCAATACAAAATAATGATTACAATTAAAATTAAATGGTTATATAAGTATCATACAGGTTAGCAGTAAATGAAAAAATGTTCAGATTAGGGATGTTTTATTCTAAACATATTTAATATAAAATAATTATAAATAACTTAAAACACTTAACACATGACAGAAATAAAAGCTTTTAATTACATTAAATATCTTCGGCTAGGTATAATTGAAAAAATGAAAGCAAATTGTGTTGCTTCCGGTCATTGTAAAAGACAATATTTTGGTAACTTTTTATTTATTTCTCAAAAATAATAGGTTATAATGACTATGGTCTTTTCTGTGTTTTATTTCATCATTCTAAGATACATTATTAAAATTCCCCCCAATCCAGCTATACTCGTAAACATTTTTATTCACATGATAGATAATCCAGTACGTAAATTGTAATCAAATTGTGCTCATCTGTCATGAACCAACCGCACTGATGAAGATCACAGTGTTTACCCAGACCCTCGTTTCTGGTTCAAGGTTCAGCGCCTTAAAATGTTACTTCACCACTATTCTGCATAATACGGCAGAAAACTCCGCTGTTCTCCTCTGCTCCAAAGAGAAGAGTTGTCTCCAAAAGCTATCAGCAGCCTTTCTGGATTCGCCGCTATTCGGAGTAATAAGGTATACCTACACGCATGCTCATTTAGGTAACTGGCGTACTACTGAGTCACGTGCCTTAACGTTCTATTGACATGTTCCCGGTGCTATTAGAATATCACTATTGGATGTTTTAAATTTATGTAGCACAAAGCTGCACGTTGGTGTATAGTGTATATATTACTGTGTATGAAAGTACAAACCAGCGCTTACAGAAGTCACCGACATTTTTAAGAAAGGGAGATCTGTGTTACCGATGTGTCTGCCGCCCTAGGAAGCTTATAAAAGAATCTTGCTAACACAAATAGCAGCGTTGTTTAAATTTATCCTTGTACACGGCGAAATAAACTTTCCAAGGAGTTTCATTATAAGCCCTTTCGGCGTGTGTGCACACACTACTTGTTTGCATTATCAAAAGTACAAGCTCACTTATTTCCTGTTTTTTTATGACTTAAGAGTTGCTTGGAGATCCTGTTATTTGTCAGCTGACTGCCGCCACGCACAGAGGAAAGGAATACCGCTCTGGGTATGGCACCTTCTCTGGGGCTCTGCGTGCTCCTCTTCGCCACCACGGCTTGTTTGGGCCGGGAAGCTGCCTTAAAGAAGCCACCGAAACTCGTTGAGTCCAAGTATGGCTCGGTGTGGCCCGTCCCTCAAGCGATCCAGATTTCGGAAGTGTCCTTCGGGCTGCACAGCTCCAACTTCGAGATCACTCACTCCGCCAAGTCTTCCGCGGGGCCCAGGTGCTATCTACTGCAGGATGCTTTCCGCAGGTGAGAACTGCTTGGTGACAATAGGGGGGTGTGGGGTTGGTCGCGGAGAAGGTCGATTACAAGAACAGTAAATAGAGTATACGAGAAAATTGTTTATTTGTAAATGCCAGGGCTACTTCGTATATGTGTGATCGCCTTTCATTGTGTAATTCTTTTAGAAAGAATTGTTTCAGTCCTGCCGATTGAATTTTTTTCGTTTTAAAAAGGAAACGATTCCCACAGTAATCAAGGATTTAATGTGTAAATCGCCAAATGTGTAATTTTTTAAATGGAGCACCAGTCCATATATGGATGTGTAATTTGAAGTCACTAGTTTTAAGTGTGCAATTTGAAAAAATAAAAGAAACTGGCGCAGGTAGCACTGGTTCGGGTCATTTTGATTACTTTTTAAAGTTGTTTCTCTCTTATCAATGACTTTTTGAAATGCTGTTATTTCGTTACTGTAATGTTGCATTAAGGCAACAAGGCATAATGCAAACTTGCAGATTCTTTTTAAACTGTAGTGACAGTCACATGCTCTACCTTTTTTTGTCACATGCCTTTTCGATCATCATGTGAAAGCAGGTTTGCTAGTGTCCTGCAGGGGGAGCGCAGCGCAGCACAGCACAGCATCGCTGTAGCACCACAGGGCTCCCTGGAATGTGACGTTTCTGCCGTTATCAGCACATCGGTTTTATGAGTTCATTTCTTAGGAGAGTTTGTGGATTCAGCATAATAGATGTAAAAATAAAACGCATCTAAATAGGGACAACGGCCATCATTCTTTGGTCTCTTTATCACCACTTAACTTGTCAACTACTTGTTTTGGACAGCAAGGACAAAATCCTTTCGTGTGGCTTTATTATTGTGAAGTGTACAGAGTACAGTGGAATTCTTATTGGAATGAAATGAAAGACCGCTCCCATCTTCATCGTGGGGGGATTCAAATGAGAGTGTAGGAAATGGATTTATTAAAGACTTGTTGCAATCTAACCAAATACTGTACAGTACATACATAAAGTGATGTGTGCTTGCACTGGGGGAAAACAATATGAAACTCAGTTGATGCACTAAGCGTGCTGTCATCTCACCTTTGTAACCAAAAATGTGTGGGTTTTAGAGTCACAGGAACAGTGGTATCTGTGAGTAACAAAAAGGACCTTGTACTTTCTGCATTTTCAAAGGTTATTGAAACTTACAGTCCGTAATACAAATGTTAACACTTTCACAGTGACTTTATGTCAAATTTTGGCCATTTAATTCCCAGCTTATCATATTTTTCAATTACATAGCAGCTATACAGCAGCTAAATGTGAGCCTTTGCCTCTTTAATTTTTAGGTGAGTCACTGGATTTATGAAACTTGCTCAATACTAGCTCATTATGACCATCATAAGTCATGAACAGGAACTAAATTATGAGAAGTAGAAAGCTCTAAATCACAAGCCTGAAATACCACTGATCTAGCATTGTAAATATAACACTTAATCATAAGAGGGTGATACTTTTGAAAACATTTTTTCTGAAAATTGAATCTGGTTGCTGTTTGCTTTTGTAGGCCAAAGAAAAGTCACTGGGCGATGTGTCTTATGGTGCAGATAAATGGCAGAATAGTGAATGCAATTCCCCATTAGTTACAGAGTGACATATTTTTTAAAACAATTATTTTGTCTGTGAATAACAACGAAGACTTTGATGAGAATACCCATCCAGCACCCAAAATTAAAAAAAATTTCAGAGATACACCAGGCGATTTTAGTAACATTTCAGAGCCTTTACATTCCAGGGCATGATGTCAGCATATTTGAATTTCCCCTTGGAATTAATAAAGTATGTATCTATCTATCTATCTATCTATCTATCTATCTATCTATCTATCTATCTATCTATCTATCTATCGTATAGTGCCTGTCTATCTATCTATCTATTATATAATCTATCTATCTATCTATCTATCTATCTATCTAGATGAAAGTCTCATGGCTTATAAGGGCAGACTGTCATGCATACAGTACATCACATCAAAAAGTGCAAGATGTGGCATAAAACTTTTATGAGTTTTATGAATCTAAAAGAGTATACATTTGGAATTTGGTTCTGTACACAAGGAAAGGGATAATGTTTGAGCCAAAATACAATCAGTACGGCGTTGGTACGTCATCAGTGCCGACTTTGATAGATGCTCTTCTGGATCAATGTTACTGTGTAACCATGGACAATTTTTTTTTTTTAATTTTATTGTAATCATTCCATACAAATCGATCAATTTTTACAAAAAATAGGACTGAAAACAAGGCGACCCCCACCCCTGACAGAGAGAGCATGGCCAACAGAGTAAAACTTAAGGCTTTTAAACATACCTAAATTGATGAGTTTAATAGGCCAATAGAGATGAATGGAGAAGAAAAAGAAATGCGGAGATAATTGCTTCCTCTGTGCTTTAAGAGCTTATTCTAAAATATTATTGATTAGATCCTGTCAGGTTTTGAAAAAATTCTATACTGATCCTCTAACTGAATATTTGCTTTTTTCCAATTTCAAACAGTATAAAACATCAGTTTCCCACTGACTTAAAAGAGGAGAGTCAGGATTCTTCCAGTTTATCAAAATAAGTCTGCGTGCCAATAGTGTAGTGAAGGCAATCACAGTTTGTTTGTCCTTCTCCACTTTAAACCCATTTGGAAGATCACCAAAAACGTGAACAATTTATATACTTCGCCTGAGCTATTTGATATCTTGCTGCAAAGAAAGACTGACACATATGGAACAGTGTATCCCAACCATCATGGCATGCCTGAAGACTTTGGCAGAGCTAAATTACGGCGAGGTGCGCTATTAGCTTGGTCAAAAGTTAAGTGCTTGTGCTGAAATGGAAGGACAAGAAAGATGTTTGTCTTCTTAGCGCTCGCTGTACATAATGCGGCTACAGTCACTGTACAGGCAACAGTGGAATAGCACATTAGGAGTGCATTCGTGTTATACAAAAAAAAATGCTGCCAAAAATGTATCTCATGCAAACTTTCCATGCCAGCTTGTAGAACAACTCATTGCTGCACATCCACTGTCCACACTACCGCTAAAGAGACGCGGTTGACCCGGCACATCGCCGACCAATCCAGAGCGTCTTATTGGTAGACATTTCATTATAATTTGTACCTGTGCAATGTGCTGTTCAAAAACTGGAAAATCTGAAAAGAAATGAGCTATTAGTGTCCCGACTGTGATGCTGGATTGTGTCTCTCACTGTGCTTTAAGAGGATCCATTTTGAGATTTTATACTGCTTTGGCATCACTGGTAGTATTATTATTATAGTTATTATTGTTCATTTCATATTATTTTTATTCATCATTACTATTATTATTTGTATCATTATTATACTTTTAAGATTTAATAAAAATATAATTTTGTCATGCCAAAATTTGGAGTAAAATGCAATGCTAAGGAGGTTAAATTACATTTAGAGTGACATTTATTATTCTGATTAGGGTTGTCATGTCCAATTATTTTGTCAATTGAGTAATCTATTAAATGAAACATTTAAAATTGACGTAACAAAATGTTACACGTGATGAGCAGGATTTTACCTTTAAAACACCATATTCCACTCATTTCTGGTGTCGCTCCTTTGTCTTTGTAGCTTTCCCAAACAGCTGGGGCTCAGCTGGAAGGGAAGATGGAGTTTCCACTGAATAACTGACAGTAAAAAATGGGTAATGTTTAGCTTTCAGGTCCAAGTAAAAGAATTTGTGACAGCTTTTTACTGATTCTGTTGCTTGTTTTCACATTAAACTGAAAGTTGTTATTTCCCAATTATATATCTCAAATCTGACCTTGGCCTTCATCTGTTGCAACAGTCAAAATAAATGTGCTTTGTGATAAAGGGCCTTCTGTGCAAAAGCAGATTTATACTCTTGTTTACAGGGTCATTATTGTTACATATAAAGAGAAATTCTTCCTTGCATGTGCTAATCAACATGCCACACTTCACCACTCTCTGACACCATAGCTAATGAATATAATACTTCGGTTATTGATTTACCTAGAAAAACCCATATTACTTACCTGAAAAGTGTCAGAATATTTTATTATACATACTGTAAGTGATCAACATGATTCATGATAAGAATTGCAGCTTGTGAGAGTTAATGCACGTATGATGACAAGGGGACGGGTACATGCTGTTATTATCACTTTGTGAACTTGAACTGTATAGTGTAGCCTCGTAAATATAAGTAAAGCTGTGAGCAACAAAACAACAGTATGCAGCACTTGTTCTGTATGGTATTGTAAAGTATGGTGGAAACAAAATTGCAATATGAATTTATTTGTCCATCTGAAAGGGCTGCTCCACAAACTTCACAGTTCACAGCTAAAGAGGAAAATCCCATGTTTTTTGCAGCACGGCTTTCTCTTCTTTTTTTCTCCTGAGCTGTTATTTGAAATATGAATGCATTCAATCAAGAGAGTCTGAAATATTCTTTGCTATGATACACCATGTTTCAGTTTTGAACAAAGCAAAATTAACACAAAATGAGTCAGAGTGTGCATTAATTTGGTTTGATTTATTCTTGAAGCTAAAATGATTGAACATAAATATTGATGGTTTCATTTAGTAACAGTTCATAGCAACAGTTACAGGTAAGTCTAATAAAGTGCTAACATTTTTAACAAAATGTTGAGAAATCCTGAACATGAAAGGTGCAGTGGTTTTTACAAGGGACAAAATATGCCTCTTGTACTAAAATATGGGATTTAGAAGTGTTTAGCACTTGTAGCTTTTAATTTGAGCTTGTTATATAAAAACAAGTCAATATGGAAACTAACACTGGAAGTGCTTTTTTTTTTTCCTTTAAAAATTCTATGAATGTCTAACGCTAGAGAGCAGTACGCCCTTGGAGATTCGTTCTTGCATAGTCCGCTTTCACCAGGACTGGTCCTCTATATACGCAACAGGTGCTGCAGGGCCACTTGCGAGCCTTTCACATTTAGTGTTCGAAGGTGAAGCACGAACTAGTCATTAGTTTGAATTTGGAGAAATTTTAAGAAAGGTTTCTTAATTCAGAATAAAACCTGGAGAAATTAGTATAGGGCGGCACGGTGGCGCAGTGGTAGCGCTGCTGCCTCGCAGTTAGGAGACCCGGGTTCGCTTCCTGGGTCCTCCCTGCGTGGAGTTTGCATGTTCTCCCCGTGTCTGCGTGGGTTTCCTCCGGGCACTCCGGTTTCCTCCAACAAACCAAAGACATGCAAGTTAGGTGGATTGGCGATTCTAAATTGGCCCTAGTGTGTGCTTGGTGTGTGGGTGAGTGTGTCCTGCGGTTCATTGGCACCCTGCCCAGGATTGGTTCCTGCCTTGTGCCCTGTGTTGGCTGGGATTGGCTCCAGCAGACCCCCGTGACCCTGTATTTGGATTCAGCGGGTTAGAAAATGGATGGATGGAAGTTAGTATAACCCACAGTCAAAACAATGTAGGCATGGTGATTGTTCAGTGCTACAAAAAGTCAAGGCAAAAGCCAATGCGAGCATAACCATGAAAAGATTTTTATGATGGTAAAGTTTAATCCACTTTTAAAGGCCTAACTAGTCAGTATTTGACTGATTGGCTTTGGTCTTTTTTTAACAGTCCATTCAGGAGAATGTAGCAAAGAAAGTTGTCAATTATCCCTCTTCATCTTCATAGCAACATCTCATTCAAAGCTGCACAGGTTGCAAAGATACAGAACTCTGGACCTACAGAGATGCCAGACCCATGCTGTTCTCTAGACCAGGCACAGTTTACATCATGGGACACATCATTTCAATGAGATGTCAAATGAGCTACGGAGCAGCTGTTGCACAGGCGAGATTATTTTTGTAGAAATCCTTTGTGAATGTTATAGCAAATCATATCTAGTGTTTATGGTGACTACCTTGAGAGTAAAGCTTCTTTGTTTTTACTGGCATTTCTCTTAATAGGTCAGGATCAAAACCTTTAGAAGTGTATGTTATGTGTATGAAGTAGCTGTTTGTCTCAAATACCAGAACAGCTGATGCTTACTTTGACTATGATGTTTGGTATGTTACTGTTCAGCAATGCATTTTCCTTAACTTCTGTCTTTACTGGCATTAACTTAGGTATAGGGACAATATTTAATCAGTAACAAACCTGTTTTCTTCACAGGTATTTTGAATATATATTTAAGTTGCCTAACGCAAGGGAAGGAAACCTGAAGAAGCCCTACTCAAATGCAATAGCCTCCCAATTGCAGGTGTTAATCACATCTTCTGATCCAGAGTGCGATGGCTATCCAAACTTCAAGTCTGATGAGTCCTGTAAGTGATCAACATGAGTAACGTATTTTAATTTTGTATATACATATTTTCTTGTTACTTCCAGGGTTACTCCTGTGTTGTACCCAGTGCTGCTGGGATAGGCTTTAGCTCCCCATGATCTTGTACTAGAAAGGGTCAGTTCAGAAAATAAGTGAGTGTATTTGGAATAGATTTATATAAGTTGTAATTGTGATTTGGTACCAGAATAAAATAAAATTGAAAGTGGTCCTTTTATTATTCTTTATTTAGCAGATGCTTTTATTCAAGACAATTAAAAAGAAAATCGAATGACTTGCGTTTTAACTTATGATGATGATCATGTTATTCAAGTGAATTTTATCAAAAAGACATTTTATTACCCCCTGAACATGTTTGTGTTTTAGAGACCTTTACATTTAGGTAACATCTGCATATTAAACTGTATTTTATGTGTGGTGTCTCTCTACTATAGGTAACCTTTTACCATTCTGCAGTCTTTGCTTGAGTGCAGCTAGCTCCGGTTTAATAAGTCAAGACTCCCTTTATTTAAGTCTGTATTTGATAAATGTTCGTCATGTCTGGACAGTTCTTACGTGCTAATGTTACCTGAGTAGACAAGTTGCAAGGGGACACATTGCCTGTTTGTCCAGGTTTTTTCTTTTTAGTATTGTAAATTGATGCATACATTTACATAGACACCCTCTGTCTTTAAATATTCTGATTCACAAATTTCATTAAATTGAAAAAAATGTGTTTTGCTCGAGCTTGTTTTTGCTGTTGAACAGTAGAGTTTTTTTTCTCTTTTATATACAGTGGTGTGAAAAACTATTTGCCCCCTTCCTGATTTCTTATTCTTTTGCATGTTTGTCACACAAAATGTTTCTGATCATCAAACACATTTAAACATTAGTCAAATATAACACAAGTAAACACAGAATGCAGTTTTTAAATGATGGTTTTTATTATTTAGGGAGAAAAAAAATCCAAACCTACATGGCCCTGTGTGAAAAGTAATTGCCCCCTGTTAAAAAATAACCTAACTGTGGTGTATCACACCTGAGTTCAATTTCCGTAGCCACCCCCAGGCCTGATTATTGCCACACCTGTTTCAATCAAGAAATCACTTAAATAGGAGCTGCCTGACACAGAGAAGTAGACCAAAAGCTCCTCAAAAGCTAGACATCATGCCAAGATCCAAAGAAATTCAGGAACAAATGAGAACAGAAGTAACTGAGATCTATCAGTCTGGTAAAGGTTATAAAGCCGTTTCTAAAGCTTTGGGACTCCAGCGAACCACAGTGAGAGCCATTATCCACAAATGGCAAAACATGGAACAGTGGTGAACCTTCCCAGGAGTGGCCGGCCGACCAAAATTACCCCAAGAGCGCAGAGACAACTCATCCGAAAGGTCACAAAAGACCCCAGGACAACGTCTAAAGAACTGCAGGCCTCACTTGCCTCAATTAAGGTCAGTGTTCACGACTCCACCATAAGAAAGAGACTGGGCAAAACGGCCTGCATGGCAGATTTCCAAGACGCAAACCACTGTTAAGCAAAAAGAACATTAGGGCTCATCTCAATTTTGCTAAGAAACATCTCAATGATTGCCAAGACTTTTGGGAAAATACCTTGTGGACTGATGAGACAAAAGTTGAACTTTTTGGAAGGCAAATGTCCCGTTACATCTGGCATAAAAGGAACACAGCATTTCAGAAAAAGAACATCATACCAACAGTAAAATATGGTGATGGTAGTGTGATGGTCTGGGGTTGTTTTGCTGCTTTAGGACCTGGTAGGCTTGCTATGATAGATGGAACCATAAATTCTACTGTCTACCAAAAAATCCTGAAGGAGAATGTCCGGCCATCTGTTCGTCAACTCAAGCTGAAGCGATCTTGGGTGCTGCAACAGGACAATGACCCAAAACACACCAGCAAATCCACCTCTGAATGGCTGAAGAAAAACAAAATGAAGACTTTGGAGTGGCCTAGTCAAAGTCCTGACCTGAATCCAATTGAGATGCTATGGCATGACCTTAAAAAGGCGGTTCATGCTAGAAAACGATCAAATAAAGCTGAATTACAACAATTCTGCAAAGATGAGTGGGCCAAAATTCCTCCAGAGCGCTGTAAAAGACTCATTGCAAGTTATCGCAAACGCTTGATTGCAGTTATTGCTGCTAAGGGTGGCCCAACCAGTTATTAGGTTCAGGGGGCAATTACTTTTTCACACAGGGCCATGTAGGTTTGGATTTTTTCTCCTAAATAATAAAAACCATCATTTAAAAACTGCATTTTGTGTTTACTTGTGTTATATTTGACTAATGGTTAAATGTGTTTTGTGTGACAAACATGCAAAAGAATAAGAAATCAGGAAGGGGGCAAATAGTTTTTCACACCACTGTAAATATATACATACCTTGTCTAAGTTTTGGTACTGCATATTTTGTTTTGTTTTATGTAACCCTAGCTGTGCCCTGCAGCTCTGCCCACATAGAAGAGAAACACGACAGCGAGGGGGGTCCTGCCTGGCTCCTCACTCCTGACGTCATGCTTCCCCTTGGCCCTCAGCCTCTGTCTTGGATTAGCGCAAATATATCGCTCCTGCAAGTGAACTGTGATTCTTAGCGCAATGAGAGAAGTAGCAAAATCAACTGGAATGTTCAAGCAAATTCTAGAAAAAAAAAAAAAAAATCTAAATCCGTTAAGTAGTTCTCTTTTTCGCTAGCTAAGCGAATGTAAGATACACCCTGAGGCTGGTGTGTGGGGGGTGTCTGTGTGCTGTGTCTTTCTTGGATTTGAACAAATAAATCGGGAACCACAAGTGAACTATGATACTTGGTGCGATGAAATCAACCAGAATGTTGAAGCAAATTATAGAAAAAAGCCCGATCTGAATCTGTTAAGTAGTTCTCTCATGAAAGACAGACAGACGTACGTTGGATTTTATATATATAGAGCTAATTCTTAACAATTTCATACACTATTAAATTGTGACAGTAAATCTCTGAAGCCTTTCTTGGCAGAACGTATTCTACAGTCTAACAATTTAACCCTGTATCTTTTTTCTGAGCAATATGTACTACAGATTTGTTTTTTGTAGCTTCTTACAAAAGTGCTACAACCCTTTCTAGATATTGCTAGGGCATTGAGCGGTTTAAAGGAATACTTCATCCAAGATGATAATGTTTCTATCTTTTACTTGCATTCCATTTTTTGTAGTGATGACAAAAGAGAAAAGCTTTTAATTTAATGTTTTCTTGGATAATGGAGATTCTTCAGTCTCAGTCCAGCCTGAGCAATTACAAACAATTTCAAAACACCCATTAAACAAAAAGTCTCAGATTACTTGTGTTGCATAATGGATATGTCAGGTATCCAGGTGTATGCTCACAACGTTCCAGGCATATGTACAGTTCTGGACTGTACAGTTTGGACAACCCTAGCCAAATTTATATTATGTTGACTTTTGAAGTAAAACAAATAGTAAATACAGCTTTATTTTAGTTTGTTTGCTGTCAGTGACATTGTTTTTCTGAAAATGTACAATTATAATTTAATTTGATTAACTTAAAAAAAAAAAGACCTGCCTCCTCCTCCTCCATTCATTGGCCAGAGGTTTTGCTCTGTATTAGTTCATTTAATGGCTACCGTGATGTATCATATGATATCAACATTTACAGAGCCTGGTCTGAGAGAGGTGTACACATAAAGGTTAAAAGAAAATCATATCTAAACATTATCAGGTGGAAAGTATGCCTTGTTTGGTCATATCCAAGGTGTTTCAGCAAGCAGAAGGTAAATTCATTGGTGCGGTTTCACAAACTTGTGATGAAAAACCCAAAAGTTCTGTAGTTTAGCCTTATGACCAATAAATGAGTAAATAGTTCAGTCTGCATTTCAAAAGCTCAGTCCTATAAGAATGTGATTCTCACTCCTGTAATGGAGCATTTTCTAGAAATTGATCATTTTGCAATAGTTTTCAGCCATTGCTATAAACAATACAGGGTACGTAAGAAGTTTAAAACAAAGTAAAACCATTTTTGGTAGAGTATTCCTTTAAGAAACTTGGCTGATTATGTCTAAAGATTTTATTTTGTACTCAAAACATTTTGGCCTTCTTAGCTCACCTTGCACATTGCCAAAGTGGATGATATCATTATAAAGCTTAAAACTCGTATAGCTCTTCTGAAGGGTTTTTACTGAAGTTAGCCATACAGTTAACCTTATACTAGCACACTGTTCACCTTTTTGAGGCAAAGCCCCTAATTAATAAAAGATAACAGTAGACTAAAAGTTACAGATTTTAAATTAATCCTGCAATCATTATTTCCTTCTAAAAACAGAAGGCTGAGGTTAGCCGGTCATGCTAGCTTTTTCATAACAAATCACATTAATAAGTGCATTGTTTGGTCACTTTTAGTGCTCTTGTGAAGAGTGTAGTTAGCACTGAGCTTGGCATTACTCCATTAAAGCTCTTTACAGACCTCTTTTTATATTTAGAATGTAGGTGCAGGAATTTGGTACATTATTAGTCTGAATGGTTCTTAAGTACAGTACAACACATTCTGTGCATAGATAACTTTTTCTTTTGCTTTCCAAAGATACCCTTGTTGTTGATCAACCAGTATCTCTTCTGACTGCTGCCAATGTCTGGGGTGCTCTAAGAGGTAACATTTTTATTTTTGTTTTTAAATGTGATGAATTATGGAAGGAACATTGCTACAATACCTGGGTTACAACTCCATCCATATCACTGTCCAAGTGGTGTTGCATGTTGTACTTTGTGTTTGTGGATTTTTGTCAGGTGCTCCTGTACCCCCACATCCCCAAAGTTATATATTAGATTAAATGGAAACTAGAGATTGGTGTGATGGACTAATACCCATCCTATTTTGGAACTGGTGTAGGCTTTGGTCCCCATTTTCTAGAAATGCATATAGAGATATATCTGCTTTTTGCAGATGATGTTGTCCTGTTTGCTTCATCAGGCCGTGATCTTCAGCTCTCTCTGAATCGGTTCGCAGCTGAGTGTGAAGCGGCTGGGATGGGAATTGGCACCTCCAAATCCGAGACCATGGTCCTCAGCCAGAAAAGGGTGGAGTGCCCTCTCAGGGTTGAGAGCGAGATCCTGCCCCAAGTGGAGGAGTTCAAGTATCTCGGGGTCTTGTTCACAAGTGAGGAAAGAATGGAGCGTGAGATCGACAGGCGGATCGGTGTGGCATCCGCAGTGATGCAGGTTCTGCATCGGTCTGTCGTGGTGAAAAAGGAGCTGAGCCATAAGGCAAAGCTCTCAATTTACCAGTCGATCTACATTGCTACCCTCACCTATGGTCATGAGCTATGGGTAGTGACTGAAAGAACGAGATCACGAATACAAGTGGCTGAAATGAGTTTCCTCTGCAGGGTCTCTGTGCTTTCCCTTAAAGACAGAGTGAGAAGCTCAGTCATCCGGGAGGGGCTCAGAGTAGAGCCGCTGCTCCTCTGCATCGAGAGGAGTCAGATGAGGTGGCTTGGGCGTCTGATCAGGATGCCTCCCTGGCGAGGTATTCCTGGCATGTCCAACCGGGAGGAGGCCCCGAGGAAGACCCAGGACATGCTGGAGGGCCTATGTCTCCCGGCTGGCCTGGGAACGCCTCGGGATTTCCCCGGAAGAGCTAGAAGAAGTGGCCGGGGAGAAGGAAGTCTGGGCATCTCTGCTCAAGCTGCTGCCCCCGCGACCCGATCTCAGATAAGCGGAAGAGGATAGATGGATGGATATAGAGACTACAAATGGATGTATTAACGGATATATCTAATAATTAAGGGTGGCATTATGATGCTGTGGGTGATGTCACAGCTCTGGGATGCTGATTGGAATGATGTCTGGTGTCACTGAGTTAAGCTGAGTTCAGTGTTATCTTCTTTTCCTTACCATTTGGTATCAAGGATTATCCTGCTGAAAAATTCTGTTGACTGGTGGTTCAACTGAAGCCATAAAGGCATTTAACAGAAAAATATGATTAATTAGTTTTTTGTTTACCCTGTTACTTGTAAAATAGAATTTCAGCTATTTGTTTAAGAGTAAGTAACATGTCCACTACAGACTGTACCTGTAGACTTACTAGTCGGCACCAGGACCCCTCTCGTATTTTGACAGTAACTGAATGAGCTACAGGTGATTTAAAATTCTGGACAGACAAACGAACAGCCACGGTAGCGTATTATATATGAAGATCATTTTTTTTAGCTTATCATTAAAATGTTTTATCACGAAATACAGACGAAGAATTTCATTCGGTATCCTGGATCATCTGCCATATTGCCCATTACTACATATAATTATCCAGAGTAAACTATATCATACATTAAGTTTAATAAAGCTTGACTGTTCAGAAGACATTTGAAGTGTTTTAAGGGTCTATTTTTTAATCTGTGTATGGCAAGCAGTAGTACTATACTTTCTCAAACAAGCTCAATCCAATTCAGGGTTGTGGGGATATGAACCCAACCCAGGAAGAATTGAGCGCACATCAGGAAAAAGTGTTTGAAGGGATGTTAGTATATCTCAGGGTAAATACCTACACTCACAAAAATAGAAACCAAACTGTCCACAATAAACAGAAATGTGTAAGACTTGCAGCAGAACTTTATCAGTAGGATGCATTTGACTTCCTGCATATTGGCTTAGAAATATTGTTCTTCTGTTGTTACTATTGTCTTCTGAATGAAGTAAAGATGTCTTTGATATTGAACCCTCATGTTATGTAATGTGAACTATTTTTGTAGTGGAGTGCAGATTATTGAATAAATTGAATAAATAATTAATGAATGAATTGAATAAATACTAGATGTATTTAATGGGACTAGATTTGATTATTTACTTTACATTTAAATTGTACATTAAATTTGGTGCAGCTGGAATTATTTTAGTTTTATATATTTAGTATTGTTACTTCTTTAAAACATAGTTTTTTTTTTTTTTACGTTTTTTGTAACAGGACTTGAAACATTTAGCCAGCTTGTTTACCAAGATGAGAATGGAATGGTATGATAATTAAGCATTTATTGACTTTTCTCTATGTTACAGTAAAACTGTATAACCTTTGTACAATTATGTTTTTAAGGACTGTTTTTCATGCTTTTTGTTTTCTATTTACCTTTTTTGAATTTGACCTATTGTATTGTAAACTATCCATTCAAGATAACGTGGTATAGTGTATTTGAACTTCACAATAAGATAACAGTGGGTAACAAGAATCATGAATATGGGTCATTTCCTTTGGACACTGACACATTTCTTTTTAAAGCTGCTTTGTAAAAGTGTTTGAAGGAATACTCCACCCAAAAGTGTTTTTTTAATGTTGCTTAACTCATGTCCTTTGTATCGGTGACAGAGAAAAAAATTGAATGCCATGTTTTCATACAGAATAGAGAGAGAGAAGTCTATGACATAATAGAAGTTAATAGTGACCAATGCTGCACATCAGCAAATGACACATAACATGTTAGTAGAAAGAAAAAAAAAAAAAACTTGTTTTACTCATGTTGCATAATCCAAGTGTTATCTAGTTGTGTGCTCAAAATGTGCAAAACACATGCGTCTTTACAGCTAAAATATTCTTAAATAGTTCCAGAATAATCAGCAGACATCATAAACAGGGTGCCTAAAGCATCCTAGGAAGGTCTTTTTTAATAAACGAAGTTAATGATATACTGTTGTGCATGATATCTAGAAGTGATGACTGTCAACTAGTTCCCTGTTATCTCCATCATATTTCCTTTCTTGAAATTTGCTTTGTCCCTCTTCATGTTAATATGAATGAACTCAAAGGAGATATGATGGAGCTGCTTTTTTCGGCATATAGTGATGTGAAAATTGCTGCACGAGAACTGTGGCTTAGATAAAAAAAGGCTAATGTCAAAAAAATCACCAAGATGGCATATATCCTGTAGTGCTTAAGGAGGTTAGTAAGTACAAATAGAAACAGTTGATGCATTTTTTCAGAGATCACTGCACAATGTAAAATTGCAAGATGGCTAATGTTTCCCATCACATTAATGTGATTAGGCTGGTCGAACTAACTATAGTCCTAAAAACTGAACATGCATTATGAGTAAATTAATTAAAGCATTTCTTAAGAAATGTCAGCGTGGGTTCAGATGGTGAAGATCAAGTTTCACTGCTATGCTGGAATTCTATGAGGATTCAACAAAATGATGCAATCATATTATGTGTCCTGCTTTTCAGAAGGCTTTTAATAAAACCTCATGTGAGAGGCTAGTGATCAAACTGAAACAAGTGGGGATTACATGGGTGCAAAATTGGGTTAAACACTGGATGTATAGGGTTATAGTATGAGGAACTTCACAAATGCGCTGTCCATTCATCCATCCATCCATCTATCTAGTGTAGAAGATCTCACTGGTCATTGCAGAGTTTTATAAGATGTGAAGGATGTCACTGCCCATATTAATGATTAAGTAAAAAAAAAAAAAAGCCAAACTTACATGTAACATCCAGAATCATTAACCTTTGTTCAAGTAACATTGAATATTTACTTATTTTGAATTGAAATGTTCAAACCTTTTTTTTTGGCTAATATGATAGCACCAGTCTTTACTGAGGAATACTCTTGAGTCAAATATTACTAGTTTGCATATTTATTTTTCAAAAATTTTACTATGTACCTACAAATTGATTTAATATTAACAGCTTCTTTTTTGTTTTATGTTTTGTTTTTCCTACCAAATTATGGAAACAGCATCAGATCAACAAGACTGACATAAAGGATTTTCCAAGGTTCCAACATCGTGGGATTTTGTTAGATTCATCACGTCATTTCCTGCCACTTAAAGTCATTCTTGCTAACTTGGTGAGGAAACGTTAACATGATATTTTGATGAGATTCCATCAGTAGTTTCTTGGATTTTTTCATATTTGAACATGTTTTTGTTAGTTTCTTCATTTATTAAGAGTGTTGACTTCACAAACTATAACAATGCACTATGCTACAAGAAGTTTATTGCCTGTGTTAAATGTAGAATTGGGCTCAACTGGCAATTTCAAATTTTGTGGATACTGAAACGCACTTTTGAGTATAAAATAGGTACAGACTGCTGCTTTAAATGCTACAGATTTCACAAAGCAGCTACATGTACTCTACATATACAGTTTGCACATCCCTTGTGCTTTCTGAATAGAATTTCAGAATTACAACAACATGGGCGTTTGAAATACAGCAATTTAAGAAAGATCAAAGAAAGACAGGAGTATGAACTGCACAATGTTGAAGATTAAAAAACACAATTGGACTTGGTATGGCCTGAGGTGCTTCTAGTGTTAACCCAATGTGAGCTGCTTTTAGTGGGGATCTAAATAAGGCAGCAGTGAGTTTAAGTAGAAAGGCACATTGGAGAAGGGATACACTTGAGCCCACACAATAGCAGTTTTTACACACCAGTTGGTGCTGTTAAACTAGTTGTATCTAATATTAGCTGGAACTTATGCTACCTTTACTTTCTTTACATTTAATAAAAGATATAGAATTCTTTATACAGTCAATTCCTGTTAATCAGACCACATCGGGACGCGACCATTTTGGTCCTGATAACCGGCTGGTCCAATTACATGAACGTGCCCTATACATGTGCAACCAAGATGGGACGTGCTATAAGTAACATATTGAAATGTCATTATGACTTTTATTGTGCTGCACACGCGTATGGCAAACGTACAAACAAGAACTACGTACATTTACATGTATGGTTGCTTACAACTTTGTTTATTGAAAAAGAAATCTACAAATTCTACGAAACGATTTACACGATAACAGCATAAATTCTTCTGGAGAGCCCAGGGATCCTCCCGATGTCGCTGACCCGCTTTACATCTGCTTTCTGCGGGCGACTTGTGGCTTCTTTTTCTTATTCTCTGTCATGTTCTTTGGTCCAATTAAACAGAATTTTGGTCCAAATAAGCGAACAATATTAGGCTTATGTAATATGATCTGTTTCGGTTCTTTAGGATTCGGTCCGAATAAGCGGCTGGTCCGATTAACCGGTGGTCCAATTAACCGGAATCGACTGTATATTTAATTATATTTGTGTGTATCATTTGTTAGGTTATACTTTACTGTTAATGTTGTCTGTAAATCTGCTTAAGCCCTGTGAGCCTCTCCTCAGTAAAGAAAAACTTTGAAACAGAATTATTTGAAAACTGAACCAAATCCACAGACAGCTTTATAATGTAACATCCCTGCGAACTAAGCCACCATGATGGCCCAATCAGTCTTCCATCATATGTCACTTTTCACTGCATTTAGCTCATCCTACGTTTCTAGATTCCTAAAGAAGCTGTCTTAAATTATGATGCTCGTTCAGATTTCTTTTTAATGTAAAAACATTTTTACATATAGATGAATGCTCTTTGTTTAACTTGATTTTCCTGTGTCTCATGTGCAGTTCCTCCTTCCTTCCTTCCCTAAAAGACTGTAAAATACCTCTGCCAATTTCAATGCATAAGAAATAGAAATAGATGGCACATAAACTCCAATAATGTCAAAAAGTAGTTTCACTTTAACTGTAAATTAGTATTCAAACCGTGATTAACATCGTCTACAACATATTCTGCAGGATGTTATGGCTATGAACAAGTTTAATGTATTTCACTGGCACATTGTGGATGACCCGTCTTTCCCCTATCAAAGCACAGCATTCCCAGATTTGAGTGAAAAGGTATGTAAAGTTTATTATAACAGAACTTTTTTTGATGTGATTTCTTGTTTTTTCCCTTTAAAAGATCTTCTGGACTGTAACATTTTATGTGACTGTTTGCAAACAAATTATTGTACATTTCTGTAATAGAAGTGAAATGTGTGAGACTGTTATTAGTTGTATATTTTATAGACAAAGCATATTGAATTTTTAAAGTTATTTATTATGTAAGAACAATGATACACAGAAACATCGTCAATTTTTAGTCCTTCATTCATTTTAATCCTTATCTTTGTTTAACTGCTGGCTGATCTCTGGTAGAAGAATGTTTAAAGAGAGTACTATGGCTTAAAAAAGTTAAAGAATAAAAAAAAGAAAGTGAGAACAACACTATTTATACAATAAATATATATATATATATATATATATATATATATAATGCATACTGTATCTCGTCTTTATCATCTGGCAAAGGGGAAAGGAACAACATTATACATTTGTAGATCTGGAATAGACATTTGACGGGATGTCACGAGACAAGATGAGGTGGGCAGTGAGAGAATAAGTTGTGGGGAAATATTTAGTGTGTACAATCATGTCATTTTATTAAGAAGCATGAACAATGGCCAGAGCAGCAATTGACAATAATTAAAAGCTTTGAGGTGAAGGTAGGGATGCACTAGGGATCTGCTGATGATCTTATTTTGATGGCAAAAAGTGAAGCAGAATTAAAAGAGAAGAATTAAATGGAAAATGAATTCAATGTGGAAGGTCTCAAGATGAATGCAAGAAGACCAAAAAGTTGGTTGGAGACAAAGGGGCAGTAGGTATGATAGAGGTCAGTATATGGCTGTATGGCATGTGTGTTAAGTATGTTTGGGTTCAACTAAATCTAGTACATGTTTTGGCAGAAGTGGTTGTGTAAGAAAGATGGTCTACAGGCAGAAAGCACAATTTTTTTTTTGCAGGAAGTGTGCAAGAGTAATGCTCACATAGGACATGCACATTTAGATACTGGCAATGGAGGTGTTGTAGAGACAGCAGGGAAGTGCAGCTACTTTGTTTGACACTGAGTGCAGACAAAGGTTAAGGCATAGCAGTCACAGTCAGGGCAACAAGTGAGTTGAAGGAATTCTCACAGCTGTCCCTCATTCTCACTTCTAAAGATGTTTCTGTGGCACAGAAGGGTAAAGTTTACTGTTCTGAGGAGTAGTATGCTCAATGGAAGTGAGACATGGCCAATGAGAATGTAACATGAAGCAAACCTGGCAAGTGCAGAGATGAGAATGACCAGGTGGATGTGTGGAATATCAAAGGTGAATGCTGTGGAGGTGTGAGGTATGCTGACGAGAGGGTAGGTTTGTATGTAGGGGTAAAAAGCAAAGGAAGATTTGTTTGAAGAGGAACAACAAGAGTGAAATAGAGGGGATGAGGCCAACATGTAGTCCAAAGAAGATGTGGTTGTAAGAGGTGTTTGATGATATGAAAAAATGGGTTAACCACCCCCAAAGGATGTCCAAGAGCATAGACAGTGAAGGAAAAAAGTTTAGAGGTGATAGACTGACCTAGGTAAACCTGGAAAAATGGCTGTTCAAATTGGGGTGGTGGTGAAAAATATATGTCTAGTTTTAAGTAGCACTTAATTCAGTATTCACATGATTGCATATGTAAATGATACCGGATTTGCAGTCGATGATAGATAGTCACTCGGGTTATATCAACCACGGACACTATCGGACAAGATGTGGACTTCACAAAATCCTGATTTAATAAAGAAAAGGCACTAATGTATTGGTACTTCCACAACCACAATGGGATGGTGTGCAACACCAGTACAGTGGCCTCCTATGAACTACTAGTCTTCATTTATCCATAACCATAATACAGAAGATGCATCAATGAAGAAAGCATCTGGGACCACTAGAGAAAACTTAGGGAGTACAAACCCAGGGGCCTCTGCACGGCACCAGCACTTCAGAGGTGATTTGTGTGCCATGCCTGGAAGATATAAATAACCAGGACTTAAAAGCCCCTTGTGTCAAGGGCCTATTGAGCTAGGTGTTGGTCAGGTAAATTATTGGCAAGAGCTCAGTTGGCAGGAAGAAGAAAAGGCCAGAGTGTGGAGAAGGTTTTTGAACGATTAGTGAAAGGTGAGCAGGGAGTGCTTTGAGAGTACTAGTGGATGACTGGGCCGGTCAGCTCATTTGATAGTCATTTTCAACCACTTGCATAGTCCGAACCTGTGTAAGTCATGCTTTTTATTTTTATTTTGTATTCTCTTTCTAGTGTTAAACTTGTCTTAAAATTATTAAAACCCTTTTTGCTTTTTACATATTTAGTTTGGGGATAACTTGCCCGAAGCCACTATTCTGAATTATAGCTTTTAACAGTAACTTCAAACCCATTATTATTAAGTTATATTGCTACATCAGTGTTTAGTTTTATTCCATTAATACAGGTTTTTTGTTGATTTTTTGGATGCTCTGATTGATGACAAGGTGATCATCTGTTTAAAAAAAAAGTATGCCATAGTTCAAATTGGAAATTGTTTTATTGCCATTAAGGATCATTCCGTTTTATTTTAAAAAAAAAGAGAACAGATGTAGGTTGGTGAGGCAGTTTTCTGCCCTTTTTGGTGAAGTTTGCACAATTTTCCCTTGCATGTGTGGGTTATTCTTCAAGGACCCTGCTTTTCCTTCCACATCTGTAAAGACATACATATATGTGTTTGTATGGGGATGCCAATAACTTGACCAGTGGTAGTTATGTGTGAGTGGCTCTGCAGTGGATTGGCACCGTGTCCGTGGCTGGCTTCTACCTTGCACCCAGTTCATCTTGGATAGGCAGTGTCTACCTACAGGCCTTACCTGAATTAAGTAAGTATGAGAATATCTGAATATGTACATACATCTGTAAATTTAATCAAAGCATTGCTTTTGTAGGAATACCTACCCTGTAAATGAAGATTAATCTTCTTATGGGAGGAACCTCATGTGATGATGAAATTTGAAAAAACTAATTTAAAGAAATAGAAAAATATGTTCTCAGTGCAGCACTTGAAAATTAAAATAAAGTGTGAGTTGTGTACTTTGTCATTTCACAAAGCTGTTTACATGATGCATTTATTTTATTTCTTGGATGGATTTTCCACAGGGCTCATACCACCCATACACTCATGTGTACACACATATGGATGTGAAGATTGTAATTGAATATGCTCGATTACGTGGAATCAGAGTTATTCCAGAATTTGACACACCTGGTCACACTCAGTCCTGGGGCTTTGGTAAGTATACAGTCATATGATGCCTTTCTCCTCAGAAGGTCTTTCACATGTGATATGAAACCTAATTTTTGACAGTTTTCAAAGTCAACATAATGCTGCAATGAGAAAACGCATCCACATCTCCTTATAGGCACATTAACATTTTCACTTTAATTATCTAAACATAAAATATGTAAACAATCCTTTAAAGAGAAGAGATTTTTTTACACGCGTGTTTGATTTAAGTAAATGAGCTATCTTTATTTTATTATTTCCTAATTTAGCAGTTACCCAGAAATACATGTATGAACACAGAATAAAAATGAGACCTTGGATGAATCTTTTTTAAAATGGAAATGCAGGTATGAAAATACAGAGAATGAAAGTGAGATGTCAGATGAAAATGAGGCTTGATTCCCAATGCTTTCGCTATGTCATTTTTCTTCATTTTGGAATTAGCTTTATCCAGGATTGTAAATTTTTCTTTCAGTATAAACGGACACCGCTCCTCTCTTTTTTTTTTTTTGATCATCTCAAAGAAAACCTTGAGAACTACTATGAAACTTGAACAGTATAGTATTCACACACAACAGATCTACCCACGCAGATGCTAGGTGGAGCACTGACTAAGAATTCAGTTATGTGTATGATGTCACGCCTATACTCTCGCCGAGACCAGAAATTTCACAACAGATTCACTTTTTCTTTGAAAAAGCCTGTTGCAGAGTTCCTGACACTCAACATGGAATAGGCGCGGCATTAAGTATTGTTTGCACCACATTATTATCTCCAGTGACAATTTTTGGTCAAAAAAATTTACATTTTGTTTAAACGAAATTTGTTAAACATGATGTTGTATGAATGTTTGTTTGGGCCAACAAAACTGTTTGTTATTCTTAAAATTTCATTACTTTGGTATTCACTATAATGGGATTTAACCTATATATATGTGTGTGTGTATATATATATATATATATATATATATATATATATATATATATATATATATAATACAGTATATAATATATATTGTGGCGGATGGCCCTCTGAGTCTGGGACCAGGGGAGCAGCCATGGGATGCACACTGTGTCCCCTGGAACGTATGGGGCCAGCCCTCATGGGTTATATTGGGGCCACAGGCATGGGATTTCAGGGCTCCGACCTGTTGGGCTCCATGGCCACCACCGGGAGGAGCTGCACGGCTTAATGAGCCCCTGTGGGCGGGAATGCAGCCACACCCCGAAGTGCAGCCTAATTAGGCCAATTACCACCTGGAGCACTTCCGGGAGGGCTATAAAAGGAGTCTGCAGCCACTACTCAAGGTGCCAGAGTTGGGAGGAGGAGGACAAAACTGCCTGGGAGGAGTAGAGGAGAAAGAAGATTGTTTTTGGGTGTTTTTGGGACTGTGTAGGGCCTGTGGGACATGGGGAAGACATGCCCCACGGCTGAAGGTAAAATAAAATCTTTTCGTTTATTTTTACCTGTGCCTCCGTTGTCAGTCTGTGTCGAGTCAACGCCTATATAGCGCCTTTGCCACTATATATATATATATATATATATATATATATATATATGTACATATGTGTATGTGTGTATATGTATATTTCCACATAATCAAGCAAACAGTAAATTAGCTGTATAACTCATAGATTAAATACTTCATTTATTATAGAGATTTATAAATTCAAATATTCAACCAATAGGATAATTGAAAACCTCTTAACTACAAGTGTGCTGTCTTTTTTTTTTTATTATTGGTGTAATATTTTTAGATAATAATGTATTATTAATTACAGAGTTCCAACACCCATCTGCTTGTATAAATTGCTCTCCCTGTTGATCCCCATATGCGTGTCTGTCAGGTTATTTGGAGGCGCTATATTTTCCCAGTATTAGTAAATGTGTTTGTGAGTGTGCAACAGAGTGATATCTCTATTCACTCTTCACTTGTGCCCAGTGCCGGTAGACAGAATATATGGCTCAACATGAGGCCCTGAGTTGGATAAGCAAAAGATAAAAATGAAAGGAAGGGTGGATGTTTTCCACTTTATTTTGGGAATTGGCTGCGCAGTTTTACCAAATTTCATTCTTAAATGTCCAAATTATAATCTGTCTTCAGTATTAAGGTTTCTTCCACAGCATTTATAATGGCAACAGTCTGTTTATCTGGATTTAGTAGGTAGGTTGGTTGTGCCCAGATCTGTTTCCTACACTGTTTTTTTTTGTGATGGTCGTGTTCACATTCATCAATCATGTCCACCAAAGTGTGTGTTTCACCTCCATACTTACCTTACAACATTCACCACCATCAGAATTCACAGCAAATGTATCCTTAAAAACAAATAAATCAGCAACACAACTACAGTGTGCAGACACATGCGTGCAGTGACAGATACACTCACATCCATGGTATCATCTTGCTGTTTCTAACAATTCATGTTTGCCAGAGTGTGTTTTATACAAAACTGTCTTCTCAGCAGCACTGCTACTGGTTTCCATTTCCCATCTCTTACAGTGGCTGTAGAAAAAATGGGCCAGTGGACACATACAAAAATGACAGAAAGGTTCGCCTGCACGTTAAAATGTTATTAGCTTAAAGTTTCATGTGATGGCGATGGTGTGTCGGCTGTTTTTGACGAGATTGTGGATATTTCCCTTCAATAGAAATATAAAGAAATGTATAGATTAAAGGAATACCCCACCCAAAAATATTTTTTTAATATGTTACTTAGCCCTTTGTAGGGGTGGCCAAGAAAAAAATGTAATCTCATGTTTCCATACAAAATGGAGGGAAAAAAGTGTATGACCTAACAGAAACCAATAGTGACCAATGCTGTACAAAGGCAAACAATGAGAAAACATCCAAGGAAAAAAAAATCTTGCATTGCTTGCGTTTCATAATATAATCCACATGTCATTTATCCAGTCATTTGCACAAAACACACAAAATGCATTTTTTGGATAAAATATTGGTAAATAAATATGTCCGGATTTATCAGCGCACACAATCATAAACCAGAAACCCAAACCCTCATGGGAGTGACTTTTTGTCTGCAGATGATTTCAGAAGTGTTTATTTAACAATACATTTGCAGAAAAGCAATTTTGCATATGACTGGATAACTGACAGAAAGATTATGCGACAAGTGGAATATTCCTTTAATTACTATCTGCAACAGTTAATACCTAGCATATGGACAGGTGCTGCTGTTCAGCTGTTTGTAAGGAATTGCATGTGATGTTATAAATTACACAGTATAAGAATCCTTTTATTTACATGGCTTTGTGTTTTCCTTACGTTTTATATATAGTGTTGCTGCTCATATTATATGCTTTGTTTTGCTACATTTTCTTTTTTTTCTGTTATTTTCAGCTTTATCTGAAAGGCTTATATACTATAATTTAAATAATTTTATGTACTGTATATGTAATTTAGAAATTATTAACAGAGGAGGTTTATCTTGTTATTAACATACGAGTTTTAATGATGCACAAATAAATCCTATTTAAAGAAATCATTCAGTGCTTGTTACCTGCACACATAACCTTTTTTAACTCTTATGATGGTCAAAGTAAAGTTGTTAGCAGACTGTTAATATTTTCAGTTGTTTTTATTAGTTAAGTTGTAATACATATCATTTTTTATCTGTATAGTAAATAGGGCAAACAAAGCCTTTCTGCTGTCTCGGAAACTGAATGGTTTAAAATACACTGTATACAGTAGGTTATACTGTACATTAATGGGGTACTTGCAGGGAAGTCAATGGAGGCTCTGATCGGGGCGCTTGAGTGAAAAGTCTGAGTGTCTGGGCCTTTAATGACCTCTTGGGCACAGCCATCAGCAGTGTGTCTGTCTGCGGAGAGAGTGTCAACCTTGTCAAGAGATTTACTTACCTTGGCAGTGACATTCATGGGGGGTTCATGACGTCACTGGAAAGGTGTGTATGGGGCTCCCGATATCTATGCAAAAGGATGAAGGTCCAAGTCTTTAAAGTCCTGGTGCTTCCTGTCTTGCTATATGGTTGCAAGACATGGACGCTATCCAGTGATCTGAGACAAAGACTGGACTCCTTTGGTACTGTGTCTCTCCGGAAAGTCCTTGGCAACCGTTGGTTTGACTTTGTGTTGAATGAGCAGTTTCTCATGGAGTCCCAAATGAGGCACATTACCTGCACTGTGAGGGAGTGTCAGTTACGGCACTACGGCCATGTGGCGCGTTTCCCCGAGGGTGATCCAGCTCGTAGGATCCTCATTGTTGGGGACCCGAGTAGCTGGACCAGGCCAAGGGGTCGCCCACTAAACACCTGGCTGCGGCAGATAGAGGGTCATTTCTGGAGGGTGGGACTGGACCGCGTGTCTGCCTGGGGGATTGCAAACTGGGATCCCAAGCTGTTTCGTCGTGTGGTGGGTGGGGCAACGCACTGTACCAGTGCATGACCCCCAACTTGACTTGTGGGGAATAGTGGATTCAGCTGCATTAAGAGCCCTATCAGTGTTTCTAATTTTGTTTAATGTTAAAACGTTTTAACAGTTACCTTCAATCAACTTATTACAGTTGTACAACATAATATGCATTTTTCCTGTCCCATTCAGGTCAGAAAGACCTTCTGACAACTTGCTATTCTGGGGTTGCACCATCTGGAACCTATGGCCCAGTGAATCCCATCCTGAACACCACCTATGACTTCATGTCTGTTCTCTTTAAAGAGGTTAGCTCCGTATTCCCAGATGCCTATGTCCACCTAGGAGGTGATGAAGTGGATTTCAGCTGCTGGTAAGTCATGTCTTTAAAATGTTGTGTTTTTAAAATTCCTCCAAAGACAGGAAAATTTTAGTTTTGAAAATTAGACAAGGAAACATTTTACAGTAGACACTGCCATTCAGCCTGAAAATGAAGGGTGTAAGAAATGAAAAAGCAGGATTTTTTATTAATTTAAGTTCAGAAGCATTAAATAGAATGACCATGTTATTCTAAGAGAACCGGAATACATATTAATGGTAAAAATAACTATGCCTGCATCTTTGTACATGTGTACAAGGAAGATATCAGTCAAATCATAATTCTCTTTCTGTGCAGTTGAAACGTAAACCTGATTTTGCTTGGTTAAATACCTTGGCATGGTGGTGGGACTAGGATGCCCCAGAGATTACTAGCCAGAGGTTTTGGACTTCTGTTAGAGTTGCTCTTGCCAGTGTGGTCTAAGTAGAAAGGCTGGACAGAGTTATTTACAAGTCCTTGAAAGTGCGTTTTGCAGTTTGAATGGAGGTCCACCTCAGTGTAAGTCTGTGTGGCAGTGCGGACTGTTGATTTTCTGTTTGAGCTTACTGTCTTGTACTGGAACTTCCTTAAAGACACTTCAACGAGTATTTCAGCTGACTTTTACATTTTTTGGAGAGACTAAAATTGTTGCATAATTGCAATGATTAGTCCTTTTGTTAGATGGTCAACTGAACACCTACCCCTGGCTGGGTATTTTACAAATATTATAGCTACATGTAGAGAAGTTTAATAAAAAATCTAATGAGGAATTTAAATCCCTTCACGCTTAGATTCCAAGGCTTCTAATATCTCTCTCTCTCTATTTTTAATGTTGAAGAGTTAATAGCTTGGCTTTACAAAAATGACAACAAGTGCCACAACAGGATACTGAGGAGAGAAGAAGAACAGTGAGGGGTCAGTAGCAGTTTATAGCTGCTATGCTTGTATTTTTGTGCAAGTGACAAATCCTGAAATCATTACCAAACTGACATCCTAACATTTTATTGTCTTTTATTGATTGCTAAGTAAGTACTGTAAGGCCTGCCTAGGCCACATGAGGAACATTGTTTAGAAATCATCCCTAAACATAAGTGGAAGCCAGTGCAAGGAACTGAGGACAGCAGTTATATGGTAATACTTCTTAGCTGTATTGCTTTTTGAATGAATAAACTGAAGGATATGGAAAGACTGTCAATAGCACATTGGGCAAACTATTCTTTTATATACAAAATACTTTAATCTTGTTTTTCCCCATGGGATTAGTAAAGTTTACCTAATTGAATCCTTTTATATTATTAAAATGAAAAAAGCAGGTTTTGGACAATGATATAATGTGTGTATTAAGAAAGAAGGCCATAATTGCATTCCAGCCGCTTTTAAAACTTTGTAAACATTATTGTAATAGCAATCAAGCAGCAATAAATCCTTTAAAAAGCATGGCTAGCATTTCAATTCATTATTGCTTTTCTTTGTTGTCACCCTGTAGTCACACCACTGTGTTAAAAAGCACACACATACAATTCGCTGTCAAAAATGACTGAATTCACCATTATACATGAACAGTTTAGAAATAGTCACATGCTTTTTTGTGACATTTTAAAATAAACTGTGAAAAGGAAGTATAAAGAGCCTTTGTTATTCATTATAGGCGGAAATATCTACTCATTGTTGAAGTTGGCACTTCTGTTGTACCCACTGCAAAGGGTGTTTAACTGGAAATTTAATAAGAATTACCTAGAATGTAAACTTTTTATTTTTAAAGACTAACACTAAAGGGGCTCTGCTAAGCTAGTCTGTCAATAAGTGACTTTATTTGCTTCATTTCATTTATACAACTCACAGTCCATATAGTAGATTTCACCAATGCTGGTATCCAGAAACTGGAAGTGGTACTTTAACTTTAATACTTTAGCAAACTTTCAAGTAAACAATGGTTATAATTACAGATGGATGATTCAAATTTTGTATAGATATTTATAATAATAAAAAGCAAACAGATATGAAATTTGAGAAAAATTACTCAATCAGAACTAGTATTTTATTTAAACAACCATCCGAATTTTTTGTATCACGAAAATATAAATGCGTACATGATATTAAAAACTGTATTCAATATAATGCATATTCTTTCAATACCTATTATCTTCCTTTATACATCGTCAGTTTAACAATAACGTGTAAACGTTGAACATGCCATGTAAATATAAAGACGTAATTTGAACAATAAGCTGCTACGTCCCTGTTGTGTTCCTGGTAATACATTTAATTTTTATTTATTTATTTTTTTAAATTTCCGCCATCATTATCATAATTAAATGTTGCTAAATGCAGTTTAACCTATTGCAACAAAGATTATATAATACTAATACTTTTTCTATGCTTAGGTGACTATAATTCTTTTTACTTAATCACATAATCTAGGTAATGTATATGTGATCATGAAAAAAATTCGACCTCTCTGAGAAAATATCATTTTAATATAAAGTTTAAATATAAATAGAAGTAAATGATTATTTATTTATATTATCAATTAGTTATAATATGAAACAAAGACATATATTTGAGAAATATTGTGCAACTGGAAGACCTTTTCCTCTATCTCAGTATACGAGAAAGTCGTGGGGAGCACACACCCAATGTTTTTTCTTTTATATAAATTAAATTTACTGTGTGTTTAACCTGCTTTTTGTGTTTTTGTACATAATGCATGTATTCTTTAACGTTTTCTGCTATTCATCATAGTTTTAAACTTGTGCAAATGCACTTAGTCTTTTATTCATGAATTATTCAAAAATCAAACTGAAATATATTTATCTTTGATTAATAAAATGAAAAACCTATAAACCTGTACATTTTTTCCCATAAGGAATTGGTTGTTTACCATCGAATTTGTCAGACTTAATTAATGAGTTGATTTTAAGAATGGTTATAAAAGCAGAAGAAACTTTAACCTAATTTACGTTATCTGTCTATGCTTTTCATAGGAAGTCAAACCCTGATATTCAAACGTTTATGGATAAACAAGGATTTGGGAAAGATTACAGCAAGCTGGAGTCATTCTACATCGCCAAGTAAGAATAACCAAATTTCTAAAATCTGAAAGTTCTTATGTTAAGCTTTCCCTTCATGCTTCCATTCTCTTAAATACTCAGGTTGTTTGTTAAACTAGGATAAGATTTGCTCCCTTTGTGTTTTTTACATTTTTCTATCCACCCATTTCCTTAGCCCACTGTTCTCCATTACAGCGTCTATTCCAGTTGTGTTCACACACCCGGGACAGCATGACAGTCCATCAAAGGGCGTACATTCTCACACTTGTTCACAGTCACACACATTGGGGAAATTCACCTGACATCTACATTTTAGGCTGTGAAAGGAAACCAAACTACCTAGAGAAATATTGTAAGGTCAAAGAGGAGAACATGAAAACTCAACAGAGACAACCAGAAGACACACTGAAGCTTTGTAGAAGCGGCTCTTTGACTACTGTCACTTTGACTTGTTTTTTGTTACGGAACCAAAAAAGTAAATGTTTTACTTTTTAAAATACACAGACTTTAAGGTTACTTTTTGATTCTGCCAAAATAACATTTACAGAAATACTCAAGATAGGAGATCACTGTAGAAATTTTGTGACTTAAACTATATGGTATTCATTGTAAGCTTTTTTTATGCATTTTGTTTATATACTTTATCATTGATCATGTCTATATAATTTTGCTCCTGGAAGCCAGTGAAGGGAAGACAAAACCGAGGTAATGTGCTCATGCTTCCTTGTGCCAGTTAAAAACCAAACAGAGGCATTTTGCACCAGCTGTAGGCGAGCAATCGAAGCCTATAATCTAGACAAAAGATTATAAAAGCACATATCACTGTTTCAAGGTTGCGTTTAGACAAAACAGGCTTGATTTTTGGCAGCCGCCTCAACTGGAAAAAGAAAGACTTTAACACTGCATTCACATGGCTATCAAGCTTTTACTTAAATTTGTGATCATGGATTTCTCATATTGAGCCACAGTCGAAGCAGGGAGTCCCGCTGGTGCCATTGGGTCTAAATAGCATGACTTTATAGAAAATTGAATGCCATCTAACTCCTTATGTCAGCAAGGCAATCAAGCTGGGGCTGGACAGAGCATGGACCAGGCTGTTTCTGAGGGAAATAAACCTGACAGTCGTCCGCATAAAGATGAAAGGAAATACTGTGTTTCTGGAAAATACTTTATAATGAAAGATACTGAAATTGCTTCTAATTCTATTGCTTTTAATTCCGAAAACCCTTTATACAATACTATACTGTAGATTATGGTGTTCATAGAAGCCAAATAAGTCAGAAACTGGGGTTGACAATTTATGCAACAGCATATTTTAGTTTTTCTAACCACAATATTTAAATGCGATAACTGAACTTTCAGTGAAATAGTCAGACTGTGCTTAAATGTAAATCACATGACCACATTTTTTTCTTAATTCCTGCACTTCAAACTCTTTTTGTACAGATATTTAAATATGTTACTTTACAGTCTCGTCTACAAGGAGGCATCGTGTAGCCTGCTAACTACTGTTATGTCTGTTGATATTAGGATTTTGGACATTGTTGCCCAAACTGGAAAAGGATATATGGTTTGGCAAGAAGTGTTTGATAATAATGTAAAGGTAAGTGAGCTTGCTTCTATAATGATTAAAATGTGTCTTTTATTTCATTCATCTAAATAATTGCATGATTTACTTTCCAGATTTTATAATCTTTTGGTACATCTCCTGGTCATGATTTTCTTCAGATTTCTGGCTCTGTTCCAGTAGGCTTGAAATCATTTACTCATCTAATCTATTTAAAATGCTTTCAGCTTCATTACCATTCATTATATTTTTCTTCTTTAAAGATATAAACAGTATAGATTTTGAGTGCTCCTCATCATTCCAAAGCAGCAGCTACACAAAGTAATTTTATTAAAGTCGTAGAATTACAGGCAGTCAAATTGGTTTGATTAGATTTTTGGGCATTGAACCTTGCGTAGTTAAGGTTTGCAGTCTAGCCATACGTTAGCCATGAGACGACACAATGACAAGGTGGCTTTTATTTTATTATCATGCTCTAACAGTTTTGGGAAATAAATAGAGAGTTACGCGTAGCTCCATCGTGTAATCCATGGATTTCCGTTGCTTTCCAGATGTGTCTGATTTACGGCTGCAGGTCATTTACAAACATAGCTCCACTCTCCTTTGTGAAACCAAACCGGGGTGAATTTGGCTAACTGCATGTCACCACAGAGCTGTATAATTAACACAGTAACATTGGCCACTGTTATGTTTCCAGTACTGCCTCCTTTGAGGAGAGTGGATCCACTGCAGCTCCTCAAAGCCTTCTTTCCCCAGTCATTTATCTCCACGATCAAGATCAACATTTCTTCAGCTTCTTTGAGAACAGTTTGATATTATGCCTGCCTTGCTTGAGTCATTGAATAGCTTGCCAAACCCTCTTAGACGCAGTCTAAACCTTATAGATTTACCTAACTCCCACACTGATGTGGTGATCACTGGCCCCTGCTGCACTTATCACCTTCTTGGCTAGTCTCTGCATTACAAGTAATATCAGGATGCTATCCTGTAAACTGTGAAGTCCTTTCTTAAACTTGGCAGCTTCTGGTATCACTGATTTCCACCATAAAATCCTAGGATCACTTCCATGACAGGGACTGACCACTATTGAACAAATACCACATAGAGTCCATATCCCTGATCTTTCTCATTGTCGATGTGCTGCCTGAGTACACTGGCATATCAGGTAAAGTGCTGAGCAACATTATGTTGTTAACACTATGCAGAAAAAAGGCAACCAAGTGCACCCCAGTACTAAAGGACATGCCCTGTTCTGACAGAGAACTAAACCTTTCTAGTTTTGAGAAGAGAGGGCTGTGTGTTAATCTAATCCAAGTCACCAGAATTCTCAAAGATACAGGCAGTCCCCGGGTTACGTACGAGATAGGGACTGTAGGTTTGTACTTAAGTTGAGTTTGTATGTAAGTCAGAACAGGTACATTATTTTAATAAATGCTATTGTTGACCGACTGTAACCAAGTGCTCTGCCAATGAATGATGGAGTTTCACCTCTGTCTGACCTTTTTACTATTTCTACTTTATTTTCAATGGTGATGGGTTTTCTCTTCTTTACTATATCACCAGCTCTTGCATCAGATTTGTGTTTCAGAGACATTGTTGAAGGGTGAAGACAAAAGGCTAGGGTGAGCTCTTCAGACCAGCGCTGTACACGTTACCACAGCAGGAAGGCACCTGTCATCAACACATCTGATGTACTTACAAGAGACAACTTGCTGCTATGTGCGCAACAGTACAAGCAGGCTTGCTATTGAGAATGAGTTGGTGCGGTGAGGGGGGGTTCATCACTCGGCCCAACACACAGTCACCTCCACTACAATATGCTGCCTGCAGCGTCCACCCACCGAGAACGAACACAGTGTGGCCAAAGGTGTGTAGTGGATCTCCCAACCCCAGTTCAACAGACAGCCATCCGAGGCACACTACAATGCTACACCCGCTGCTCCATTCACCCTCAGTGGCCTCCGTTCAGCCACAGCCAGGTCAACGCTTGCAGCAGTACCAGCCATGTGTGCTGGGTGGGCAGTAAAACACCCCCCTCTCCTCCATCCAGCCTGCGTCCAGTCAGGAGCAGTAGCTGCGGTGGCGTAGTGGGCGGGCAGCGAACCATCGTCCTGCACATGAGCGATAGCTGTGGTCCTGGTGACTATGGACCATGGATCACCGCTTGCCGCCGGGAGCCGCCTGAGGGACACTACACTGCGCAAGCAGCGAAATCACTCCCCTCCCACCATCGTTTGCAGCATCCCCAGGCCGAAGATGATGGAGCGGCAGTTACTGAGGCGCATGCGTCGCAGATGTGGATTTGTTCGTAAGTCGTAGCTTGGATGTCTGTAACCTGGGGACTACCTGTATTGGTAAAGTTGATCCAGCAGAATTCTTTCGCTTAAACAATAAATACCATACTCAAAGACAGTGATGTAAATTAAGGGGAAGTGCATTTAAGGCCGAAGGTGGGAAACACACACAGGGTTTTGGGAATCTGGAACGGACTACCAAATCCTGCTGTTGAAGCAGAAACATTAACAACATTTAAAAAATATATCCCAATGAGGTATTAGAACAGCTTCGCTATTAGCTAACCAAACCCACCCACTGATGAAATGAATGACCTCCTGTTGTTCAGGAAACGTCTTATGCTCTAGCATGGCAGTTCTTATGGACATTCTAGTCCAGAACTCTCCCAGTGGTAGCATGGTTATAAGAAAGTACTCTTTCAATTGCCAGACCCTTTATTTCTAAAAATGCTGAATATTTTAAATAAGTGTTGAACTTCTCTCCTCTGTAACTCAGATTCACATTGCATTGACTATCTTTTCCACCCGTAAAAATAACAAAAAGAAAAAATTCCCACCGAATAGCACCTAATATGGGACAGTTAATATACTGGCACTTGGGGGCCCCCACATGGGTGCAAACTCAAGAGCAGAAGAACATGACCACTGCCAATCAAGAGTTGCTGTATGTCGAGGCGAGTGTGACTGTATCATATAGATGCACTGTATGGGCAAAAGTATTAGGCCACCTGACCATTACACCAACAAGGACTTTGCATAGACTTTAATATGCAGTTGGTCCACCCTTTGCAGCTATAACAACTTACATTCTTCTTGGAAAGCTTTCCACAAGATTTTGGAGTGTTCCTGTGTGAATTTGTGCCCATTCATTCTGTAGAGCATTTATGAGGTCAGGTAGTGATATTGGACGAGAAGGCCTGACTCACAATCTCCATTCCAGTTCATCCCAAAGGAGAGACATTAAAATAAACTATGGGAACCACAGGTAGAAACTCACCCAGCTCTTACTGAGCAGTTAGTAAAAGGTAACTTTTTAATTTTTGTTATATGCTAGATTTGAAAGCCATCTCAAGTGATGGAAGTTACTTATTGTTTCTTTGAACAACACTAAGTCATCGAAAAAGAAAAAAAGAAAAATGAGTAGGAGGTTAATCATAGAGGGATATGTGTATAACATGACGGACTTGAGAAGGTGGACATCATTGTCTTTTTTTTATTAATTAAGTTTTAAATAAAAATGTGTTGTCCTTTAGGGCAGGAAGAGTTTAAATTTGGAACATATCAGATTTTTAAAATATCTGTTAACCCTGAAATTGGCTATAGCTGTTAAAAAAATATAATATACTCAAGTGTAACCACATAGTTTCCTAATTTAAGTGCCGCGCAATCATTACTGTAATGTAGTAGTACCTCCTGCCTTCTAATCTTTGCAGCTCAGACCTGATGCCGTAGTTGAAGTTTGGATGGAAAACAAAGTTGAGGAAGAGCTCAATAAGGTGACGTCAGCTGGGTTTCCCACCATCCTGTCGGCACCCTGGTACCTAGATTACATTAGCTATGGGCAGGACTGGCAGAAATACTACAGAGTTGAGCCTCTTAAATTTAATGGTTAGTAGATTTGCTTTATCGTTGTACTTGAAATGTAAATTGAACACCTAATAGTATGAAAGTTTTATATTTGTATAGAAATGCACACAATAATTGTGTGTTTTCAATAAATCAACTCAAAAATGTTGAATGGCACACAAAATATAACACAAAATCCATTTTGTCTTTTCCTTAAACAGTAAAAGTTACCTTTGATTAGGCTATCACAGCAAATGTCTTATTGCAAACCTCCACTAAATCAGGAAACATCTGTTATAACTGGACATAAATTTATTAAAGCTGACCACTGAAACATTAAAAATAAAATCTCGTATGCAGTGCTTTTATTTAAATCGTGTTAGATCTTTTCCTCGCTGTTGTACCAATACTTAATAGTAAAGTTTTAGTTTCAAGTTCATTTTAAAGAAGTTATTTAATATACATCTGTTTTTTCATACCTATTCGGCTTCCTCATTTTTCATTTTACTTTGTGTCGAGGGTTGATGATCTTATCCTTTGACCAGGAGTTACTTAAATTAACATTTACTCTGTCAGACCCACTAGTGTCGTCAGTAGTAAAAAACTGTTTAAGTAACTAGAAAAGTTGAAAAATCAAAATGGAAATCATGTTGCCTTTAAGTATTTACATAATAATTAAGACTAAAAGAGGGGAAAAAATACAATTCCGATGTAACACACTTACTGTACATGCTAGCCACATTGCAATTTAAATTTAGCAAACCCAGTTTTATCATTTCTGTATTAGCACCCAACATAGAATCTGTAGAATAGCGGCTTACTTAATTAAGGTAAGAGACGAGAATATGCAGCCACAGTGGGCTGGACAGCACAGGACTGAACTTGAAATGCACGACTTTAAGAGTACGAGTCGTCTTGCATCTGTTCTGTGCTTCCACTTAAAGGATAAATTCACTCTTTCACTACTGGGACACATTCCAAAGTCAAACCACAACAGGCGAAGCACAATCTAATCAAACGTGTATAGCATTTCGTAAAATGAACATGCAATAAAAACAGTCCAAAGTTACCAGGCAACGCCAGTCCGGTTCAGAGAGCCACAGAGATCAGCGAGTTGTTGATTTTTTTTTCTTTTCTTTGAAAGATTTTATTTGTCAAAACTCTCACATTTTCTGTTTAGACTTTTAAATGTTCTATAGGAAATAGACAAATATTAGTGCAATTCTCTGAGTGTGGCCATATTTTCAGGAGGAAACCTTTCTGTGTTGCTGTCCAGTAAGATGCTTTAATTGTTTGTCTCCTTTTTACTGTTTTTACAAACAAACCAGTTCACTTGTTAAAAAAAACAAAGCTTCATTTAAATGGGACCTCTGATTTGGAGATTCCCAGAGTAAACATATTGTATTCTCGTCTGTAACACTTTTTATGATTGGGATTGACTACCATGTTCTTCTTCCCTTTGTAAAGTCACACAATCTTAAGCATCATTGAAGCAGCAGGGAAAATCATTCAGCATTTCATCCTTAGGCCAGCTGTGGGGGGACACTTGCATTCACATCCTTCTGTTAGTCCATTCCTTTTTCAAACCTGCTTAGCATTGAGTACTGATGGTGGAGGTGGCAATGTTATATGTCACGAGTATTATTATCTTTTAGCTATTTCTACGTATATTTCAGATACAAGCGTTTGTTTTAAGACTGTTTTAAAGCCAGGATTTGTTCTTATCTTCTCTTAGTGTCATCATTTTCTGCATGGCATTCTGCATGACGGGACTAACTCTCATTTCTTAGGTTCTTTTCATGATATCATTTGGCTCTTGATATGCTGATTATACATTCTTGTATATGGCATT
This sequence comes from Polypterus senegalus, assembly GCF_016835505.1. Lineage (NCBI taxonomy): Eukaryota > Metazoa > Chordata > Cladistia > Polypteriformes > Polypteridae > Polypterus > Polypterus senegalus. The sequence goes on along the minus strand of NC_053160.1, from coordinate 31,571,972 downwards.
GTACCATCTACCTTACAGACTTGTCCACCTCAGTAAATTTTTGGAATGAACTTGGCAGTGGCTGTTAGTAATCTTTAATTTTATGTATGAATCTTATTTATTAAAGTTGGCTGGTGAAGTTCTATCAAATTTACTTGTTAACTGAAAACATTATGCTCATCCTGTCACTCACTCTGTTGACCACCATTGCTCACAGTGCAGGAGTTGAGTTATATTCAGATGTTGTGGTTGAGGCTCGTATAAAATCAGGTAATACCAGTGGAAAGGATAAATCAGCCGCTCTTCATTACACAGAAGAGCAGTGCATGGCAGTTCTGTATCAGTTTATTTACTGATTGTGCCTCAAACCATCTGAATTCATAAACTTCAGAGCTGCCCTCTGTCGTCCCGGGGGAAGTTTTGCCCTGTGCAAGCTCCTTCCCTTGGTTCTTCCCTCACGGAGGTGTCCTGGCTGCCCATTATATACAACCTATATGTGCCAATGGGAAAAAAGTGAGGCAAAATGATCCCTGGTAGATATACTGTAACATGTGACAGATGTTAAAGGGAATGAGCTGTCAGTATTTTAAATGTGTATTTGTTTCTGTTAAAGTTTAAGAATGTTAGACTGTTTTACGTCCAGGATAGCCTGAAGATGGGACAAGCATCTCTAGGACAGTTCATCAGCACACTTAGCTAGCAAGTCATTTCGTGGAACAACAGTTAATGGAGTCCCCTTCGCATGTTTTACATTATGTCTGCACCCACCTCCCTGTATTATCTCACACAGCCCTCAACATCTCAGCTGGTTTACCAAGTTTAAAGTCCAGCATGAAAACATACGCAATAAAAAAACACATTTGACATGTTAGCTGAATATGTGCTCCTTGTGCAGTGACTAGGAACATTTTTCTTTCTATCAGTGTACATTCACTGCACCTGCACATTATGTGATCCACCATGACGTGGGCTTCCTCCAGACTTTCTTCCAAGAGTCTCCAGTCTCCCTTCGACCAGTAAAAAACCTACCATTGCATGGAGACATTTGGGGGCTGCATGTTTCACTGAACATTTAAATGACAAGAAGTTGGCACAATCATTTATATTTATTTGGCAGATACCTTTATCTAAGAATATGTATGTCTCCTTAGTTAATATTTATTTTCTGAATTTAACAGAATGGGGAAAAAAATAAAGCCATGAACCATGTGACTTGTGCAAACGTTTGGGCATCCTGTGAATCAGTATTAGGTAACTCCTCTTTGGGCAGGAACTGCAGATTAGCAAGCTTCCTTGTAGTCCGCTAACAATTTGGTTGTTCATACTTTAGAAATGTATACTCACTTACAACATGTATATTCTTAGTTGTTCAGAAATGAAAGCTGTGCAGGCCATTCTAAAATGTTAAAATGAACTTTAAAATACTTCTGAAAAGAATTTGAAGTTCTGTTTTAGCTCATAGGCTTAATAAAATATCCAAACTCTCTTTTAGCTTTATCTTCTTCACTGAATATTAGCTTCTTGGGTATAGATACATGTAGTTGATTTCAGTCTTTCTTCTATTTGCACAATATCCCTTTTCTCACAGTCTCTATGACACAACCCCAACATATACAGTAAATCCCCCAGCCCTTGTGTGTAACAGCTATTGGTCCACAACAATTTGTTCTGAAGTGTTTCCATAAATAAACTTTGATGTTTGAGATCCTCAGGATAATTCTTTAATGCAGCAGAGCACATCTGGGTAAACCGCACTGTAATTGAGATGTGTGGACCATGACTACGGGGGCAACCAAACCTGTCTACAGACCATCTGTCATAATGTATAGGTTTTCCCTTTCATGTCGGCTGAGTTTCCATGCAGTTTTATCAGAGTGTGTGTCTACCTCAGTATGGACAGTGTGGTGCTGTGACTGAGGCCCTCGACTGTAAGCCACAAGGCTGCCAGCTTCCCAATTCCACCTCATTGTGTGACTGTAAAAATATCTGTAAGTAGTTGGAACGTCCTTTTGTTGTAAAGCTGGCATTGCAGAACACAACTTCAGAGACCATGCCATGCTTAACAACTGCTGCCTTGAAGACATCTAATTATAGTGCTGTTAGAAAGTTTCTGCCCCCTTCTGATAATCCTCTGTTTTCAGATATTTGTTAAAATGAATGGCTTCAGATTTTCATGCAAAAATATTAGCTAAAGGGAACCAGAGTAAACATATGACATGTTTTTAAATTACTACTTAACATATTTAAGTAACAAAGTTATCCAAGTTGTTATTGTCTTTGTGAAAAGGTACTTGCTGTCTTAGTTACTTTACTCACTGAAACAGCTGGCCTAAGTCAAATAATAACTGAACTGTCGGAACAAAGCTTACATGTTTGTAGTCGGCCCTGTTGAATCTAAACCTCACCAAATACTGACCCTTACCATCAGAGTAACGTCACCACAAGGCTTCTAGAACGGGGTGGGCAATGTTGGTCCTGGAGGGCCGCAGTGGCTACAGGTTTTTGTTCCAACCAAGTTTCTTAATTGCTGATGAAGCTCCTATTGCTTAAGTGACATTTTGATGCTTCATTTTAGTGGTCTCACTTGTTAAGGTTCCCAATCCTTAACTGCTTATTTCAATCTTAAACAGCTGCATTCACTATTTTAATGGCTCCTTATTAGAAATAAGATGTAAATGAGAAAGCAGCCAGCAGTTCTCCATCTATCTTATTTCGATTTACATCTCAGTGTTCATCATGCACTGTTTGATTTATTAAAACACTTAATAGAAAATGTGACAAACTGAAAATGATCCATTTTAGGCTTCAAGTCATTTTGATGATATCCTTGTAAAGGAAAAAAATCTACGATATAAGAACCTACTATTGCAGACTAACCAGACATAAAATTAAATAAGGTCTGAGATTGGCAAGGATTGGTTTATAATTAAGCAAAAGGGTTGGAATGAAAACCTGCAGCCACTATGGCTCTCCAGGACCAACATTGCCCACCCCTGTTCTAGAAGAACACTATGTCTTGATCAAAGGAAATTCTAGAAGAAATAAGAAAAAAGATGGTTAAAACTTAACCAATCAGGAAAGGTTTGCAAAGCCATTTCTAAGGCCCTGGAACTTGACTGCACACGAGTGAGAGCCATTCACTCCAACTGGAGAACATTTGTCAAATCCCAGGACTGACAGAATGTCTTCCTTTGTAAAGATTTTGTACAGAACTTGTCTGTCAGTCCAAGGGTTTGTGGTTTGTCTCCTTTGTGGGGCATTTGTGTACATTTTGGGACATGTAAGATATATTTTGAAATTTTAAGGTAAGGCCCCCTTTCTACCTGTGAAGTTTGGGGTGAGGCTGCCTGGGGTGAGGCCTGGTTTGTGTTTGAATGCACTCATTTCATAACACCCTTCAAATGCTGCATTTTATCTGATGCCATTCATTATGTAAAATATGCAAAGACAGAGAATGGAAGGACTGAGGCAATTACACAACACCCTTTCAGTTTCTCAGCATAGTTTCAAATTTCCTATTGTACCAAAAAAGTTTGGCAAACAATCACCTTGGAACTCACAAGAATAAGAATTAATTCATTGCATGAGCGCAAATAAAACAATATTGAGACTTCTTTAATATAACCAGGCAGTATCTGCTGCCATCCTTGTGATCTCTGCTTTCGTTTGCACTGGTGTGGAAAAAAGAATGTTCTTTGTAAAGCTTGTAGCTGTTTGTCGTGGACAACAGAGATGCATGTGTTGTACTTTCGGCCCAGCGCTCATTGGTAGTCAACTCTTGCAGACTCGGAAGCCTACTTCTACAACCTGCAGTTTTTTGTCATGAAGACAGATTGCAGATTACAATGGCTGAGTTGCTGAGGATGTCGCACTGCATGACTGGAAATCAAAGGTAAGCCATGACTACCCATGGCTCACTAAGATTTTGTTAAAGAAGCCTACTGTGGATAAAAAGCAGGAGCCACATATGCAGTCATCTTTCTGGTCTTTCATATCTTGTCTTGACCTCAACAGTTCTACTTCCATTTCTTAATGATGTCCAATTTGTATAATCAGACACCTTTTTGTATTTGTTTCCCACTTTGCTTATCTTTATGTTCAAAGCCATGGTCAGCTGTTAATAGGAGCCTTTGGTTCATTGAGTGGTTAGGATCCAAGAATTTAGTTGGCAATGGAATTGTTCTCCTGTTAATTTATGGCCTAACAAGTCAATCAGGTATTAATGATTCAACTGGACGGATGCCTAAACTTTTGTGCATGCTGCATTCATGGTTTTATTTTTCAGTCAGTTAAATTCAGTCAATAAATCTGTTTTAATCAATCAAAGTTTTCACTGGCTTCTTTTTAGTTAGACACACAATACAGCATGGACTTTGCAACATGGATGAAATAGAAATCACAAACATGTTGTTTGCATCACCAGTTATGGAGGGAGTCCTGTTCTGGTTGGAAGTATTTTTTAACTCTTAATGCTTTTTAATGTCACCAGTTCAGTGGAGTCACAAGGCCAAATGGGAGATGACCGGAAGGACTGATTGAAGTGCAAGCATTTAATTTTGGATTGAAATGACGACACATGGCTTGATCTGTCATGAAAAAACTTGCCTTTCATAACAAGTGCACATAATCCCCATTGTTCACTTTCTGTCTCTAGTTAAAGTTAGACACAGTTGTTCATGTATGGAAGGGCAGCGGGGACCAACAGTACAAGATGGAAATGGCAGCTGTTACTGCTGCTGGCTTTCAAACTCTTCTTTCATCTCCTTGGTACCTGAACGTCATCTCTTATGGGCAAGACTGGCAGCAGATCTACAAAGTTGATCCACGCAGTTTCAACGGTGTGTTGGGTTTGTCTTTTTTTATTCCTCTGTTACAAGCTGCTTTAGCCTTAGAAGAGCTCATAGTTACGCAAGTAGAACTGTCATGAGAACACTGCTCTGCTTAAAGTGTCACCCGTAAACTCGGAAGCAGTTCTTTTAAACATTTAGCTCTTCTCTCTCCTCAGCCTTCTAAATCTGATAACAGTCAGCACATCAGGCCTCCTCGCAGAAAGCCATGCATTGGCAAACACAGACAGACAGTTATGGTCTCTCTTGTTGATGCAACAGTGGAAGGCAGCAGAAAACCAAAAAACTCCAGCTGGCAGAAAGCTGGAGAAAATAAACCTCTACAGCAGGGAGGTCAAACTCCGGTCCTAGTGAGTAGCCCATTACTGCTGAGGTTGACAGCCATGTTGTAAGAAACTCCAAGGCCAAAAGACAAGAGAGCCCCTGTGGGCATTTTACAGCATTTAAATGTACTCCAGTGATCCAGTATGGTTTTGATTGGCCATCCTGGAAGATTTGAATGCAGCAGGACTCATCAGTAGCAGTTGCAGTCATCACTAGCTCAGCAACAAACAAAGCGCTGAGTGCTCTGACCAGGTGGCACTGGCACTGGATGCCACCACAGAAAACCAGCAAAAAAACCAACAGTGATATGCAGAAATCTTTGAAGTATCTGACAGCGCAGTACCAGTTATAGTCTACAGTGCAGTCCATAAGTGGCACAACTGCTAATAGTGTGGCTCGACTGGCCAAGCATACTGGTTTTGAAATGAAACTAAGAGCTTTTAGCATTAAATTGAGGGTATTTACATAAAAAATGGAGTTGTCTTAACCGTCTTATTTAAACTAAATATTATTTAAATTAAATCTCCTAAAAAGCAGGTCACTTGCAATTAAGGCAGTTAGCAGCAAACGCTGCTCACGGATTAAGGCTCGGAATGAAAACCTCCAGTGCAGACCTCCAGATGCATGTCTTTATTTTTGTTTTTGCTTGTTTTGTTTTTTGTCTTGATGTACCTGTGCTAATTATATGTTTGTAACTTTTATTGTCTCTTTCTTGCCTTTTATACTGTATATAAATCACTTTGGTTAACATGTTTTAAAACATCCATTATCCAACCCGCTATATCCTAACTACAGGGTCACGGGGGTCTGCTGGAGCCAATCCCAGCTAACACAGGGCGCAAGGCAGGAAACAAATCCCGGGCAGGGCGCCAGCCCACCGCAGGGCACACACACCAAGCACACACTAGGGACAATTTAGGATCGCCAATGCACCTAACCTGCATGTCTTTGGACCGTGGGAGGAAACCCATGTAGACACGGGGAGAACATGCAAGCTCCACGCAGGGAGAACCTGGGAAGTGAACCCGGGTCTCCTAACTGCGAGGCGGCAGCGCTACCCACCGTGCCACCCTGTTTTAAAACATGCTTTATAAATACAATTTGGAAGTGTGCACATGCACTTAGGTTAGGGGTCTCCAACTCCAGTCCTGGAGGACTACTGTGGCTGCAGGTTTTCATTCTAACCCTTTTCTTAATTAGTGACCACATTTTACTTCTAAATAACTCTTTGCCTTAATTTTAATTGCTGCACAACTTAAGACTCAGGCCCCTTAATTATTTTTTTTCCTTAATTAGCAACCAAACAATATTAAGATACAAAATAAAGCAACATATAAACAACAACCCGCGTCCATCACATAGTAACTGAAAATAAAGAAAGGTGAAGGCCTCAGTAATGTTGATTTGCTCAAGTGCACAAAACATTTCGACAGCACTCTTAAAAAATAAAAGCAACAGTTCTGAAAATGTCTGCCATGGCAGAATGAGCGGCATGGAATTAAATAACGGTTTATTTAAGAATAGGAATTGGCTTCAAATTAAGAAAGTGAATGAAGGTTGGAGTTTGAGGCCCCAACTTAGTTGGTCATCTGTTGGCTCACTTCACATCAAATTTATATTTAGGTGCCATTTACGGAAAAAAGAATCAATTCAGTGGCCAGAGTCTCAAGAAAAGTCAATTAAATAAACGGACATAGCAGCAAAAACTGGTCATTAATTAAGAAAAGAGCTCTCCGGGACTAGAGTTGGAGACTCTGACTTGGACTATGTTCACACAAATACATTTACATTTAAAACCGCAGACATTAGTCTTCATTGTTGCCTTTCACTACCCTGCCCTGTTTAACCCCAAAACACAGAGACTTTTGAAACCGCTTTCCCAAGTCGTGTATTTCTGTAAACGGCCATTTGCTGTTGCTATGGTGAAAACATCGTTTTGAAAAGGCAGACTCTAATTGTGCTCTGATTTGTTGAAGCTTATTACAACAGCAACCTTTATTTCTATAGCACATTTTCATACAAATAATGTAGCTCAAAGTGCTTTACATGATGAAGAAAGAGAAAAAAGACAAAGTAAGAATTAAAATAAGATTACACTAATTAACATAGAATCAAAGTAAGGTCCGATGGCCAGGTAGGACAGAAAAAACAAAAAATTCCAGACGGCTGGAGAAAAAATAAAATCTGCAGTGGTTCCAGGCCACGAGACCGCCCAGTCCCCTCTTAGCATTCTACCTGACATTACGTGGCCCTCCTCTGATTGGATCCTGGTCATCATAACATCTCATTCTGATTGGCCACACTCCTTGACAGAAAACCAGATTCCAATGTAGTGTACATAAAGGAGTTCATTTTCAGGCTGTTTGTTGTGTTGCTTACCTTTAGGCATCAGAATTGCATTTTATGCAGTTGAAATGTGACACACGTGCACAAAAGGCAAATAATTTACTGGCAACTATGGTTTTGTGATAAATACCATGACTCGCGGCGTAATCATTCCTGTTTTGGCTAAAGCACACATGCCCAGGGTGTCTTATACAGCAGCTACATCTTATGCATTTTAAGCCATTTTACTTTAGGTGAAGATACTTTGAAAATGATGCGAAAACATGAGTGTAGACAGAGATGGTTTTTATTGTATAACTACTTTTTAATAAAAATGTAATACTGGGGATGTAGCCTTAGACACTGTGTGTGGAAAAGTTGCAGCTCCGCATTGTTCCTCTGATCTCCATCTTTCTTTAATCTGTGCACTGGTCAAGGCTTCCTTCCATCAACCCCTGCTGGGAATTGTCACACTGCCACGGGTTCGTCCCAATAAAGGACCTGCTTACTGAACAGCAACAGCCAGCAAGACTTTACTCTCAAATAGCCGAGTGACAGCAGTGATTTCACTTTTATGCGGGCCACGAAAAACCACGAATATGAAGCGGAGACGAGACTTGGCTAACTTCACACTGCGCCTAACCTGAACAGTGACAGTATTAGCAATCACCATCACACTCCTCATCATCACTGAGGTGACCCCTCATTGTGGGGCTCCAATTTGTTTTCTATGAAGCCCTCCACCCTTTTTCTCGAAATTCTCCTCATTTTAAAGGATGCGCTCTGCTTCCTAGCTATACGGTCATAGAACATTTGTGGTGCAAATGTGTTCGTCTGATGTGCTAGAGTGACAAATGAATGAAGAAAAATAAAAGCACTGCATAGGTGCCATTTATAAACACCTTTTTTTTTTAAATCCAGCCAGTAGTTCATTCGATTAAATGGTTTGCTTTCACCAAAAGTCAAAATGACTGGTCCTTTATAAAGTGTTGACAGTATTCATGTCTTCCATTCTCAGACATCTCCTTTTTTAACTGCTGTGTTCCTAAATTTCAAACCATAGGGACGGATGAGCAGAAGAAGCTGGTGATTGGAGGAGAGGCCTGTCTCTGGGGGGAGTATGTGGACGCCACCAACCTCATGCCAAGGCTCTGGTACTGTTGTCTTCTCTTTTCATAATTGTCTTTCAGTCAAATAGAAATGTCAGTTTGCTATTAGGCCTTGTAATTTGATGTCAAAATCCCGTATATTAAACAACCTGACTGTGGAACATTATGGCCCCAGTCCCATCTACACTCTCTGCTGTCATCTTGAGGATAATTTCATTTATTTCTCATGTAAACTCGCTCAAACTCGGCTCCAAAGTCCAGCCTTTCAGAAATGTGCGCTCTTGCAGTTTTGTGGGTGCCTTTCTGTGTGTGGTGGATTCTCTATCTGCTATTCCAGCTACAAAAAAGGCTTCAAGTGGGACAAAGGCTTTACTTCAAAGATCACCCCAGCAGAGTTGATGTTAATATTTACATTCATTATGAGAAGAAAGGCAGTGAGCCGCACTCGGTCTTTAGCAGTTGTTTGTTCACATCAGCAGGAGTAGTCACAGATATATTAATAAGCAGATGAGGAATTGCTAAGGCACGGCCAATCAACAGGCCTTCTGATGACATGATAGCTCCATGAATGGACCAGGCACGATGATGGGAAATGCACTCTGGAGAAGGGTTTCATCACCTCAAAGCCATACCATCAAACACCAATCACACCACAAATAATTATTTTATACCAACCTTCTAGGAAAACTCCATTGGTATTCAGCAGAACAAACACGAGGGCAAGCAGGGACTAGAACAATATAGAGTACTAATGTATTAAACAATCGATGAAAGTAGGTGAAACAATTGAGAGATAGAATTTATATATGTAATTCAATGTAACAACACTAGAGAAGAAATACAGTATATATAATGATAATCACATGAAAAACAAAGTACATTACAATGAAAATCCGATAACACCAGAAATATAAATCCTGATGCGCTGATCCGGCCAACGTGTTTTGAGGATTCACTTCTTCCTCATGTTACGTGATTCTCAACTTTATGATATAATTTCTATTATTGTGGACTGATTTGCTTCATTTGTGGCTCACCCTTTTATGTTTATCTGTATTATAGTGATCTTTCAGGTCATATTGACCTTGTGTGATATTTTGACTCTCGACTCATCATTTTCATTGGAATGTACTTTTCTATTCCTGTGATTATTATTATATATTAGGTAAAATTACCCAGCATTGCCCTTGAGAAAATTGATTGAGAAAAATATAATTAAAAAAAAAAAAAACTTTAAAAATAAATTAACAAACAATGAAGACTTACTAATGTCCTTGTCTTGTGGTCTTGTATGTATGTTATCATCCAGTTGACGCTCAGGACTTGCCAACTGTATTTAATCTGAAAAACAACAGGCGGGCGCGGTGGGCTCAGACATAAAGAATGCTGGCAGTCACCTCCAGTTCGCCCTCTGGTGGTCGTTCTGAGTGTCACCTGGGTGATAACATGCATACAAGACCACAAGATCACCCCCCAACCTTCCCAGAAGGGGGTGGGTTAGGGTTGACTTCACCCTACAGTATTTTTAGTCGACCAGTGAGGAACATGTCTACCAAGTTTCATGAAAATCGCAATAGCTATTCGGAAGTGATGGTGGAACATACATACGTACACACACACACATAGATTTTATATATATATATATATATATATATATATATATATATATATAAATAGAGAGAGAGAGAGAGAGATCTTTTCTTTAATGTTGTTATGCTGCCTTTGTAAATTGAATTACATATATAAATAGTATTTCATTGATTGTTTAAAACATAGTACAGTATATTGTTCTAGTGTCTCTATTACCATTACACTGCTTGATGTAAAGGTGTATGCACATGTGGATTTATTTTTAAACTCTCAGCATACTGCCTGGTTACCAGCAGAGTGTGCCTAGCATGACAGGCACAGCTCGCACAGAGTTTTCCCATCATGCACAGTTTGTGCTGTGGTCAGCTCACATTCATATCTCATGTGAACAGCTCCAGTGTTTGCTTGATACTGAAGGATATCGAGGTCAGTGTGGTTGCTGTCATCACAGTTATGCGTCCTAAACAAACCGAATGGATTAGGAAGGAAATGCTTTTAGGTTTATTATCTAATCGGTGTTTGACTGGGGACTAAACCTCTGGTAACATTGAGCAACCCACAAGAAGTGCTTTCTCACAAACTGATACAACAAAAGAAAAAAGCAAGAATTTTTATAATAAAAGAAAAAGAAAGCAGTTTAAACTTATAAGGGGAAATAATAAAATATTGTCTAAGAATATAATCAGTTTCTGTCTAGAAGTGCAAAGCCTATTAAATGCATTGACCACACATATCCTATTGACTGCTTACATATCTGTCATTGACGGCTCTTACTTCTTAGAGTTACACACATTTGAAGTGTTGTTAGTCACATGGCACATCAATGAAGCACTCATGTTCAGTCCTCAGTGTGCCAACCACAAACCTTGAAACAGTAACCAGACCTCTCAGAGCGGCTTGTCATAGCCCCAGTCTCTATCCTGAGTGAGATACTAGGTGAGATACGGTGTCATGCACAATGGTGATATTTGTTCAGTAAACTCCCAAACTTGTTTTATTAATAACAAACGTTTTTTTGTTTGTTTTTAAAGGCCACGGGCCAGTGCTGTTGCTGAAAGGCTGTGGAGTTCTGAGAACATAAAAGACCTCGGTGATGCATACAGTCGCCTGACTCTTCACCGCTGCCGCATGGTCAAGTAGGTGTTCATTTGCTGCCATTAATGAGCAAATAGAAAATTTACAAATCTGCCAGCTACTTGTAGTCTTAGTGATGTTTTAATGAAGCTTTATAAGCACAACTGGACACACTCCGAGTTGTGCCACAGGGCCAGTTTGACTTATTTGTAGACTACTTCACTTTGTGACATGTGCCATCTTTATACATTTATGTTATTTGCTGTATATGTCATGGCGGGTCAGGCACAAGTCACTAAATGTTAGCTGCTCTTCAACTGTAAAGATTAATTACGTCTGCTTTAAGTTACACAGCAGTCCTTTAAAAGTATTTGTTTGCCGGTACTCAAGCAAGGACAGCACTGAGTAATCAAGCTTATGCAGGGCATGTCTGGATAGCAGTGGCACGTATGTGGAGACCATGCTGATGTATCTCGTACGTCTGTCACAGCATGTACAGGCTGCGGAGCGCACGTGTGTATCTAATATGGAACTGAGTTCAGACAGCACTGGTGCTCAACCATGGAACTTTGGGTTGTTTTTACTTAATTTTATTTGCCCTCACCAATTGGAGTGTCCTTGGAGTCCATTGAGAACTGGTCCACTCAACAATGAAACCTTCTGGGATTTGTTGCCCACTGACGTCACAGTTACAGCACATTTGGGTTCAGTCGGTGGTGTGATTCCTACCTCTGTTGCCAAATTATTGGTTTACTTGAGGTGGGACGAGTGGTCATGCTGTGGGGTTTCTAACTTTTCTCATTTTCAACTGGCCCTTTTTATACCCGTTTACATTCCTTGATTGAAAACATTCATTACAAAAAAAGAAAAAAATAATAATAATCAGCCCCTTGGACTTTTAAAATGACTTACTTGTCTTAAGCCCCATTTGGACAGGGTTGGTCCAGATGGTAGGATAAAGTCATTATGACAGGCGGACATTGGCAATTTTAGTCCCAGCTGAATCGATCATGTCAATAACTCTTTATGGGCTGCGCTAAAGCGTCTGTAAAAGCTAAGCGCAGGTTAAACTGGTCCTGTGCAAATCCTTTCCTGTGGTGGACGAGTTTGTGGACAAAGGAGCTCCACACACAGATTTCCTATCAGAGGGTTCAAGCTTGCAGCTTTGGTAGGTTAACAACCTGCTTGAGTCTTCTTGGTCTAGATAATGTTTTAACAATTAAACAATAAATGCATACTGATTGCCTGACTTCAAGGTAAGTTTATAGTTGGTGAGCTAGAAGCTAACGCCAACGATACATTCTCATCGTTTTGTCCAGCCTCTTAAAGACTCTGTGACAGAAGGACATTTATTGCACAACTCCTTAACTGTGCCCTCCCATCCCAAATGGCTATGTTAGGTGAAGATAAGGCACAGAGTTTCAGCACTGCTCCACATGCAGATCTTCCTAACCCTGGTTGCCACCAATAGTTATGTAGCTACACCACATGAGGCTGTTTTAATGTGACAATAGCCATAGGAGGTATGCTTATCTTTGTAATTTTTTCCATGCATATCCCACACATATTGATGTTTAAAAATTCCTGACATTTTGTGGTAACAGCGACTTTACAGACATACGTCCTGAAGTCTGATCCTATCTGAACAGGGCTTTAGAAAACAAAATAAAGAACTTGAACAGACTGAACAGACCCCCTGATATGATGGCTTCTGGTTGAGGATAACAGTAATGGCTTGTTATCCATAATCAGACGGTACTGATTTATTAAGCGCCATCTTATTGAATAATGATTACATCTTTTGTTTTCCCTACAGGCGCGGTGTAAGAGCTGAACCCCTCTTTGTAGGGCACTGCGACTACGAGTATGAAGGTTTGTAGTGAATCTCCGGAGCGCCTCACAACAAAAGGGAGCACTGCACAGCCATTAGCCCATGCTTGCACTTTTCAGATGATGACAACATTTAAACAAGTCACTATGTTTACTGTGAAATGTTAAATTACAAATAAGTGTATCTAATGTGTAATGATTTCATGCAGATCAGGGTTTTTTGTTTCAAAATAAAAATGAATATGATTTCTGTATTATAAAGTAATCGGATGTCTCTTTTATTTACTCAATTACAGCTTTTTTGAAGACAGTGTAGAATAAGATAAGATTAGTACAGTTAAGTGCCTTTTAGCACTACTGTTGATCACATTTACAGTAAACATAGAAAACCATCCATTCATATCTTACACCCCTGCCCAATATCCCAAGTTCAGAGCTATGGGAAGCAGGAATTTGACAGCAGCATTGGGCACAAGGCAGGAACCAGCCTGGAATGGCCATTGTAATCAAGTCCAGTTCATTTAAGATCACAATTTACAAAACACACACACACCTGAGCTCCGAGTCCTAGTTAGTGCAGTGCAAAATAAAAGAAAACTCAGCCAGTCCAGTGCGAGGTACGGACTTCTCAGTGCCTCACTCTGTTCAGAAGGGCACTCTGGTCCTGCGACGTCATCACCTCATAGCTGGACAGCTCCAGCGTGAACGTGGCTGTCCCACTGGTTAATGTCCGGAGAACAGTTGAATAACCCTAGAAAATGGAGAAGGAGCCAAAAACATTAAGGCAATGGATTACACTCGGTGATGACACATCAGGGGACACGGTTATAAAGCGGACTTCAGACAAAGAACCACAGACGCATGGAATAAACAACCAAGTAGTGTGGTTGGAGAGCAGGACTTCAGGGACCTTCACCTCAAAACTTGATTTTATTGAGTGGATTTGCACCACTACTGATGTTTTTGCTATAGTTTTTAATCAATTTAAAATGGTAGGTTGGTTCAAAACAAAAGTAATCAATTTCTATCAAAAACAATTTTTGGGTGACTCCAAACTTAGTAACGCTGGTCTATTTCTGCATTTTATACTGGAAATGTAGGTTTGTCTTTATATGACAGATTGCACCTCATCCATCTCTAATCCCCAGTTTCATTTGGCTTGCTTCATTGTCAGTGAACAACAGTGTAAAATAAAATGTCAAGTTAAAGCTGTGATTCAAATTGAACACTCAGGTTACTAAGCTTTATATAATAAATAGGGCATGTTAAAAGATAAGTAAATAACCTAACACATCCTAAGACAAAATGAGATTATTTAGCACCATGGGGTGCCTCTACCACGGAGATGTTCTCCTTATTGTTACCAGGCTTATTCAAAAGGAGGGCTCAGTTATGGGACGCACTCTGGACCCCCAAATCTGTGCGCCATTATGAACAATGCTGCACATCCTCTCTCTGACACCGTAACACTGAGGACTTCCAGCCAGCAGTGTGTCAGTAAACACAAGGGGGGCTCCTTTATACCAACAGCAATACGTCTGCATAGAGCCTCACTGGGACTGTCTTTAGTCATTCTGGTGTATAGCTGAGAGGGACTTGTTGTTTGTCATTATAAAGTCATTATTTATGGAGATTATTTCCTCCTGAGGACAACTAACGTTCTATCAATCAATCAATCAATCACACACATTTCAAATCAAGAAATTCAGTGACAGCAAAAGCCTTTCTTAATGTTATACAGGGTGAGTCAAAATGATGTTAACATTTGAATGGCGGAAACAATCTATGTTCAACACGTAGCATATGCGGCACATAAATTCTGTAAGTATATACATAGCAGTACCATTAGTGTTAACATCATTTTGACTCATCCTGTGTTTAAAAATGACACGTGGCACAACAGTATGCAGTGAACAGGACGTCACGTATTGCTGATGGACAAAAAAAAAACCTAATACGAATACCTCCATGTCATTACTAGACAGCACCTACCATCATATTAGCGAGGGGCACAGATGCGGACACCACCTTGTTGTCTTGATAGCTTTGGACTTCTTGAATGTTGCCCCTTCTCTGCGACAGATCCCCCAGCACCAGGCCCAGATAGTCCTCATCCACGGTAATCGCCAAACTCATCAGTGGCTCTAAGATCTGACATCCAGCTTGTTTCAATGCCTGTACGCCAGAGTGGAAAATAAAACTATCTACTATAAATGCATGGTGGCTAGATTAAAATCCTTTAATTTTGGGTAAATGTGAATTTTTAAACTAATACAGTAAAACCTTGGATTGCTAGTGTTTTGCAAGACAAACAAATATTTTTAATAAATTTTAACTTGATAAATGATCAAGGTCTTGCAATGCGAGTATTACGTATACGCTTTGTCTGCCGAGCGTCACGTGATCACAACTGAGCCAATGGTGGTTCTCTCTCTCACTGCAGGATTGTGGGTAATTGTCTCCCATGCTCGGTCTCAGTCGGCGTGCCTCACTCATATAGTCAACATCCGTATGAACGTATACGGTTTACTATAGCATTGTGACCACATGTGCGTAAAGCATTTTTTTATTTTGTGTGCGAGTGATGAATCTGTTTAACGACAATGCAATGTCACATTTCCGCGAAATCCTCAAAAGGAGGCATTTGCACCCGTCATTGGATAGTCGCAAAAAAAGATTCCAGTGAGGCAGCACTGTCCTACACCATAAAATAATATTTTTGGGTTGTGGAACTAATCATCTGAGTTTCCATTATTTCTTATGGGGAAATTCGCTTTGATATACGAGTGCTTTGGATTACAAGCACATTTCCAGAATGAATTATGCTCACAAACCGAGGCACAACTGTACTCTTTACAGCCTAAATCAAAACACCTCTCTCCTAACTGGCTATTAACACTCAGCTGCTTTTTTCTTTTTTGTGTTTCCCCGAGTTCCAAATTTCAAAAACAGACACCTCCAGGAAAACCTGCTGTGCTTGGTCTTTTAAAATACAGGAAACTGCCTGAACAAGTTGATAAGAATGCATTACGAGGTACTTTGGGTATCCAAACACTGCAACAGCACGTCCACAGTTAGAAGTTGGGCAGTACTGCGTGTACGACTGATTTAATAAGACACAAATATACCAAAGTGCTAATAAATCGTCAGGTTTGGTGAGACTCTCACGACTTTCCGAGTAGAAATCTGACTTGTGTGGAGTTCTAGTTGGAACTCAGAAATGTTAACTTCCCGGTTCAAATGGAACGCAGCATAAGCACTGGACGCGTAACACTGGACGCGTAACACTTCCTGGTGATGTCAACTGAGCTCTCCCCTCAGTCCCCTCCACTCTACGATGTCGAGCATGGGTTTAAGACTGTGTGTGATTTTGGAAAAAAAAAAATTGTACCTTGTGTGTGCAGCGGGAAGAGCAGGCAGAAATCATGGCCAAAGACGTTCCTGGCTCTGCTGCCACGGAGAGCACTGTGACCTGCACGCCTTGCACTGGGAAGCCCAAAAGGGGACCTGGAAGACACAGCACATCGTCATTTAAAAATGTCTTTGTTTATTGGCACACACAATCTACCACTGGTCCCTGCTTGCTCTTTCATTTTCTATAATCTCTTTATAATCACCCAGTATCAGAACAACAGAAAACTTGTATCAAAAAATTGAAATGACAGTGCTGATTGCTTGCCAGTGGGCTTCACCATTGCTTGTCTATTAAAATAAAAGAGCATCAAAGTACCCCCCTTGGTGTAACTGCAGATTAGCACGGACCTTGAAGACATGAAGAGTGCATTCCGTTCTCCACAGCGTTCTTCATATCTTGTGCCAGTGCTGCTTCCTGTACACTTTCTGCATAGCTGATCACTGGGGTAGAAACTGACGCCTCCTGCTGCCAGGGTGACACCGTAAGCTGCACGTTCACCAAGTGTCTCTTCCCTCCGATCATTCTGTCCAGTGTGTCTGCTCAGAAAAGAAACATTGCATCATTTTACATCCTCATAAAATGTATTGTACTGGCTATAAAGAATGCAAAAAGAAATTAAAAGGGGCTTTTCTGGGTAGATGTGGCCTACTAGCTAAAGCAGGAGGTCAAACTCAGTTTTCTTGAGGGCCAAAATACCTAATGCAGGTCAGGAAATATCAACAGGCCGCTGTCTTATTAGCTTTACAAACGAGACTCATGGGTACCTGCATGCTCACCACAATCGTGATGTCTCTTGAAACGGCCTCCTCTTTTTATCAGCTTTTATTTTTCTTAGACATTGCAGTGGGTTAGGGAAACTACCAGCAGGCGTGGAATCAAAATCAACACGGAGTGAGAAAGTTATCTCAGTGCATAAAGTCAAATGAGAGCTGCTGTTGGGAGATCAAACAAAATATACTCAATTACACCTGCATTAACACACGCCAGTCTGGTGGCACCTGACTTTAAACATTAAAAAAAATATTTCTAAACACACTGGTGAGGATTCACACAGACCACATCTGGAGCTGCTCAGAAACAGCAATTACATTTAACTACTTCTTCTTTTTTTAGTTACTCCAGTTAGGGGTTGCCACAGCGGAAAATCTTTTTCCACATGCAATCGCATTTAACACGACCTGAAATTCAAATGTGTTTTCTATCCTCATGCAACACTCAAGTCAGCAGGAAAGACAAAAGCATCACGTAGGACGGTGGCAGCAGCCAGGCAAGTCTCAGAAAGGTGGCCTGCCCTGACACTGTGCAGCTTTAAAAAGTGAGCGGAGTGGAGTGTGTGTGAAGGTGAGCTATTGGCATCACGCTGTGCCCTGCCCTCTGCCACGGGTGCCCTGCTCGAGTCCACCGTCAGATTGACGCCATTCCAGTTGGCTTTGTTTACTGAAGCTAGTTGGGACAGACGAGCAAATCAAGAACACAGAATGACGTGTGAAATCCTTAGATACAAACTCACAAGATGTATTTAAACATTAAATTACATATTCGTTTCATATACAGGGTGGTCTAGATCTAATTATGCAATTTTCATTACGCTATAAATGATTAAGTTTATTACTCCAAGCCTGTATCCAACTGAATGGATGACAAGTGGGACATCGCATGGAAAATCAGTGAATTAATTCAATGCAAGTCCATTTTCGTTTATTACAAGATATTTTGAACAATTCTTTTGTCTTGTATTGTTTTCCTGCATTGCATTAAAAGTTGCATTATTAGATCTGGACCACCCTATACATAAAAATAAATAACATTCAAATGAATAGCAAACATCCTCTGTACATATTCTGGCACAGCTAATAAGAAAGTACTCTTGAATGCAATGAAAGCTTCCATAACAAGGCAAGTACAGAAATGTTTTAAATATTCCACTAAGAATGTTTAAATAGTTGTTTAACAGTCTCTCAATTATGCATGAATTTAAAGAAATAAACATTGGTGAAACGTTTCTACATTCAAAATGCCTTCAAAAGCCAAACTGAACTGAGGGTTTAAAGCTGGAGGCGCGAGACAAAAGTTTGCTCTCTGCCTGCATCAATGGGCTCAGCTCAATGACACCATTAATTAAAGTGAAAATGTGAAACGTCACCACTAGATGGTGCTAATCTATGACTTTAGTAATATCAACTCAAATAGTGTTCATCAGAATCACGCAGGCCAAAAACACTTAAGTTCTTTGTGGCAGTGTGGTGTGTCACCTTCTTGTCTTGTCACTTGTACAAGCCGTCAGTTTCCATTCTCTGCCCAGGTCAGGTGCAGTGTGGCACGCATAAGCAGACACTGGAGACGACTTTTAATTCTAAGAGTAAATGTCATCTGGCTAAATTACACATGGATACAATCTCTATATAAAATGGACGACATGGTAAAGGTGTGTTTTGTTTTGTTTTTTTTTTTGTTGAAAACAAGCTGTCACTGTGAGGCCTTAGGTAACGTATTTTGAATATTGATAAAGCAGGCTGCTTTGTAAAATGGAGAAGGGTCAGATCTGGCCTGCAGGTCTTGAGTTTGACACCCTTGAACTAAGACCTCTGACAAGGAAGCAAGTGTTTTATGTTTAATGACAACCCAGTGCATGTCACTTAAGTTTCATTTGCTCAAAGGTTTATCTCTTTGAGGTGCCGTTCACCATTAAAAATGCTAAGTCAAACAAAGTGTGCTTTTCCGTCAGAAATCAGCTTTAGCCAAAGTGTCTAGAGCCTCCGACATCCAGACTTAAACTGATACACTTAACCTTTTGAAAATAAATAAATGTGCTGAACATGGTCACTCTGGATGACGAGGGTTAAATTAAGTTGTGACAGCACTGGTTTAGTGAAGTGTTCACCCCATGGGTCAAAGTCTTTATGTGCACTTAAAGAAACATCTATATATATATATATATATATATATATATAATTCACTAAGGCAAGACACCCATGGAAAGCGGCATGGATTCACTAAGCCGCCTACAAGTAAGACACCTATGGCGCATGCAGGGAGGAGCCACGCCCACCAACTCCAAGACCATTGGATACGACGACAACTCGCAGAGCCACACCCACCAACTCGGACGCGACGACACAGAAAGAACGGCATCATTTATGCTCGTCTGTCGTGGAGGCCTCATGTACCTCCAAGCCACCTTGACTGTTCATAGAGGCATGTTTCTCGCTGAGGTGAGTCGCCATATGCAGCGTGTAAAACAGTTTGCGAGGGGTATCCCATGGGATCCTTAAAACAATCCTTTACAACTGAGGTTAAAACACAATGAAGTAAGCAGTCTTTAAAAACTGAGTTTTTGGTTACGACGCACGACCGCGTGCACCATAGCAAACTGTTTTACACGCTACATACAGCAATTCGCATCCGTGACAAACGTGCGTTTTCTTCACTCACGGACAATTATATGTTGCTCTCTCCAGAGTTCCATCTTTTCATTCACTTTCTGTTGTATCCTCAAACCCTCCCTTTTTAGACAACTGTGTCTTTCCAGAAGTGTTTAGCATTCAATAAATAATTATGCATGAGACTGAGCGTGTGTCTACCCGGCGCAGAGAGGCGTGGGTAAGCTGTTGAACCCCATTCGGGCTGCAAACCATGGAATTCCCCCTAAGTGCGACTCATACGTTCTCAATGGTTACGTCCCTACCCTTTGTACACACCTCCCTCACACCTCGCTACTACCGTGGTCGGGTGTCTTGGAGGATTATATATAGAAAAGCAGCCAAAACTGCACAGTGCAATGAAACATCTACGTGAGTCACAGGTGCATCTGGACTGTGTAAAGACGACAACGACTCAAGTGAAAAGTTGGAGGTGGGCACACGAGCGGGCAGTGCATACTGGATGAGAAATCAGCAGACTAGCATGACGGAGGGAGCTGAATGGACGTCCTTCTCCTCTCCTCCCATTCCACACTCTGCGACTGAGCGCCGTGCAAACCCATCCCTCCGTCTGGCAGGTGAAGGCGCGATTGCGGTCCGCCAGTTTTCAGTCACGGACGATTGTGTGTTGGTTCGTTCCGAGCATTGTTACAAAGTTGCTTTTCTTGCTGATTTATTACATTACTGATTTTTCAAATGTTAATTTTCGCCCTGTGCTTAAGAATCATTAAAAAAAACGGCCTGATTATGCACCGTATGGTATGCCGCGGGTTGGCTAGTTCACTTAAAATGGAAAAGAAAAAGAATTCAAAGATATATGGTAGCTCTGGCAATGGAGACGTCTTCAAACTTGACAAACCTCATTAAGACCCAAAACCCAAACAGTGAGCCCATTCAGTTTTCAACACAAGATTAATTGTATTTTATCCTCCTCTTTGCTTCTGCAATTGCATATCAATGTGACTCATTTTGAGACTCAAAACTAAAGATGAAGGTGTTGAGTCTATGCACATGCTAAAGCAATACAGCAGCTTTAAATTCCGAGTTCTACATCATCAGGCTGTTATCAGCAAGCTAAAACTCATGAAATACGCAACAAATACAACTTGATTCTGCTTCTCAAGATAGAACTGAAAACATTTGTTTTTTGGATAAATTTTACTTACTACTTTTATAAAAGCACAGAATTGCTGTGCAAACCGCTAATCATCAATCTAATACTTGGAGTTTCAGTCATTTACACACATTACAACAAAGAACTAAGCAAGTGTAGTAATGGCTCTCGTGAAACTCAAATTATTCTGCTGTTCAATTAAAAACATACAGATCAAACCACAAATGCATGAACTACGTGTCACTTTGGAGTTTGGTCCTTGATAGTCAGAAGCTATGCTTTCTACCTGGTGTGTCACAGTGTTCATGACAGCTGCTTCAGTACACCACCTCAGTGCTCTGTGTCAGGCCTGTGTGCTCACGCCCTGCGGGTGATTTTTCCCACAGGTTTTCACCCCCATTACACAGACACGCTAGGTTAACTGAAAGTTCTTAATTGATGAGTAAATGTAGACCTGTGTGTGTAATGTCTTGGCATCCTACTGTATATAGGGTTGGTCATTCTTCTTCTTCATCTGTTTAATCTGAAGAAAGCAAAATACAACTGAACTTTTCCATTTTTTAAAACAGAGACTCCACTTACAATGTCTTCATTTCCACTAGTCCATCCATTTATCAAACTTGCTTTATCCTGAGCAGGGTCATGGAGAAGCTGAAACCTATCCCAGCAGGAGCAGGGCATCATTGGACAGGGTGCCAGTCGATCTCAGGGTGAACTCACACACACAAACGGGTTAGTTTAGCAACTCCAATCCACCTAACCTGCACGTGTTTGGAGTGTGGGAGCAAACAGAAGCACCATGGCTTAATGTCATTTGGCCAGACCTGCTGTATCTGTTGCAGTGTTGCAGAAAGTTCATGAACAATTCAAGACCCTGTCACATACCTGAGGCAGTAGCCGCATTCATAATGGTTTCTCTGTATGCCACTTGCAGTGGCCCAAGGTCGGCCTCAATCCCAAACTCCCTTTTAATTCTGTCATGGATAATCTCAATGTGCAGCTCTCCCATTCCACACAGAACAGTCTAAAATGAAACCAGCAAACAAACAGACAAACAAACAAACAAATACATAAGCATTTCAAATATATGTAAATGCAATATTTATGTGTTTTGTCAAGTTTAAATTGCATCTGTACCTTAAACAAATTCATCTTAATACATTTATTATTCTTTTATGTTTTAAAAAATGGGCAAGCTTTGGCTCCTCGGCTAGAAACTGTAGGTTTTTCAAACTGAACAGACATCACAGATAAATAGTGTTAACATTCCTACACATTAAGGGGTCTTCCTGCTCACACACACCTGTGGCACAATGTGACATGATGGCAGGTTTTTTTTCCCAGCTGCACCTAATACTTGTCACTACTGCACAATTGTTCTGCTTTGGTTACTATGAAATGTTACTCAATTTGTTATGTTATGTTGTTATGTTATTGTTATGTTTTTTATATTACTATTATTTAAAGTACATTCTGCTGATTTGCAATATACTATAACAGATGGAGAGAATTCCAGTTACATTTAAAGCATGAGCTCAAAGATTTACACTCCACTTGCCTGTCCAGAGTCTGGATCTATTTTGACAATTAGGCTGGGATCTTCCCTCTGTAAACAGTTTAAGGCATGGTCCAATTCTGAAAGAAACGAATTTACAAGATTTCATTACATCCCAAAGATAAATCTATATTAACCAAAGACAAGCATTTTTTAGATAAATAGATAGATAGATAGATAGATAGATAGATACAGTGGTGTGAAAAACTATCTATTTGCCCCCTTCCTGATTTCTTATTCTTTTGCATGTTTGTCACACAAAATGTTTCTGATCATCAAACACATTTAACCATTAGTCAAATATAACAAAAGTAAACACAAAATGCAGTTTTTAAATTATGATTTTTATTATTTAGGGAGAAAAAAAAATCCAAACCTACATGGCCCTGTGTGAAAAAGTAATTGCCCCCTGAACCTAATAACTGGTTGGGCCACCCTTAGCAGCCATAACTGCAATCAAGCGTTTGCGATAACTTGCAATGAGTCTTTTACAGCGCTCTGGAGGAATTTTGGCCCACTCATCTTTGCAGAATTGTTGTAATTCAGCTTTATTTGAGGGTTTTCTAGCATGAACTGCCTTTTTAAGGTCATGCCATAGCATCTCAATTGGATTCAGGTCAGGACCTTGACTAGGCCACTCCAAAGTCTTCATTTTATTTTTCTTCAGCCATTCAGAGGTGGATTTGCTGGTGTGTTTTGGGTCATTGTCCTGTTGCAGCACCCAAGATCGCTTCAGCTTGAGTTGACAAACAGATGGCCGGACATTCTCCTTCAGGATTTTTTGGTAGACAGTAGAATTCATGGTTCCATCTATCACAGCAAGCCTTCCAGGTCCTAAAGCAGCAAAACAACCCCAGACCATCACACTACCACCACCATATTTTACTGTTGTTATGATGTTCTTTTTCTGAAATGCTGTGTTCCTTTTATGCCAGATGTAACGGGACATTTGCCTTCCAAAAAGTTCAACTTTTGTCTCATCGGTCCACAAGGTATTTTCCCAAAAGTCTTGGCAATCATTGAGATGTTTCTTAGCAAAATTGAGACGAGCCCTAATGTTCTTTTTGCTTAACAGTGGTGTGCGTCTGGAAATCTGCCATGCAGGCCGTTTTGCCCAGTCTCTTTCTTATGGTGGAGTCGTGAACACTGACCTTAATTGAGGCAAGTGAGGCCTGCAGTTCTTTAGACGTTGTCCTGGGGTCTTTGTGACCTCTCGGATGAGTCGTCTCTGCGCTCTTGGGGTAATTTTGGTCGGCCGGCCACTCCTGGGAAGGTTCACCACTATTCCATGTTTTTGCCATTTGTGGATAATGGCTCTCACTGTGGTTCGCTGGAGTCCCAAAGCTTTAGAAATGGCTTTATAACCTTTACCGGACTGATAGATCTCAATTACTTCTGTTCTCATTTGTTCCTGAATTTCTTTGGATCTTGGCATGATGTCTAGCTTTTGAGGTGCTTTTGGTCTACTTCTCTGTGTCAGGCAGCTCCTATTTAAGTGATTTCTTGATTGAAACAGGTGTGGCAGTAATCAGGCCTGGGGGTGGCTACGAAAATTGAACTCAGGTGTTATACACCACAGTTAGGTTATTTTTTAACAAGGGGGCAATTACTTTTTGACACAGGGCCATGTAGGTTTGGATTTTTTTTCTCCCTAAATAATAAAAACCATCATTTAAAAACTGCATTTTGTGTTTACTTGTGTTATATTTGACTAATGGTTAAATGTGTTTGATGATCAGAAACATTTTGTGTGACAAACATGCAAAAGAATAAGAAATCCGGAAGGGGGCAAATAGTTTTTCACACCACTGTAGATAGATAGATAGATAGATAGATAGATAGATAGATAGATAGATAGATAGATAGATAGATAGATAGATAGATACTTTATTAATCCCAAGGGGAAATTCACATACTCCAGCAGCAGCGTACATAAAGAACAATATTAAATTAGAGTGATAACAATGCAGGTATAACAGACAATAACTTTGTATAATGTTACTGTTTAACCCCATGGGTGGAATTTGTAGTCAACTGCAGGACATGTCCAATAAAAATGCACATGAACAGTGGAGCATGATACAGATTCTCCAAAACACATGAACTGTAGCCATCCCAGCCATTTTCTAAAGGCATGGCTTACCCTGATAGCGTTAGACACATCACTAGGGCTAAACCCGGACAAGACGGCAGTCCATTAAAAGGGCACACGCAACCACTCACACTGAGAGGGGCAGCAATCAAGAAGTTTAATAAAATGATTGTTCATCTAGGTCAGGGGTCTCCAATTCCAGTCCTGGTGGGCTCCAGTGGCTGCAGCTTTTCATTCTGACCCTATTCTTAATTAGAGACCAGTTTTTACTGCTAATTAACTTATTTTAAATTAATTTTAATTGACTTGTTTGTTACGATTTATTCTAGTGAATTTCTTAATCGTTCCTCTGAATTGCTTCATTTCTGTCCTTAAATGGCACCCAAACCAAAATGAAATGTGAAGCGAGGGAGCCAACATAAGACCAACTAAGTAAAGGACTCAAACTCCAACCAATTTCACTCCAACCAGTTGCTTAATTAGGTGGCGAGTCTTGTCGTTAATTAAACCCATTCTTTAATTCTGTGGCTTGCTGTTGCTCTTATTTGTCAATGGCAGACATTTTTGAAACTGTTGATTTTCTCTTTTCTAAGAGCAACTATTAAAATGTTTTGGGGATCTGAGCAGATCAGCATTCAGGAGACCTTCACCTTTCTTTATTTTCAGATAACTGTAGGATCGATATCGTTTGCTGGTCATGTTTTGGCTCATTTTGTATCTCAGTGTTGTTTGGCTTCTAATTAGGAAAAAGAAATAATTAAGGGGTCTGAGTCTTCAAGCGCAAGTCAATTACAATTAATTCAAAAGAAGTTCATTAGCAGCAGAAACAGGTCACTAATTAAGAAAAGGGTTAGAATGAAAACCTGTAGCCACTGAAGCCCTCCAGGACCGGAGTTGGGGACCCCTGATCTAGGTAATGTGAATAACAGTCAATGGAAAACAAGTTACAACTGAGCTTAGCAGATCAGTAAATTGCAGTCATAGAACAATAGTTTTACTGTTAGTGTATATAACAACTATCTGAGCTTTTATTCTTTTTTTCCAAGCAATGCTGGTGTGGCAGTCATTGCAAAATAACATCAGCTGTGTGCTGGCATTCATGCTCCCCTGTGAAATAAATGCTGTCCTCTTAGCAGAAAATGTCTGACCAGTAAAAGGAATACAGAACTCATGTCACAAAGAACATTACACCATGTGTTAAAAGAGTTTTTTGGTAAAAGTTGAAAAATCAGCCTCTGCCTGACTGGAGCTTCATTATCACAATTTAGCCTTCCTGAAAACACAGGCCTAAGAAAAGCCATAACTTGAACAGAAAAGCTTTACACAACGTTTATATTGACACTACTAGTCCATAAAACTAAACTAAGATTTTCTAAAACCATTAACTGGAGTTTATGTTGCAGTAAAAGTCTTCTTACATGGTGTACTTTGTGATGAACCCAGTATTTATTAAAGGATCTTACCTGCTTGCTTGGCCATTGACGGGGGCTCAATGGTACAAAAGAAGACGGGTTGTGGGACTTCAACTCCAGCGAGCATCAGCCTTTCCCTGTCTTGGTTTTTTCCCTGATCCTTCTCTGCTCTTCGGGCTGCAGCAGCTACAGATGACTTTGCTGAAACAACTGTATCTCCAGTGGCAGTCTAATGGTGACAAGAGAAAACATTAATGCTCCAAGGAGAGGTGCAATGTGCAAGTTAGACTCTGCATCTGTATCTTTGTTATAATAATGCACAAATTAGAAATTAATAAGGTTATCAAAATTTTGTAAAGAGATATACTTATAATGGTGAAACAATAGGTGTGAAAAAGATAATCACCACTATAATCCAACACAGCATAAAAATGGACAGACAGAATGGAAGTTGAAGATCTACCAGCTAAGACACAGAAGCAAAGCACAAATCTGCAAGTTAAATCTCCACTGAAGACTCAATGTATAATTCTAAGAAACTGATTAATGTGCAAGTGCAATTCTAGAAATACTTATATGTTTATTTTTATTGTATGTGTGAAGCATATTGAGACTGTGGTCAGTATGAAAAAGTACTATATAAAATGAGGTTTTGAAGTTTACTAGATCAATTACTTAACACTAGAATTACCAGAGCCTACGAAAAAACTCGTAATTCCGTCCCACCTTAAACTGCTTCTTAAATCCCTTCACACCTCTCCGCCAGCGCCCTTTGTCTTCTAAATGTGCTGATAAAGAGAAGCCGGCTATTCCATCCCCCCACCAATTTAGAACGTGCACGAACTTCTCTCAGCTCATGCCTTGATTGAGTATCTGGGAGTGAAGTGGAGTTTTAGAGTGGAAATAATAGATCGTTGTTTGGAACACACGCATTTCATGTCTGTTCCGTTTCTACAGTAATCTGTGTCAACACATTGTTAAAACAGAAACTTTTTTATATTCTAGTAGTAGATGACAAAATGTAGGCATAAACTATATAATGTATGAAGCCTGAAGTCCAAATAGCAAAGAAACATTTTCACAAGAATAACACAATTGCACTTTTATTCAAACATATAACTGCAGAAACAAAAAGCCGCCTTAACATGCGACATTGACACCAGTTTACTGTAACTGACTCCGTGGCTCAATAGACTCAGCCCCCGCTTGGGAATCAAGGGTCGCGGGTTCGATCCTCGCCCTCCGCTTTGAGAAGTAAACTGCTCTTGTCTTACTGTTTTAGAATAAAAGCATACATTTGATTTCAGTCTGTAACAGCCGGTGCAATTTATGATCCTTGTAAAGGTTAGCTTTTTTTTTTATTCACTTTTCATTCTCTCAGTCGTTCAGAATCAATCCATACAACCCCATCTGACACGGCTGTTTTCACTAAAGACGCGCTATAGCTCTGCAGTGTACCACGATGCATACTAACGCTACCAAGGTTTCTGACACACAAACGCTGGCGAAGCTGCCTTCTTCGTATCTCACCGTCACTTGCTTTTCGTTTTATTGAGTGTTCCTGCCAGTCCCGCATGTTGCTGTATGCTTTTTCTTTTGTACTACAGGACATGCAGAGGAAAGAATGGTAAAGACCAGTAACTTCGGCGCTATATGCAATCATCAGACACTCCCCATCTGCCCGTGTCGGTCAAGCACAGGAACATATATTGGTGTAAAAGTATAACAAAAGTGCACTTTTATTCAAGTGCACTTTTTCCATCGCCTTTTCCTGTAAGAAGCAATGTCTCTCTATGCTGTGGTTTCTATTACACACCTGAAAGAAAGAGACAATATATGTGAAAATATAATCGCACTAATGCAATATTATTTGAAAACGAACAGCGTCAGATCGGGTGTTAATTTATGCAGGAACTGGAAATTCTCTGATGCGGACCTTCCCCAGGGAAGAAAGTACAGTGTCAGGTGCTCATTCAGTGTAATAGAAACCATAGCACAGAGAGGTGTGTACACGGCAACAAGTACACGTGTCGTAAATGTAGGAAGGACGGTCCTTGGGTGTGTGGGAACTGTTAATATTTGAATGTGATGATTTCATATAGCACGGAATGAAAATCTGCACTTCTTAGCATTGCACCATGCAAGGTGTCGTATCAATCGCCTACTGTAACTTGCTTTCTTTTTTCTTCGGTTATACAGGTAGTTTTGAATAAAAGTGCACTTGTTTTGTTTTGAAATGAAGTGTCTGCGTGCACTTTTCGTGGCATTACACGTGTATTTTTTGAGCATGCCAGTTTGAGCAGTATAAAAAGTATTGAAAAGTATAACAAAACAACGGGCAGATGGGGAGTGTCTGATGATTGCATATAGCGCCGAACTTACTGCTCTTTACTATTCTCTCCTCTGCGCCCTCGAGTACAAAAGAAACAGAATACAGACGCGCTATAGCTCTGCGTTGTACCACGATGCATACTAACGCCCCCCCACCTGGTTCTGACACACAGACGCTGGCGAAGCTGCCTTCTTCGTATCTCACCGTCACTTGATTTTCTTTTTATTCAGTTTTATTGAGTGTTCCTGCCAGTCCCCGCATGTTGCTGTATGCTGGATAGAGAGAAGTGTGTACACTGCTTCTTACAGGAAAAGCGATGGAAAAAGTGCACTTGAATAAAAGTGCACTTTTGTTATACTTTTACACCAATATATGTTCCTGTGCTTGAACGACACGGGCAGATGGGGAGTGTCTGATGATTGCATATAGCGCGAAGTTACTGGTCTTTACCATTCTTTCCTCTGCATGTCCTGTAGTACAAAAGAAAAAGCATACAGCAACATGCGGGGACTGGCAGGAACACTCAATAAAACGAAAAGCAAGTGACGGTGAGATACGAAGAAGGCAGCTTCGCCAGCGTTTGTGTGTCAGAAACCTTGGTAGCGTTAGTATGCATCGTGGTACACTGCAGAGCTATAGCCGTCTTTAGTGAAAACAGCCGTGTCAGATGGGGTTGTATGGATTGATTCTGAACGCGACTGAGAGAGTGAAAAGTGAATAAAAAAAAAAAAAGCTAACCTTTACAAGGATCATAAACTGCACTGGCTGTTACAGACTGAAATCAAATGTATGCTTTTATTCTAAAACAGTAAGACAAGAGCAGTTTACTTCTCAAAACGGAGGGGTGCAGGATCGAACCCGCGACCCCTTGATTCCCAAGCGGGGGCTGAGTCTATTGAGCCACGGAGTCAGTTACAGTAAACTGGTGTCAATGTCGCATGTTAAGGCGGCTTTTGTTTCTGCAGTTATATGTTTGAATAAAAGTGCAATTGTGTTATTCTTGTGAAAATGTTTCTTTGCTATTTGGACTTCAGGCTTCATACATTATATAGTTTATGCCTACATTTTGTCATCTACTACTAGAATATAAAAAAGTTTCTGTTTTAACAATGTGTTGACACAGATTACTGTAGAAACGGAACAGACATGAAATGCGTGTGTTCCAAACAACGATCTATTATTTCACTCTAAAACTCCACTTCACTCCCAGATACTCAATCAAGGCATAAGCAGAGAGAAGTTCGTGCACGTTCTAAATTGGTGGGGGGATGGAATAGCCGGCTTCTCTTTATCAGCACATTTAGAAGACAAAGGGCGCTGGCGGAGAGGTGTGAAGGGATTTAAGAAGCAGTTTAAGGTGGGACGGAATTACGAGCTTTTTCGTAGGCTCTGGTAATTCTAGTGTTAAGATGAATTAACCTCAATAACCTGCATATAAATCACAGTAGCTTCAGAATATCTAAAAAAAGAAAGTTCACCACCACAGTGCCCATGATAATCCGTTTATAAGCAAAAACTGTATACAGACTCATAACATACCATTCCCAGACTTGAGTCTTCTAATTTAGAGTCGCCTCGGGGTGAAGTATATCCTGGCAGTACTGGGAAAACCAGAGTACCAGGAGGAAATCTCCACATAAACAACAACCAAGCATGGGATTAGAGCCACAACATCAGATCTGCTCTCCCATGGCACCTAACTTGTACAGACTGTCCAAAAATCTATTTACCTGCTTGAGTCCCACAGTAAGTGCAATATTTCCACTGGTCAGAGAAGAAATTTCTACATGCTGGTCAGCAAAGGGGAGAAGCAGACGACTCATTCTCTCTCTGAAAAGATACGTAAAAAAGCATCTTGAATACTATCACCAATATGTCTCTAACAGGTAATTCCCTTTCACAGGAAATTAATTTACTCTTATCTAGAGAGAGCTACCCGAGAATGTAAGAACATAACATTCTCAAAGCTGTTTAATACAATTCAGGGTTGGGGTTTGGGGCTGGGGGTGGTTGGACCTGTAAATTAGGGACCAGCCAGAAAAGGACACCATCCATCAGAGAGCTCACTCATTCTCACCTGGGCCTATCTGGACCTACCGATTAAACTCACATGCTCGTCTTTGGTCATGTGGAAGGAATAACAGAGTACCCTGGGTAAGGCCACATAAAAACTGGAAGAATGTGCAAATGTGACAATAGAGCTTTAGAGCTACTTATTTCAGAAATTTAAATCAGCATTTAAACTTATATTTATTCTCTAGTGTGCAAGCACTTTTTTTCCTCTTCCATCCATATGGAGGAGTGTGGAGATATTTTTGGACTAGTATTAGGCCCAAGGTAAAATAATCTACTTTTCTGAGAGTGTGTTTGTCGCCTGCAAAATAAGTTACAAAAACAACCAGCCAGGACTTAACAAATTTTGTGATGTGAATTAAGTTACGTAGTTGTGTAGTGCACTCACGACCATTCTAGGTGCTTTATTAAAAATCTTGGTTGTGAACACATACATCACAAGTACCATCTCAGCTGGATGTAGACCTGCTTCTTGGCATTGGTTAACCCTGGTACACAAGTGCGATGAGACAGGCAGTAGGTTATTTCAGACGTTTCTTCTTTTCTGCTTGTTATTGTCATAGGGTATTTCTATTGTTAATTATACAGATTTTTCCATCTTTTTATTGTTTAAGGTTATATACTGAATATGATACGAAAACACAATGACTGCAATCAAGTCCTAGTGGTTAAAAAAGGCAGCAATCGTCTGTTCTTGATGTTGCATTATATAAAATGTAGAAGGTTATGCTTTCAGGAAATAAAGTGTGTTTATAGGAAACAAACCACGGAGTACTAAAATGCACATTCTGCTTTTTTATTAAAAGAGACAGCTGTTGGGTAAGTACGCAGAAGTGGACAAATTTGCTAGTACCCCTCCATGGGAAAAAAAAGAACTCACAATTGCCTCTGAAATCAGCACCCATCATTGATTATTCTGTATCTAACAAAAATCAGACTTTGCTTTACTGTTTGGATTCAACAGAATATTTTAAATAATAACACAGATGAAAATGGTGTGGACAAAAATGATGGGACCCAAATATTTTGTTGCACAACCTTTACAGGCAATCGCTGCAAACAAGCAATACCTGGAGCTCTCCATGAGACTACTGCACCTGTCCACAGATAGTTCGGCCCACTTGTCCTGAGCAAACTGCTCCAGCTGTGTCAGGTGTGAAGGGGTCTTCTCCAGACTGAATGTTTCAGTTATTTCCATAGATGTTGGATGGGATTCAAATCAGGGCTCATAGAAGGCCACTTCAGAATAGTCCAATGTTTTGTTCTTAGCCATTCCTTTAGCTGTGTGTTTTGGCTCATTATCCTGTTGGTGGATCCATGACCTGCGACTGAGACAGAGCTTTCTGACACTGGGCAGTACATTTTCAGCAGGACTCAAGGCCCCCTGTGTCAGAGGTAGTTTCAAAACATAACAGAGCCTCCTCCATGTTTTACAGTAGTTATGGTGCTTTTTTCTTTGAAAGCTTAATTTTTTATCTGTGTATAGAGAGCTGACGTGTATTGCCAAAGAGCTTCAATCAAATTCCAGTCTGTTTTTTTAATGTTTTTCTTTCAACAATGGAGTCCTCCTGGATCTTCTTCCATTGAGCACACTGTCACTCAAAAAGTGACAGATGATGCGATCAGACACTGACGGACCCTGACCTTGGAGTCCAGCTTGTATCTCTTTGGAAGTTGTCCTTGGCTTTTTGTCTACCATTCCCACTATCCTTTTTTCCATTCTGGGGTCGATTTTCTCTTGCTGACGTAATCCAGTGAGGCTGACTTCTTAATAATATTTGCAATCGTTGTTGTAGGAACATCACACTGCTTGGAGATGATCTCATAGCCTTTGCCTTTAACATGACTGCATATAATTTTTGTTCTGATCTCCTCAGACAATTCTCTCCTTTGCTTTCTCTTGTTCATGTTCAGTGTGGGATACACAATGATACCAAAAAACAAGTTCTCCACATTCATCAATTAAATGACTGATTGCACAACCGGAAACGTGTGATACTGATGGGGGAGAAAAAAAAACAGCTATTTTGAAAAATCACTCCAATCTTCTCTAGGGGTAAGAACAAATGTGTATATCTTTGTAGAATAAGCAATACTTGATCTCTTTTCACATTTGCTTTGCTTTACTCAATGACATCAAAGGTATCCAGGTATATATTGGACAAGTGCTTTTCAATAACACTTTTTAATGAGCTGTAGGGGTACCAACAAATTTGCATTTTTCTAACGCAAGAAAAATAAAAAACACTTATATAGTGTATGTAGTAAAATGTCCACACTTTGTTTTGATCCACTAAAATCAAAAATCTTTTCTATATACAGTGGTACCTCGGTATACGTCCTTAATCCGTTCCAGATCCTTTGACTTATACCAAACAGGACGTATACCAAACAAATTTTTCCCATAAGAAATAATGGGAAAATGATTAATCCGTTCCCATGAAAAAAAATCCTATTGTTAATGGCATATTATACATTGACGGGGTTGTATAAAATAATTTAAACACTGCTTAATACTAAAATACATAAATACAAAAGCAATTAGATGAAATAAATGAAAATTAAACCTCACTTTACTTTTTAATAACGTCTTTGTTTTTCACAATCGTAGATACTGTCGGTCTCAGCAAACGGTATGCAGCAGCCATGTCCCGGATACGCATGCCACCTTCATACTTTTCAACAATCAATTCAAATTTACGTGAAAAAACACAAAATCACGTTGTGACGATGCGGGTTTGCTGTATGCTCCCATCTGCTGCCAGGGAGCCCTTGAATCCTACACTGTCGGTAATGTGCCTCACTGCTAAGCTCATCGGTAAGAACAAAGCAAGGGGATGGTGAAAAAGTGCAAAGTGCTTTTATTAAAACAATCAACAAAACAAGGTGTTCAAATTA
The DNA here is from genome assembly GCF_016835505.1 of Polypterus senegalus. Classification (NCBI taxonomy): domain Eukaryota; kingdom Metazoa; phylum Chordata; class Cladistia; order Polypteriformes; family Polypteridae; genus Polypterus; species Polypterus senegalus. The sequence goes on along the minus strand of NC_053160.1, from coordinate 31,538,584 downwards.
AAGTGCAGTCTCCAAAGTTCCAATAAATAATCCATAAAATCAGAAGTGAAACGTGGAGGTTAAAAACAATAGAAAAAAGTCTTAAAAAAACAAAAACAACAAGGTTAAAATAGAGCAGGAAGCATTCCTAAAAAAAAAACAAGAAGAAGCCTGGAGCCTTTTTACCTGGCGACTCCCCTGCTTCCCAACCGTAACTCTGCCTACTTCAGCTGTTTCATACACACGCTCTCTTTCTTTCTTTCTTTCTTTCTCTTTCCCATCTGTTCTTTCTTTTTCCTCCCCTTCTAGCCGACTCGCGCTTCTATTTATCAAGATAAGCATCCCCAGGAACAATCACAAATGCGGATGGTCTCTCACCTGTGCACTTAGGTGAGAAATGCCCACATCACGAATCGCCCTGACAACCTTCAGCCACATAACCACCACGCCCCCTCACCAAGCCGCGAGCGGTGATTATTTATTTTAAAGATGGCCTTTGACAGGAGCTGTGGACCCGCTATACCACACACGTGAAAATTCACAGAGAGTTATAGCGCGGGTTGCTCACTGAATGCTAGCAACTGGCGCACTGATGCTCGTGGGAAGTCGTGGCTTTGTCTCGAGAGAGGTAAACAAGGGTAGCTTGTGAGTCGTATTCCAAACAAAGGTCGTATACCAAGCAAAGTTTTTCGTGTCCAAACAGGACGTATACCAAGTTGGACTTATTCCAAAGCAGACGTATACCAAGGTACCACTGTATTTGGTATATAGTATAGTATAGTACAGTACGATTCCTTGCCAAACACTACCCAGTGTTGACAATGCTTAACTATATGCTGCAAAGTAAAAAGTATCAAGTAAAAAGCAGTTTTGGTACATACGTGATGTTTTTGTTAATATTGTAGATGGAAGACTGTGGCTTCATAGTTCCTGAATAAATGCGGACGAATACTAATGGACCACGCTGTTTATCATGTAGGACTTTAAATGCCAGGGCACACAATTCATCTCCATAGTGCTTCCTACATGAAGATTAAAAAAAAGGAGAAACACATGTTAATGCAGCATTGGCAGTCGGTCAGACCAGCATGTTTTTAAAACTACTGAAATAAGGTACCATGTACTTTACACAAACAGCCCTGTCATGGCATAGATTTTATGGATCTACTTTTGGAAGGCAGGATTGAAATAAAGAGGTGTAGATTTGGATGCTCTTCTTCCATACACACACAAAAAACGGAATTATCTATCTGATCAGGAAAAAAAAGTAAAAGCCCACCGTTCTCGATAAAAAGACAAAGTGATAACTACTTGTACTTCTAATAAAGCAATAAGGATAAACAGAGCAGTAGAAAGAAACACTTGATATAGGCGGCCAAATTAACATTTATAGATTTAAAAATGCATTTTATGATATCTGACAGTGAATTACACTGTAGACATCTGAGAATATAAGTCTATTTCAAGCTAATTTAAATGTATTTTTTTCAGAATCCTCAATTGCATTTCAAGCTATCCTAAAATGATATTCTAGTCACTTTCAGTTTTATTAAGTCTCAGATATTTTTTCAGGTATCTTGAATTATGTTCTCATGCAATTTAAGAAATTCTTATTTTAAGATGTTTTGAAATGCATTTCAAAGACAGCTTTACATTGACTCACTTTTAAGATATCAAAATGGGTTTCTGCACCACTTAAGACATTGTCGTACTGTATGTACTTTAAGATATTTATAAAAAGACAAATGTTACTTCATGATATTAGAATGTTCATCTCCAGATATTGAAAATATAGTTAAAGATTTCTGTTTCCATTTATTTCAAAACAACGTTCTTTTCATTTTCTGATATCTGAAATATACTTCCCAATATCTCAAAATAGCTTCCTGTACAGTTTGAGATATCTGAAAATGATCAGAAGTGCTACTGAATAACTAGGAGAGTTTAAATTAAAGAGTGTAAATTAAAAATCTTTTAAATAGATATTTTGTCAGCACAGGCATTCAGGCCAGTGTAAAATGTATCAAACAGACACGCCTCTGTGTCAGTGGAATGTGGGAGAAACCCAAGGTTACTGTAAGAACACACACTCAGGCACATGGAAAATATTTAAACTCCACACAGGCAGCAAGTGGGACAGTATCTGAACCAAGAATTGTACAACAGTTCTACAAAAATTTGCCACCACTGCACCCTAAATTCAAATAGACAAATAAAAGGCAGCACTGATGAGCACAAAATGAATGTCACAAATCAGACAAAATATACAACATAAACCTACAAAGAAAGGCTACAAGGCATGTGATAGACAAAGTAAAAGTTGGGAATTGATTGATAACAAATTTCCAAAAACAGGTGTAACTTTGAAAGTAATCATTTTAATTTAATATTAGTACACAATCCAATTATGCAATATTATTACTGGGAACAGGAGGACCTACAGAAACAATTATAAAGCAAGTAAATTTCACAAAGAAGAGGCACAGACCATAAATACATTTGCACAGTTGCACAGAGGTGGGTGTGGCAAAGTGCTACCAGTGCATGCTGCCTGCCAACCAGCCAGCCAACCCACAGAATATCTCTGGGACAGCAGTGTGGCCACTGTTAGAATATCTTGGCTGCCTAACAGGTTTACATAGTGCGAGCAGCAGAGATAGTACTCTGGAGTGGTGAGAAAAAAATAGCTCTATTAGCTAGTAGTCCTGTTTTATAAACTTTTTTTTATTATGAACACAAAAGAAAGGCCAAGAGATATAATCTTACACTCTTTGATGTGGGGCTAGCTTCACAGAGATATCAGGCTCCAGAGAAGAACTTTACCACTAAAGAAAACATGTTCCCCAAATGACATATAAAACTAAAGTCCTTCTAAAATCCAGTAATATGATGTCCAAATAATAATAAAGAGACTGACCTCTTACAGCAAATCTATACTTTTGGTGCAATCTTCTTTTCCTTTTTTTGTGAGCATAACACAAAGTGTGAACAGAAGACTCTATAATGGCAAATATTGTAACGATGCCTAAATTATAAGCTTTGTAAAAAGCACACATGCTGTAGGTTCTAACCTGCTTCATCCTGAGCAGGGTCATGGGGGATCTGGAGCCAATTCCACAAACATAGGGAACAAGACAGGAACAAAGGAACAATTCCTGGATGGGGTGCCAGTGAATTGGAGGATGAACACACTCACCACCAATTTAGCATCCCCAATCCACCTAAGGTGCATGTCTTTGGACTGTGGGAGAAACTGGAGAATGTGGTGGAAACCCATGCAGACATACGGATAACAAGCAAATACCACACAGGAAACACCTGGGATTTGAACCCTGGACAGGAAACAGTGCTACCACTGCACCACTATACACAATGAAGAAAAAGACAGGGCCTGTAAGCTTCATTTATATTTCAAGTTGTTCATAGATTTTGTTTTATTATTTCAAGTCTGCCATTATGTCATCTTTCAAAATGAATCTACCTTCAATATAAATGTCAATGTGGATACATCCATCTTCAGATTACCTGCCTTAACAAAATAAAATGAAGTAAAATGGACTTTTTTTTGTTCAAATAGGTAGGAAGTTAACTGGACATGCTATGTGAGCTTTTTCAACTATTGTTTCCATAAACGTCCAAGTAGATCTCTCCTTCTGACAACACTGAATTACAGATTCAAAGAAATACCTACAACAACTCCTGGTTCCGCTCATTTGGAGCAGGCAAATACAAGGTGATGGCATCTAACAAGGGCTGAATTCCTTTATTTTTTAAGGCACTTCCACATAGGACAGGCACAGCTTTATGGGCCAGTGTGACTCTACGAATTGCAGCCTGGAGCTAAGTGAAAAACAAAAAAAAAAAAAAAAAAAAGAAGAAAAGTCAGAACTTCTGTTTTAATAAAAGAATAAAATAAGGAATGTAAGCCTACTTTATACTGAAATAATATACCAGTGTTATTAGATATGGGCTCTTTGCATGTAAGAAACAGAAAAGTGTAAATCATAATAGGTTAGGCAAAGTAGGAAATAGTCCTAGACAGGACATCAGCCCATGCTGGGGGCCACAGACAAGCGCAGGCAAAATTCTGAGTTGCCAATTCACCCAAATGGCTCAACTTTAGACATCTGGTAGGAAATTCACACAGACACAGGAACAACATGCAAATTCCACAAGGAAGATAGGGTATGGTGTTCAAACCCACCATGCTAGATCCATGAGACTGGGCAGCTACACCCTATCCCAGCAATCACAGGGCACAAGACAGAAACACTCCACAGGGCAATTTGTCAATGCCAATTCACATGACTTTCATGTCCTTTGACTATGAGCGGAAACCCACATGGACATGGGGAGAATATGCAAACCATACAAGGAGCACCCCAGTTTCCTCACTGCGAGGCAGGATCACTACAACTGTATCACAATGCCACCCAATACTTTTTATTTCTACAGTACACAATCAAATGCATTTCAGTGTGCTTATGCCATATCTAGTCTCTGATTAATAGAAAAAAAATCTAGACATAAAATTACATCAATCAGCCCTGGTTTGCACAATGGCACAACAATTATGTTTGCCACATTACAGCATAACATAACTCAAATCTGGCAATAATTATTTAAATGGAGAGTTAACATAAGTTGAAAGTGATCACACCAGTTTCCTCCCTCAGTGTAGATGAGGGACACACTGTTTGAGTGAGCGGTTAAGTGTGCCATCTAAAAAAAATGATGTGCCATTTAAAGTAAGTCGCTGCTTTTCACTGAGAGATGTTCTATTCTACAGCTGCCATTACCCCGTGAGGAAAAAGGTCTAAAAAGAAAACTGTACATAAAAACATTGTTTATTTCTATCATTCTAAATTTTCGTTTAATCTTCTTACTGTACACACAATGGAGAAAGGAAAAAAAAAAAAAAACAACTATTTCGAGGTGGGTAAAGTTTCTGAATTCATACTGCTGTCCAAGGACACATTTTTTAGGTTAGTAAAATGGTAAACACCAGCTTTATAAACTGTATTTCATACGAATGAAATATGTGTTCTTAATTTTAAAAAGTGTATTAGCCTAATAAAGCAGACTACTACTTCTATAATCAGTCTGTGAATTAAAAAGACTCATATGCTGCTGTCTTTAAACTTAATACAAACCTGTAAAGATGGCACTGCATCAATATTTTCACATAGGTCTCCCAAAATTACCTCGGCAAATTCATCATCAAGGTCAGCAACCTGATAAAAAAAAAATTAAACCTTATTTATACTATTGTCATTGACGGGGTTTTGAAGCTATGCCATGACCCTTCAAAATGCTGGTGCAAAAACAGTAATGCTAATGTGGTTTCTTGCAATCGGGTCACGGGGGTCTGCTGGAGCCAATCCCAGCCAACACAGGGCACAAGGCAGGAACCAATCCCAGGCAGGGTGCCAACCCACCACAGGACACACACACCCACACTCCAAGCACACACTAGGGACAATTTAGAATCGCCAATCCACCTAACCGGCATGTCTTTGGACTGTGGGAGGGAACCGGAGCGCCCGGAGGAAACCCATGCAGACACGGGGAGAACATGCAAACTCCACACAGGGAGGACCCGGGAAGTGAACCTGGGTCTCCTAACTGCGAGGCAGCAGCGCTACCACTGCGCCACCGTGCCGCCCCTTTATTCTATACAGCATATCAGAATTGCTTTTAATGCTTAAGCTGATTTTAAAAATTTGCATGAGTTCTTCTCAAGACAACAAACAATGACGACCATAAATTAATGTGATAAAGTTACCCATTAATGATCTGAGTGATAATCTTTTTGGAAAGTACCAGGAAATGCATGGCAACAGCTGCTCTTTAAAGACTGAAACAAAGATCTGATCATCTTAACAAAAGTCTGTGCTGACCCAATTAAAAACATTGTTGGCTTATTTGAGCAGAGCTTTCTGTGTCTCTAGGATATTCATTTGATGCAACAGAATCTCACTCTATTGAGGACTGTTTTTTTCCAGAATTTAAGAAATTAATTGTGTCACAAAGTTAATGAAAAGAATACTAATGCACAGTTATTCGGTGATATCCGATTTTTCTTCAGCTGCACACCAACTCAGTCATTCCAGAACTCCAAGTTATTTAGTATAAAATATCACTATATAGGTCCACATGTAGTCCTCCCAATGACAGAGCATTACAATGAACAGACAAGGCAGTGGATAAGAGAGCTGAGAAAAAGCCAGTACATTAGAGGGCAAAATGGTGGCCTGGATGCACATCACTAGTGATATTACTTCACAATAAGGAGACCAGATTTCACGCCCCAGGTGCTCCCTGAGTATTAGTAAAACACCTGGCAGAAATTATGATAAGCTTCAAAGTATGACTGTGCTTACGTTTAAGAATATTCATATGTTGAATTAGTAGTACACATTCAACACGCTTTGTAACTTTGTAAGCCACAGAGGAAATTCTCCAAACGCTGCAAGTAAGAACTTTAGTGAACTTTTTAAAAAAAAAAGTCACAGGAAGAGTTTCTCTTTTAATGTACGCAGCCCCGATCTAAGCAAGTTACTACGCTTTTCTCAAGTCTTATTTAAAAATGAAACCTTAAAAGAGACACAAAACAGTTGTTACAAATTATAAACTGGTTACCTGTTCTATTAAATTATTTCTGGCATCTTTGGCTTCCTTTAGAAGGGCAGGGTTATCTTTTGACGTCAAAGGTTTCCTTTCAAATACTCTTCCATCATCTTCATTGGAATTTGATTCCCATGTAACTTTTTCATTAGTAATAAGATCAACAACTCCTTTAAAGTTTTTACCTGTTCCAATAGGAACCTAAAGAAGACACACAATAGGAAGAAACGTACAACAGAGCATTCTCACATCACCTTAATGCAACTTTGGGTCATGGGGCTAGATCCACTCCCAGCATCACTTCAAAAACTAAAATTATTTTATTTTAAACAAACTGGAAATCATTTTCTTTTGTTTTATGTGTGTGGCATTTGTGCTGTTAGGAAAAGGCCTTTCCTGAGGTTTCTTCCATTTTTTCCCTACTGGGGTTTTTTTGGGAGTTTTTCCTTGTCTTTTTAGAGAGTCAAGGCTGGGGTGCTGTCAATAGGCTGGGCCTGTTAAAGCCCATTGCGGCAGTCCTTGTGTGATATTGGACTATACAAAAATAAATTGTATTGTAAGATACTACATATTAAAATTTCCTTTCCAAATTAGCTACACTGGGCTATATAATAGGAAAAGAACTGTCAACAAATATCAACCTTTGTATATCTGCATTTATGCCCTGTTAAGAATTGTTTATATTATTTATTAATGAATGTTAACGATGGTCTCTGCATGGAAAAGAATTTATAGAGTATTTGGAACATTGGGAGTACAGACAGGGGCATCACACCCAATATAGTATCTTATACTAGCAGTTACTGTTAGGTGTGAGAAAAGAAGACATCAATATAAAAGGAACACATCTAGACCAACTCTCTTTAATTAACATTTTCGACTGACTGTAAAAGTGCTAGTTAAAGGTGTTTAATATAGTCAAGTAGAGAGAGAAATACTAAAGAAGAATGGTATGGGGTGGGGAAGGATGATTTGAATGTGACTGCTGGACAGAAAACTACACAACTGTACTTAGAAAACATAACACTCTTAAACTGTCTTAGACGGTTTACCTAATTCTAACATGCATCATATCCTTTTGTTTATTTTCCATATTAATATAAGTGTGTAAAAATTACCTGTAGAACAAGGGGCTTGGTATGCAGTTTTTTCTTGATGCTCTCAACAGAGTAGGTAAAACTAAGCATAAAAAAATATAGTGACATTTCTGTGAGGGCAAAAAAAGCAACACATTAAATAACTGTTTGAAGAAGCCATCTAATCTGATGAGTTTAAATATGACGGCTTACAATATATGCTTGGAAACAGCTGAAAACCCTCCATAATTTCTCTCGATATTCAATTTGCAAAAAGGAAGTTGTAACAAAATATCACACATTAAAATGTAAAATAAAAAATATTTTTAGTATGAGTGTTAAAGAGAATGTGTTTGGCTACCTTGATCCAATTTTGTCCATTTTGTTAAGAAAGCAGATCCTTGGCACATGGTGTTTATCTGCCTGTCTCCACACAGTCATTGTCTGTGCCTAAAGAAAAATGGGAATCTGTTCAGTAGGCTCGAAAAATATAAATACTAGGACAAATCATAGCAATGTCTAAGCTCTTCCCACATGAAAAGGGCTAATAACTTCTCCTTTCTATATTGTACATAAAAGCTTCTGTATAATAAAAACTTTTGAAGCAGTTTAAAATAATTGACATCTAGAAATGTTTTATGAAATTTACGTGTAGCCAAGTAATTCACATAATAAACAAGTAAACCAGGACAGACTGTATAATATGCTAAATAAGGCATCTTAAACATTTTGAATTATTAATGCATTCTTATTGAATACTGCTGACACACGTTATATCTAGCGATCTGTTGATGTCCAAACCCAAAGAAGATGCCTCTTTTAAGTTAATTTTAGACAATGAGTCTTTAATCTATCAATTTATATTTATAAATTCATTTGTATTTACAAATCTGTTGTAGTTTACTCATCATTTAAGGTTTTCTTTTTTTATTAGAAGCAAAACATTCACTAGAATAACTAAAATATTCACTAAGAACACTAAATATATGACTTCAAGGTCTTGTGTAAAACATTATTTTTTAGTAGGCCTTTGCAATAAATAATTTGTTATAATTTTTTTAAGTTTAATTTACCATTACTAACATGAAGACGAGAACAGCAAGATAGATAAAATGTATCTACAATTTTAGTACAGCCCATACAGTTTCATAGATCTTCCACCAAAAAAAACATAAAGAAAAAAATTAAAACACCACACACTGGTGAAAACATTAATAGATGTTACCGGACTATTCCATAATGGAGTACACCACTGTAAAAAGAGATATCACGATTTCCTCCTGATCTTAATAAATTCTCTTTGCCCCTGTGGCTACAGGTTTTCAATCCAAGTTGTTTCACAGATCAATGGCCCAGTCTTACTTGTAATTCACCCAATTGCTTACTTAACTGGCCTTTTCTTTTTCTCATATTTTTATACAGAAAAGTGTACTAGTATGATATTTAAATGTAAAAAAAACAAAAGTATTGTCCATTTTTTTCCTCATTGCTTTTAATGTTTAGTGTTCTTTTACTATATTTGTTTTGTGGACTTTACTCCCTTAATTGTATCCAAATACAATTATTGATAAAAAGTGCAGATATATGTGCAAATGACAACGAATGCTAAAGACTTAAATTACTAGAACATGAATTAAGAAGAAAACAGTAAAAGGAAGTTAAGTATTTAAAGGCAAAAAATACTAATTTCTGATTTTTTTTCTAAACGTTACTATCATAGTAGGCCAGATAATTGAACAATTAGATCAACTAGATATAACAGTGACACATTTGTTATGAAATGTTTTGTAATGCTTTTTATTTTCTTCAAACTATTGTCAAAAGGGAGATGGGACAATACACCAGACAAAATGTACCACCATTTCATTGTGGATCAAGGATGCCAAAAACCCATCCAAACATGGCAAAAATACCTAAACATTACACACAGGTGAAAATATAAACTGATGTTAACAAACTATAGTTGAGCAGTTGTGGAAATTACATCACTGGTTTCTTTCTGATCTCAAAATATTGTTGATATTCAAGAAATGTATACTTCCTGAAAATAAGCTCCATTGTTCTATATGATTAGGACTAAATAACTCTATAATTCACTAAAACAAACAATCAAACGTAAAAATGATCCCACCTCAACTCCTGCTGATGAATCAAAAACTGTTACAGCTCCATCCAGCACTCTCAATGCTCGTTCCACTTCAACTGTGAAATCTACATGACCTGTCATGCAATGACATAATCATTTGTGAAAAACTGCAAAAATATTCTCATTTCACTTCAGTTCATTTTTGAATAGTGTTTTCCATGGAGTGCAGGCTGAGAACATTGTAACAAGTTCACAGGGGAAAAATGCAACGACCACTTTGCAAATTACTAATTACAGATTTGTATAAAAACAGCAAAAACAAAGCAGTTCCAAACTGATCACCTTAAAGGAAACCTATCAGTCTCTGTCCATTAAATTTATAATGGAATTATGGCTAGTTGACAATAGAGGAGAGGAAAACAAAAACTCCACTCAACAGCATACATTATCACATCAGTACTTTCTTCAGCCTAATTAGTTTTTATTACACTGAATCAAGGAGTGTATTAGGGTCTGGAGAGCTCAGAAACTGATATTATTTACACAAAATTTGATAACAACTTGAACTGTCATATTTGAAAAACAAAATTAATGCTAGAATCACATTTTTTATACTGTGCTAAAGTTAAAGAAACCAATTATTAAACACCTTGGTATCCGATTTCTACCTGGTGTGTCAATCAAATTAATGCGATGGTTATTCCAGTCAAAGGTTACTGCAGCAGACTGAATAGTGATGCCTCTTTCTCTCTCTTGCACCATGAAGTCTGTGACTGTGTCTCCATCATCCACATCTAAATAAATTAAAAAATACTGTTAAAAGGAATCTCAAATGACGTATTTAAATATGACAGGCAGAGTTTTGCTCTTATGTACTAAGAAAATCTAAGTGCACCTCTTTAGCTGTTAAGAAGCACATTTCAAATGAAAAAATAAATTAAGAAAAACCTCACTCCATAACATGCAAATAAGCACACACTGAAGAGAGGGGCAGATCAATACACTATTTAAAAAGAATTGAACTTTTTGAATGTGGCATGCTGTCAATATAATAATTATCACCTCCAAATGCCCTAATATATCCGGAATAGTAAAGGATTCTCTCTGTAGTTGTAGTCTTTCCAGCATCAATGTGTGCCATGATACCTATATTACGAATTCTGTCAAAATGGAAAAAAAAATAAATAAAATTAATTATACACATTCAGTTTATGAGTAAAATAATTACAAAAGAAAAAAAATTCTGTATAACCAACAAGTGAAACCTGGCTTTGAATTTATTGATAATTTTTCAGAAACCTTCCATAAAATTATATAGCACTTACATTATTACATATCTTGCCTGTATGTGCTTTTCTGCAAAGTGTAAACTTACAATTATTTACACAGATTTTTTAATATAATATCCATCTTGTTTGCATTAACTCCATGCACTTTTAAAAGAAAAGTACCTTGGGTACTTTAAGGCTGTATGAGTTAATGCACATCTTGGAAACTCTGTGATAAGAGAGGAATTCACACTATTATGCAGCATTAGTGTCATCTCTCCTTTTTTATTACTTATTTAAAAGCATTCAGTAAAGCCACACACAAATTAACTTAACTATAAATAATAATATAACTTAATATAAATATAGCTCCTTCAGGTTTTGATTATAAAATTACATTTATGTCAATATAATGAATTATTTGTAATAAAAAGGTCAAATAGCAAATACAGAGTGGCACACCGATTAGAATTGCTGCATCACAGCCCCAGGAAAGTGGGTTTGAATTCAGGCCTGGGAACCATCTGCATAAATGTTGCACTTTATCCCGAGGCCATTTTTCTTTCAGGTACTCCTGTTTCCATTACACTTCTCTAAGATATAGATGTGGGACTGACAGGTAAATCTAAATTAGTCCAATATGCATGTATGTGGGTGTGTGCCCTAGTGTCCCGTGTCACAGGCTATGACCATGATTGTTTGATCCTCGATTACTTTCATGTTTCCAGCACAGCCAGCACAGGCTGTAGGTCCCTGTGACTATGAAAGTTAAAAAGGTTTCATGCATTTTGAAAGCTCACTGCACGTTAAGTGTGAAGCTTCACATGAATAACATGGACGAAATTAACATCATGCTAATATACAATTTCAAATAACATAACTGATTATAGTGTCCCTTTCAGTTTGTATTTTTAACCATGTGCTGAAAATGTAAATAGTTTACTTAACATACTGAGGAAAAAAAATTAAATAGTTAAGGTAAAGGGAGACAGCACTGTTCACTCAGATTTTATAACTAAATTTACAGTTTTTCTCAATTGCTAAAACACTAAAACCCACTAGCTGAAGAACGTTCTCAGTTAGCTGACCTCATTTAGCTAAGTGTGCAGTCTGTTGTCAATACCTTAAACCATTTCACATGGTAAAACACAATATGCAGATCTTACTTAGACTTTTCAGCAAAACTCTAAACACATTCTCATTCTCAAAACACATTCTACACTCTAATGCACACGTCATCCATACTGGTAAACACAAGTAGCAACGCTCAAATACAATTAGAGAAAACATGTCATTGATTGAACACAGCCACTCAAAATTGATGTCACCTGTTTCAAATGATGTGACACAACCAATATAAGCCAGTTCAGAGAGCAAACAGGTTGTTGAAGGTAGAAAGGAGAAAGTCTGAGCATGGATAGAAGAAACAATGTGAGAGGACGAGTACATATGCGAGGTGGGCGACGAGGAGGAGGAGGACGACAAGAAAGAGGAAGAGGGTGAGGAAGAGGAAGAAGAGGAGGAGGGCGGCAAGGAAGAGGAGGAGGAAGACAAAGAGTGGAAATATCTGATGAAATTCGAGCAACAGTCATAGACCATGTTCTTGTCCATGGACTGACAATGAGGGAAGTAAGACTAAGAGTGCAACCCAATTTGAGCCGATTTTCTGTGTCCACCATAGTAGGAACGTTCAGAGAAGAGAACAGGTACAGTATACTACTCCATTTTTGTTATTGCAAGTTTACTGTACTACACTATATGCAACTGCTTCAATAGACATTTGTAAAGTTCATCACTGTATGTATAGTACTGCATGAATATTTGTTGTAACTGCACATCTACTTTTTGTAGAATTGCGAGGCTGCCACATGCAGGTGAAAGGACGGCTTTATTCACTCAAGAGCAAGAGGCCGTTATAGTGGGCATGGTTCTTCAAGATAATGTAATACGACTCAGAGAAATCCAGGAACGAGTGATACAAGACAACACACACTTCCAGGGAATCAACAGTTTTCCGATTTCCACAATTGACCGTGTCCTCCATCATAACAGGATGCGAATGAAACAAGTATACAAAGTACCCTTTGAGCGCAACTCACCAAGGGTGAAAGAACTGCGAGCTCAGTATGTGCAAGTAAGTGCACATTCAGAAACATTTACTGTAATCCAGATTTTCTACAGTACTAACACATACTATGTGAATGCCATTACTCTTAAGTACATATAATGTATGTGAATCAGAAGTGCATACAGTAGGCTTAATTGTACTCTACAGTATAGCACTGTCTCTGTATGACTTGCAAAATTCTAAATGCAGTATACTGTATTTCTACACAGACAATATTTGACATGGAATCCTTGGACAGACCCCAGGACTTCATCTTTGTAGATGAAGCAGGCTTCAATCTAACAAAGAGGAGACGGAGAGGCCGAAACATCATTGGACAGCGGGCCATTGTTGAAGTCCCTGGTCAACGAGGTGGCAATGTCACTATCTGTGCTGCTATTAGCAACCATGGTGTTCAACATTACCATGTTACACTCGGGCCATATAACACCCAGCACCTTCTAAGATTTATTGCCAATCTAAGAGAGATTTTATTTGAGCTGCAGGTTCAATACCATCAGGGTCAAGAGCTAAATGAGAATCCCATTCCCACCTATGTGATAGTGTGGGACAATGTCAGTTTCCACCGAGCTGCTCCGGTAAGGGAATGGTTTAACATCAATGAGCAGTTTATGAACTTGTACCTACCTCTATACTCGTCTTTCCTGAATCCGATTGAGGAGTTTTTCTCCTCTTGGAGATGGAAAGTGTATAATAGACAACTCTACACCAGAGTAAGTCTTCTGCAAGCCATGGATTTGCTTGTGGTGATATGGGTGAGGAATCATGTCAGGGCTGGATACGGCACACAAGAGGCTTCTTCCCTCATTGCCTCAGGAGGGACAATATTGCTTGTGATGTTGACGAAGTGCTCTGGCCTAACCCAGCCCAAAGACGAGAAGAAGCAAATTGATCACGTTTACTCCTTTGATTTTTGTCCCTTTTAGTATTGTATACTGTAGTACAGTGCATTGTATGCTGTTTACTGTACAATGAACAAATTGTATGGCCCAAAACATTGAGATTAAAATTTGCTTCTCCCTGAGAACTATATGTTTTGAACAATGTGTTTTCTGTTTTTTGTTGTATTGTTTACTGACTGCTTGATAGTGTATATCATTTTGATCACTTTGTTTTTGATTTGAGAGCAGTGCTTGATTTTGAACACAGGTAAAACTGTTTTTAGGAGAAAGTTTCATTTTGCAAGAGGAGTCAGAGGTTTTGTAAATAGTGCTTGAAGATAAGATTTTGCATTTAATGGTTTCAGAAAATGGAGCAAGGTTTCAGAAATTGTGTTTTAGCAATTGAGAAAAACTGTAATACAAAGCCAATAATTAAATTCCTGAATTGTACTCACTTAGATATATGTGGATTAACAACTGCTCTCACAGATTTGACTTGATCACCTGCAAATAGAATATCAGAGTATTAAATAAAACAAATTCATCTGCAAATAGAATATCAGGCTATTAAATAAAACTAATCTAAACTCCATATTCTTGTATAGCAGTTTCTTCAAAATGCTAGTCCAGATTACTTAAGTGTACAAAACTGTAGATTTTAAGAACTTTAAAATGATGTTCTTGCATAATTAAGGAAGCCAGATCAACAAGAAAAAGCAACAATTAATGCTGAAATAATACCTGGACATGTACTGTAATATTTTATTTCTTGAAGATTCCATCTGAAGCTTGATTTCAGGAACTACAAATAAAAAAATGAACAATAATAAACTATTTAAGTGCTCACACTTGCCAGAGTACTTTATATTAGCTCAACTTGTATGTGTGTGTGTGTGTGTATAAAATGAAATATCTTTAAAACAAATCCACACTGCTGAGCCGATCACTGCCAAAGGTTTCACAACTCACTAATGTGATCGGGGAAGACCACAGACTATGTCACAGTCCAAATTTTGGACCTGATACATCAGTACTTTGGGGTCTATATTGTAGCTATGCAAATGTAAACTGACTGTGCTGCACTAGGAGGGGAGTTTTTGCAAATTAAGTTGATACAACAAACAATTAACAGGCCACATGACAGCACCACTGTCTAAGAGTGTGCACAGATGAATGAAGACGGGTCAGGGCCCTGGACAGTGGTAAGTGGGGTGTTAAATGGAAGGAGAAAGGTTGGTAAAGCTCAAAGAAATACAAATTTAGCAAGAGTGCTTTAAAGCTTCTTAAGTACGGCTGCCAGAAGCTGTGACTGTGAGCTTTGATGTTGCTTCACTAGAATTAAAAAGAAAGCTAAGGAAGACCAGAAGAAAAAGTATTGTCCTCAGATCCCACATAAGCAGGGACTAACGGCATCTGTTTTAAGTTTACTGGACTACCACAAACTACTGCACTGAAATTTATGCCTAGATGCTGCTTGGCAGGACGTTTACAGTATAAAACACACACATTCAAACCTTCCTGAATAAATTAAATTATATCACACAACACCCTTGCTTAATACACTACTTAAAAAATATAACTGGTTTTCAGAAGGCTACTTTTAAAATACACATTAGTGTAAAGATAAACTTGGTCCAAAACTTACACTTGAAACTTTGGAAATTTGCGGTTTGCAGATTCTTAACAGCATCTTGTGTTCTCTGTAGATCATCACCACTATGAAAGTAAAAACAAAAAAAATCTCTAGTTAGTGGCTAATTACAGCGTACTGCTCAAGGTAAGTGGATTTGAAAATGGGTGGGTGGGTAGATGTTAAGAAGATAAATAATACTCAAAAAGAGACTTCTCCATATGTTTTAAACCAACCTAAACTTATAAATTAATCTTTGCCAAAAACACTTCCAAGTTTATTTTTATAATCTGTTATTATTCTACTGTTAAGTAGCCTCTTAAGTGCTATGTGCGTCCCTGGAAAAACAAGTCAAAAATGTTTAATTTTTTTTTTTAAACAAGAAATAATGTTATTATGTGTAACAAACATGAAGATATCAAAACGTTAACATAAGTAAAGTAGGCAAGGTTATGTCTAGTGCCCACTGCTGTACTGATCTATATTTTATACAAGCTCTTTTTGTGGCATATTTTGAAACAGTCACACACAGCCCAATATCATAATCAGGACAGCACAAGTGTGTTTCTCTGAACACTTTTCTTGTAAATTTTTTTTTGTTGCTCGAACAAGAGAGGGTAGAATGTCAGTGCCTGAACCTTATCATCAATATAACCCACTGTGTTATATTAGGCAACCATAGCACAAGGCTTATAGACTTGCTTATTTTCCCCTCCCGAGACAAATAACAAATAATTACTACATTGTGAGAAGTGCTTAGAGGGCTAACGTTTTTCTTTGTCCTTCTGCTTGATCACAATTATTTACCTTTTTGCCATGCACCTACTTACACCACGGTGTACCTCCAGGTGACCAAATTCA
The DNA here is from genome assembly GCF_016835505.1 of Polypterus senegalus. Taxonomy (NCBI): domain Eukaryota; kingdom Metazoa; phylum Chordata; class Cladistia; order Polypteriformes; family Polypteridae; genus Polypterus; species Polypterus senegalus. The sequence continues at coordinate 31,522,048 of NC_053160.1, read as the reverse complement.
CAAGTCCAATTTCGTCAGCTCAATCGTACAGGGCCATGTGCCCCAGTTTCACTATCCATGTAAAGGTCTTATGACCAATTCATATTGTTATCACTATCACGTGATTCATCTGAAGCTGACTTTACACCTTCTCATGCACACACCATTGTGTTTGGTTGAGGGCTCCGCCCCATTGAATATTGATGAGTTATCTTAGAGTAACAAAATACATAGAAATATTCATGACTTTTTTTTGCAGCATTGTGTTATTTTATTCACTAGATGGCTGCAGAATACTGAAAACACTGCTTAAGCAGATCATTACCATCACCCTCAGTCCAAGTTGCAAATAACCGTAATTAGACAGAATTTCATCTATCTAATTAATGCCAAGAAAGTAAACAGTTAGCTACTCCATTATACTATATATGCAGTATTGCTTTACCCAAGAGCAGTGAAATTAGTTCAATTCAGTGCTCTTTAAAGCTAGTGTTGTATTATATATTTTTTCCACATTTGTCGGTTACAACCATAATCTCTGTTTAATATTGCAATATGGACAAATCAGAGTTTAAAGTAAAAAAAAAAAAAGAAAAAATTCCATCCTAAAGTATCACTAAGCAAGTATTCAAACAAAAATGCAGTTTAAGTCTAATTATACAATTGGTTGTCATGAAAGACAGTATATAGTCTATGATTTAGAAGTATAACTGAACAGAAAAACAAATGAAACGGAAGATTTAAAAAAATTAGATTTCCCACTACCGGCCTATAAAAATAGGCAGTTGGTTGTTATTAAAAATCCAATGCTATTGTTAAAATTTAGTTGAAAAAATTACATTCAACGGTTTTTAAACAGTCATTTCAACAAGTCTTTAAACTAGCAGGTACTGTATTATTACTTTAGGTGGAATATACATCCCTCCATTTAAAATATGATTTAAGAGGCAATATGGATACCTCTTTTAGTTTTATATCATCTTTTGCCATGGACAATTAAATATATATACATATATATACTGTGAGATGTGGCCGGCTTGTCATCCCGGCTAATACCCCCAGGCCACCAGATGGAGTCCTCCCTGCAGTATGGAGGTGCCCCGAAGACCAGCAGGGACTCATGGGACATGCAGTTTTTATACAAGACCCTGCTGGATATCACAGGGGCCACAAGAGGGAGCTGCAGGCAGGGAGGACCGAAGACCTATTTGTGCCCTTTAACCTGGAAGTTCGTCAAAGGAAGAGCGACGGGCTTCCAGGGTGAAAAGAACAGACTTGTACCTGACCCGGAAGTGATTGAGAATCACATAGACTGTGGATTGGAACACTTCCGTGTCAGGAAATATAAAAGGACTATGGGAGCTCCCAGACTGCGAGCTGAGCTGGGTGGAAGGGTGGCAACGCGTCTGGGAGTCGGAGGATTGTATTATTGTTAGTATTGTGATTGATTTATATGAGTATAGTGGAGGAGAGGGTGTTTTGTGCACTGTGGTGATTTAATAAAGTCAACTTGTTGACTTTTACCTGGTGTCTGGAGTCGTGGACAAGGGTTCAAGGGAGCGAGAGCGCCCCCTCTCTGTCACAAAACATATATATACACACATATATACATATACAGTATATATACACACACACATATATATATATATATATATATATAAACATATATATCTATACTAATAAAAGGCAAAGCCCTCACTCACTCACTCACTCACTCACTCACTCATCACTAATTCTCCAACTTCCCGTGTGGGTGGAAGGCTGAAATTTGGCAGGTTCATTCCTTACAGCTTCCTTACAAAAGTTGAGCAGGTTTCATTTCGAAATTCTAGGCGTAATGGTCATAACTGGAAGCTGTTTTTCTCCATTTACTGTAATGGAGATGAGCTTGAACGCCGTGGGGGCGGAGTTTCGTGTGACATCATCACGCTGCCCACGTAATCACGCAGTACATAGAAAACCAGGAAGACCTCCAAAAAGCGCTGAAGAAAACATGCATTATATAATTGAGAAGGCAGCGAAACAATAAGAAGCGGCGAGTGACATATACAACCATATTCATGAGTTCTGCTACTGAAAAAGCACGTGTAAACCTACACTTTAAATTAAGTTCATAGACAGGCTGCCGCTGGCGTTTGTAATTTAGTGCCTGCCCATATAAGGCCGTCCGTCAGCGGCAATCCAATAGCAAACTCCCACTAAATATTCACGGGTGAAGGACTGTGTTTATGCAGAGGAAGATGAGATGGTCAGGGTGGTGTTTGACACAAACTCAGCGAAACTGCAAGAGAAAGTTTTAAGTGCCAGGACTAAGGTAACATTAAATACAGCCATGGACATAGCACGAAATAGCACCAGCACAGCTGGGAACCTTCGATGCATGTACACCGAGCGGCTCACGTGAACTGACGCAGTGCACAGATAAAAAGCAACAGTTCCAAAGAGCTGAACAAAAACCGAATTACACAATTGAAAAGGCAGCAAAAAATATGAAGCGTCTGATACATACTAGCATATTCATAAATCCAGCTACTGCGGAAACAAAGCACACGGTGGAAAAAGTCAATGTCCCGCTAAAGGAAGACAGTGTAAAAAACGTGCATGCAGTGTGTCAGGTCTCAGATAAAGAAGAAGACGAGCTGTTTATTGATGCAGTAAGAAACAAATCGATGAATGAAACCTGTCATCTTTACAACGATTGACAAACACGGAATGTAACTTGAACACAACACATCCTACAAATACGAACCTGATTGAAAGATATAATGATAATCAAATCCTTGATGACAGCAACACTCATTAACACTCACAAAACAAATACTGTATATTGACAGTCATGTTACGTTATTTTTAAAATGTTCCCTTTTCTTTTTCATAGCTTTTTTAACACACTACTTTTCCGCTGCGATACGCGGGTATATATATATATATATATATATATATATATATATATATATATATATATATATATATATATATATATATATATATATATATCCCGATCTACATACTCGAATAATGGATACTTTACTCGCCATCAATGATTGTTTTGGTAAAGCCATACTCAGTGTATTCATTAGATGAACGGTAAAAAGTAAGAGCGAGGGGAGGATGACTTATTGAGGCATGCAGGCTGTAGTGCTTGCGTCAACTCTATCTGAATTGTGCGATCACATTTGAAAAAATATATCTTTTCAAGTTCTATTTAGTCCATATGTGTCAAACTCAAGGGCGTATACATATATATACATATATACATATATATATATATATATATATATATATATATATATATACTATATATATATTAGTGCTGGGCGGTATACCGGTTCATACCGAAAACATTTTTTTTTTTTATTTTTTTTATGATATGGATTTCTCTTATACCGCAACACCGGTTTAAATTGCCTAAATGACGTTCGGAAAGTGGCACAGCGGGAAACTGCTTGAGTGGGGACCTTTTTCACTGCTACACCACTAAACACAGATTTGTTGCACTAGCGCCTTTTTCACTGCTACACCACCAAATAGTGGGCGGTAGCATAGGTATGCCGCGCAGTGAAAATGGACAGAGAGCATTCCGAAACCGAACTAAAAGTAAAGTTGAACATGATGAACAGAAGAACTTTTGCCGAAAAAAAGGAGTCACGTCCATCGCCTGGAGATAACTTTAGTTTTAAAAGGTCAGATGTGTAAATACTGTTTCTATACTACTGGATAATACTGCAAGCCAGTTGTACTTGTTTTATTTGTTTTCAATACAGTGTAATGTACCTGGATACTGTGTAATAGTGTGATGACATATTGACTTTATTTTCGTAATTTGACATTAAAGTAGACCATTGTAAACTAAACTTCATCGTAAAGTGAATATTTAATTTACTAGATTTTCTCAAACCCCGTCATAAGTTATATAGCACATTAAATGCTTTGTGTTAAGTGATTCTTAAACTGATTTCTTCATGCACTAAGAGGAGGCGCCGGCAGCGATCGCCGCACAGAATACATTCACTTCATGATCTTCCTGCTCTCTGAACATTTAGAATGCTAAGATAAATACTTAATATAATTTTCATGGTGAAATGCATTAAAGCATGCATTAATCACATGGGGGCACGGCGGCGTGCCTGCCTTGCATTTGCATGTTTTTCTGGTGGGTTTACTCGGCGTGCTTCAGTTTCCTTTTAAAGTCATGTAGGATGTGGGATTTTGTTGTGCTATATTGACCCTGCTGGTGTATGTTTTGCTTGTATTCATCCTGCGATGTGCTGGCGACTCGTTCAGAGATGGGCACAACTCTGAATGGTTGGCATAATTAAACATGTATAACGAAGATATTTTTAAAGTTCTGAACACTCCGTGGGCTAAGTTTATAACTAGTTTTAATTTCACAAAGACATTTATTGTGTGGTGATTGGTTATGTGGTGAAAGAAAAAGGAAGGAAAAAGGAACTGGGGTTTTGGTACGTCAGATAGAGACAGCATGCATGCAATAAAGATAGCCCGCTCAGAAGAACATGCATTGAATTCTGTGTTTGTGTCTCCGACCAGCAGATCAGAAACCCAACATTTGCACAATATTTAAGTTAAACCTGTGCGATAGCTATTCATACATCCAGTTTTTTGGAGCCTCGTCACACCTGCCATAAAGTTCTCTACACTGAACATACACCTGGGGACCCCTTACTGCGAGGGAGCAGCACTACCGCCTCACTACCGTGCATGTGTAATACCTGCTTTAATGCATTTCATCATGAAAATGATATCAAGTATTTATCTTAGCATTCTAAATTTTCAGAAAGCAGGAATATCATGAAGTGAATTAATTCTGTATGGTGATTGCTGTCTTCTCTTAGTGCGGAGGAAGTCAGTTTAAGAAGCGTAGTGATTAACCACTGGGTCGGGGAACATAACACAAAGCATTTAATGTGCTGCATTAATCTATGACGGGGTAAATTAAGTAATTGATTAAACATTGATTTTAGGAAGAAGTTTAGTTTACGACATTCTACTTTAATTATAAAGTAAACTATGAGAATAAAGTGGAAATGTCGACTTTAATCTCAACATAAACGGCGAGAATAAAGTGGAAATGTTGACTTTGTTCTCGACATATAGTTTGTTTTTTCTTCCCAGTATAGCTTAGTTTGAAGCAAGGTCCATATTAATGTAGTTTGACTAAATGATGGTTCAGTTGGTAAAGATGTCATCACCAAGTTGCACTTGTTTTATTTTATTTTAATTTGGTGAATACTGTGTAATGCACCTGGGCTTGAAGTCTTGAAGTAATAGTGCAACTATCAGTAATAATACTATTATTTATTTTATTGTAATTATTTATTAGTTTAAATATTATGCAGTTAAATGATGATAAAGTTGTTTAAAACGTCACTTTAATGTGTCAGTGGACAGAAGTTGTTAACATTAACAGGAAGTGTAGTTGGTTTACAAAAAGTATTTACTACTTATTCCTTTTCTAAGACATATTCGGTGCAATACAATTTTTGACAAGCACTTCTAAATGCCTCTTTGTATGGTTGAAAATATGTTGTCAAAATTATAGTTTGTATTTGCAAAATTTGTTCAATAAAAAGGTTCTATATTTTGACTGCATCTGTCATGCAATGTGATACCTTCTCCATTAGTGCCACCCCCTTGAAAACTATCACTTTATGGGGCAATGCAAAGCTGTATTAATACTTGTGTGCACATTAAAATGTTTTTTTTGTACAATACTCTTGACACTGGAATAGGTTATTCTTAGCCAGTAATTGCAGTGGAAAATGTGGTTAACATCCACTCATGCATGGGGAAAACAAATACCATTGAATACCGTGAAACTGGGATAATTTAGAAAAATATCGTTGATATAGAATTTTGGTCATACCGCCCACCCCTAATATATATACACACACACACATAAAAAACGCCACCAACATTCTAACGCTAGTGGCACACTACGCGACTTCTAGTCAGAGGGAATAAAACCCTGATAATTCCAATTGCTGATCTTTTCGCCTGAGGAGGTCAGATAACATGGCCAGTTATTGGAAGGAATGATAAATTAGACAATTCTGTGATGATTTTCCAACACTGCTTCACATTTCTAAAATTTACCAGCTCATCCCTCTTCCTTAAAACCAATAATGTGCTGCCCGACAGTGCCAGTGCTGTGTGAATGCTTTTGAAGTACGGCAGCTTCAGCCACAATGTCAGTCTTTTTTTTTTTTTTTTGCTTTTTACCCATAATGCTGTGGTACATGACGCAAAAAAAGATGGAAATCCTTTCTATTTGCAGAGTCCAATAAACCTATGTTCCTTACTCCTCAAAGATGGATTATATGAATTACACTTCAAAGTTAAGGCACATCGGACACATAAGCCACCACTACAGCTTAAGAAAAGCAAACCTGTTTGATATTGACAGGGAAGGCCACAAATAGTTTGCACTGAGTTGCTGGGGATGTCAGGTCATCTGAGCCATACATGAGGGCTTAGTTTATGGAGATTTTCAAATATGAAATTATAATAAAAAAATAACAAATCTGAATTTCTGAGAAGCTCCTTCAGACTTCTTAGACAGTAAAACTTTCTTAACCTATGCCTAAATCTAACACTAACACTACAGGATAAAATGACTGCTAATGAGCAACTAAATTTTTATAATCTAAGACCCTTCATTGAATAACTACTTCAACGTCTAACTAAAAGAACAAATTAGTAATTCATTCCAGATTCTTAGTGTTTTATAAATACCTGAAGAAACATGAAATCAGGAACCAGAAGATGGCGCTACTTCAGAGGCTCTCAAACGTGGTACTTTTGTGCCTACAGATTTTTGATCTCAGCAAACGTCATAATCAGTAAGTCTCGCATGCATTTATTTCAGCTCCTTGTTCTTCACCTTTTTCTGCTCTCATTCTACAGTCAGAAAAATAAACCATTTCGCAATTTACTTTTGCAAGAAAGTTTTGTATTTTTTCTTACAGCATTAAACAGAAAAGACACTCTACATATTGTATTACTTTGATTCCATTTTTTGCAGACTTTGCTTCTTTACTTAAATCCACAAAGTGAGGATGAACAAAGAGTGACAGGTGTAAATGCCAAAAAATGATATGGGTTACCACATAGTTCAACAGACATGATATGTAGAGTGGGGGAAATAAATATTTGATTCACTGCTGAATTTGTAAGTTGGTCACTTACATAGAAATGAACAGTCTCTAATTGCTATGGTAGTTTCATTTTACTGAAGAGAGACAGAATACAAACCAAAAATCCAGAAAAAACACATTCTATAAAAGTTATAAATTGATTTGCATATCATTGAGAGAAATAAGTATCTGATCGCCCTACAACTGCCCTGTGGTGGGCTGGCGCCCTGCCCGGGGTTTATTTCTTGCCTTGTGTTGGCTAGGATTGGCACCATCAGACCTCCGTGACCCTGTAATTAGGATAGGTTGGAGGCAGGTTGGATAATGGATGGATGATCCCCTACAACCCAGCCAGACTTCTGGCTCCCACAGATTGGCTGTGTGCTGACTGACCAAACACCACCCATTGATTGGATCACTCTAACTGACTATGACCGTCTCAGTACTCTGACTGATTGAATGAACCAGTATGCCCCTACTGGTCTGGAGCAGGGCCGTTCTTAGCAGTTTGGGGACCCTACGCGGTTCAGAAATCTGCAGGCCCCGGAAGGGGGAGGGGGGGGTCCAGGGAAGCTCAGGAAGGTGTTCTAATAAAAAAAGGTCTTAGATGACCAGTAGGCCTACATGTACGCTTGTGTGTATGCAGAGTGGTCAAATATTGATTTTGTTCTGGATCTGGTGAAGGCCGGTAATATTGGGATATTTCATGATTTTACGGGGATCTTTCTGAATGAATCTGAAATGAATCTCTAAAATTAACGCTTGCTATAGTGTATTTGACAAAGTTACAACGGCGTGACAATATTATTAGAGATTTAGGTGAAGATTACAATTATATATGGATAATAAATTACCATTGTTAATAAGACTAATAGATGCACTGAACTGAATTTCCTGAAGACTTTAATGTAAGAAATCTACTTTTCGCACTTTCATCCTGATGAAAACCTTAATCAGTTCCAAATAATCAAGGGTTTGGCCAACATCTTGCTCAATTGATATTAATGCCAAACCATTCAGTCGCTCTTGGGTCATGTGTGACACATGAAGTGAGGGACTGGCACAGACGGCTGCAGTGCCAGGGGACCCGGGTCCACAGCCCGACAAAAAAAAAAATTGTAAGTCGGGGGCAGGTAGGGGGCCTCCTTCATGGTCGGGGCCCTACGTGGATGTGTAGTTCGCTTATGCCTAAGAACGTCCCTGTCTGGAGAACCATTGCAAGTTTGTGTACTGAACTGCAGACAAGAGACTTGCAGTACACTGAATCTCAGTTCAGTTCAATGATGATATTTATGTATGGGAGATTGCTTCAGAAAGGACGGGATTGTGGGAGATTAATCCAAAACTGAAATCAGTTTAATTTAGTCATATTTCAATGTTCTCACAGTTTTATTGTTATATATGTGGTTCTATTTGTATAACTATTTTTTTTCTATTTATTGTTAAAATTCAACAGATGATTATTATTATGTGTGAATTACTTATTTTGTTGCTTGCTTTTATATTGTTTTTATTGTTTGGTGGTTAAAGTTGTTACACTATTATGATACTATTCTAGATTTAATAGCTTCTTCTTGTTTTTGAAGTGAACTAATCAGCAATTCAAAGATTCAAATCATTTTGGTGAAATGAACGAAATGAATCGGATCACTAAAAAGAATCGTGTGGTCAGCCAAACCTGGGACGACTGGTCTCCAAACTGAAAAAACAAAAGAAATGTAACCAAGTGTAAGTTGCCTTTGAATTAAAGGCGTCCGCCAAATAAGTAATACAAAAGAAGAATCACTCCCACAATTGGTCATACTGGAATAATTAACAGTTGCCAACCAAAATACTGCAGTTCATACTTAAATCTGCATGACTGAAAAACGTTAAAGAAACGTATCAAGTCCGAATAAGCACCTGATTAAAAGCCTGGTCGTAAAACAAATAAGCGCCCCGTCACTCTGGTGCGCAAATTAAGCGACTTTCAGACTGCTGTTCTATGTAATCACGGTTTGCTTTCTTTCCTTAGCTTTGAACTGTTTTGACGAGAACACTGCATTTAGCCCAACACTGCATGTATTTTCCTATTCAGCTAATATTTGCAAAATCGTATTACACCGAAATCTACAGAGCGCTAACGTGCTATTAACTTGGTCTTCTGTCCCGCGTTACCGATACCTCTGAATAAAAGTCCATCTTCTAGCAAAATAATGGGACACATCACTCTAACTTTATCACATTGACAGAGATGAACAGACAGTGATGCCAGATGGACCTTTAGCGGTCAGCTTACTGCTGGCGGGACACAACACTAAACAAGTCACAAATCCGACCGCCAGTCACTGGAGATCCGCCACTCATCTTACCTGCACTACGCTCCACTACGCTCTTTCATCTCTTGTTAAATTCACCAGTCAGGTCGGTAATTACTATCCAGCTGTTACACTGAAACTATTTTTTCCATTAACTGCGATGCGTTTAATTACATTTCCACTGTTTGGTGTAACTTACGTTATCATTACAGTAAAATCCGCAGAAAGCAATCATACTCTATGACAGTGGGAGGACACGTGTTGTGTAGCTGTAAAATAAGTCCCCTCGGCAGTAACACAAACTGACAGTCGCTGGTTCCGTTGTAATACATTAGCATCCTAGAGAAGAGTTGAACAGAAACTTCATATAGACTATATGTTTTAAAATGTTTATTGATTATAATTAAATCAATACAAATTAAAATTACACGTTGTATAAATTATTTATGGCATATAAGAGTAGCAAATAAAAACAAGAAGGAAAAATAGAATGTCAAAGAACATAACCTAAACTAATGCCACAGGAGGAACCTAGGATTTAACTTAAACCATCCATCCATTTTCCAACCCGTTGAATCTGAACACAGGGTCACGGAGGTCTACTGGAGCCAATCCCAGTCAACACTGGGCACAAGGCAGGAAACAATCCTGGGCAGGGCGCCAACCCACCGCAGGACACACTCACACACACACTAGGGACAATTTAGGATCGCCAATGCACCTAACCTGCATGTCTTTGGACTGTGGGAGGAAACCAAAGTACCCGGAGGAAACCCATGCAGACACGGGGAGAACATGCAAACTCCACACAGGGAGGACCCGGGAAGCAAACCCGAGTCTCCTAACTGCATGGCAGCAACGCTACCACTGTGCCACCCCTTAACTTAAACCATTGCATTAGAAAACATTTTTCTCTAGTGAAACGTTAGTGTTAAATAAGAGTACAGGGATAGATAGATAGATAGATAGATAGATAGATAGATAGATAGATAGATAGATAGATAGATAGATAGATAGATATGCACTGTTGTCTAAACACACAACAGAATGACTGTAAAGGAAGGAAATTTTAAAAAGAAAGAAAACTTCTGACTTGGCAATCCCAGTCCCAGTGAGGCACTATGCTGTATTGCTGTTGGTATAAAGAAGACCCCATAGCGTTTCTTGACACACTTCTGCTGCTTTATTGTCTGAATGTGCTCAGTGTTAGTGTGTCAGAGAGAGGATCTGCAGTATTGTTCATAATGGCACACAGTTTTGTTTAAACTCTCTCCTTTACTACGACCTCCAGGGGGTCCAGCATGTGCCCTATAACCGAGCGTTCCCTTTCATTTTATTTATTTGTCCTTGAAGGAAAATGTGGCTTTTTACAGAAGCTCAATGAATACATGTTATCATATTATAAGAAACAATAAACCCCCTTCTCCCAGAATGACAAAAAGGGAAAAAAGTAAACTTCTGATTTGGCTAAAGATAAAAATAGCAACCCCAGTAACGGTGAGGCATCATAAAGGGATATGGCTATAAATATGAAGGAGCAGACCTTGTATAGCAGATAGTCAATTGCAATTTCCACTCCAATCTTTGTCCGATAGGCAGACTGCAGTGGGTCCAGGTGGTCCACCACAAGAGGTCTCATATAGTCCAGGATCAGTCTCTCAAAGGTCTTCATGATGTGAGACACTGGTCTGCAGTGATTAGGTGAAGAGACGCCTGTCTTCTTTGGAACAAAACAATGAGGGATGAACTTTCTGAAACATTAGGGACAGACTGAGCAGGTGACAGAGGACACCAAAAAGTTGGTCAGCAAAGGCCTTAAGAACTCCAGGACTGACTCCATCTGGTACTGCAGCTTTTCATGAGTGTAGCCTCCACATTTCACTCTACACTTGCTCATCAGTGACGGACAGTCCATCCTGATAGTTAGTGGTGTACTCATCACTGGCTGTTCCCCTTCAAATGGTAGGAGTTGTTTATGGGTGGATGGTCATTGAAAGAAAATGTTGGTGGTGGAAGGACGGCTACTGTTTTGGCAGCGGCATTATCTCTTGCTATATTTATACCCAGGCAGCAAACTCTTACCCACATCACACTTACATTTTGTGACAGTCTGTAGTTTCTACAATAGAAAACCTTTAACTCCATTGATAATTCAGAGTAAATCGAGGGTGATCATACTGGCAGTGGCACATGAACTCTGGCTTAGCAACACTTTTTATCTTTTTCAACCCTAGACATTAAGTGATGTGACAAAGAAGGCCCTCGCAGAAGAGGTTTAAGCTAACAAAAGCTTCAAATCTTGAGGATGCACGTTGTTTGCATGTCCACATTCGTGAAGAAGTGATACTAATGATGATGATGAAGCTGTCTGGCCAAACAGTCCTGGTTGAATAACAAGTACTTCAAGTGGGTTGAGCACACTACCCTGAGGAGAGCCTGTGTTGATCAGTGCACAAGGGTCTTCCAGTTAAGCAGTTCTAAATCCAGTTGTAGAAATGCGATAATCAGGCTTGAGGAGTATTAAATTCTAAGCTGCAGAAAACTACAAGGATTCGGTTATGGCAGTTTGTCTTATGCAGCGGTCCCACAATAGTATGAAGAGCAATGGATATGGCATCCTCTGTGGACCAGTCGTGAACATATGCAACCTGGAAGTGTTTCTGCAATATTTTTCCATAATCATGGCAGAACATGCTAAGTTATCTGTAGTCACTGACTTTTCTTTAAAGTCAAAAGAGAATTAACAAATTATCTCTGACAGGCAATACAATTGCCATTAAAATGTCAGCTAAATGATGGGTAAAGGTTGTCAAAACACCCCCAGACAATTTTGTTTGACTTGACTCATGGATATAGCCAGGGTCAGATTTCCCATAAGGTCAACCTCGGCCATGGCCTAGGGCGCAGCAGTCGGGGGGGGCGTATATACAGAAGAAATAACAACCAAATATTTACAGATTTTTCAGTATTATTTTGAAAAGGCCATATAAAATGCTGTTTTTTAAATTTACATCCATATACTGTACATTGAATAAATTGAGTGGTACATTTACGTTGCCAAGACTTCTCCTGAACTTGAAGTAGAGGGAAGAAACCTGCTTTTGATTTTCATAGATGATCTGGAACCCACTCTTGTCCATCTGAAATCTCACATAACTGATTGCAACGTTGGGACTAAAAACCCTTTTAGCACTTTGCATGTGGCTACGAGAAAAAAGACTACAAACAGTTTATCCAAACGTTGACATTTTATTGAGAATGCTTGTCTGCACACCAGTGACAAATTCCTAGGCTAAAGGGTCTTTTTCTTCTCTGAAAAGAATCGAGGATCATTTAAGACCTACGATGCAGCAAAATAAGCTGGATGTCCTTGCACTTCTTTGCATTGAAGCAGATTTAACAGGATATGTCGACTTCAATAAAACGATTGAAGCCTTTTCATGGACAAAAGAGCGAAAAAAGAAATTCTAGTAGATATTTAAGACGGGCGGCACGGTGGCGCAGTGGTAGTGCTGCTGCCTCGCAGTTAGGAGACCCGGGTTCGCTTCCCGGGTTCTCCCTGCGTGGAGTTTGCATGTTCTCCCCGTGTCTGCGTGGGTTTCCTCCGGGCACTCCGGTTTCCTCCCACAATCCAAAAGACATGCAGGTTAGGTGGATTGGCGATTCTAAATTGGCCCTAGTGTGTGCTTGGTGTGTGGGTGTGTTTGTGTGTGTCCTGCGGTGGGTTGGCACCCTGCCCGGGATTGGTTCCTGCCTTGTGCCCTGTGTTGGCTGGGATTGGCTCCAGCGGACCCCCGTGACCCTGTATTCGGATTCAGCGGGTTAGAAAATGGATGGATGGATATTTAAGACGACTTGAAGAAATTCAATGGAAAGTTTTTTTTTAGGTGTTAATGTTATGTAATTTCATAAGTACAGTAGAGTAGTTTTGAATTAAAAATACAATGTGGTTCAAAGATTATAAAGATTGTATTAAGTGCTTATATGTTTAAAAAATAAACTATTACATATTAAATTGAAAATTATAAATCAACTTTTTGAGGGGGGGGTGCAGAATCATGTGCTTTGGGCTAGGGCGTAGAAATGTGTAAAACTGGCCCCATATATAGCTATGAAATAATGTGTTCATTTTCTGAATTACGTGTCTTAAAAGTTGTCACACCATTTTTACGACTCCTCACACAGCCACTCAATGGTCATGTGTGTGCGCTTAGGCTTTCATTTTGTTTGTAAAACATTTTTTTTTAACCAAATGTAGTTTAGATCTTGAAATGACCCGGTCAAACGTTACTTGCTGATAAACAGTCACTGGTTTCTGAAAAGGATTTCTATTTTTTGAACCCTTTACCAAACAAAGTTAAAGAAATACACTTCAAAACTACACATTTTACCCAATTAAATCATAAGTATAATATTAATTTAAGCACAAAGTGTACTTTCTGTACATAAAAAGAATATCTCTGACACTTTTTTTTTTTATTTCTGCACCTATTCTAAAATATTTTGGAATGGTATATTTGTATTGGGCAGCACGGTGGCGCACTGGTAGCGCTGCTGCCTCGCAGTTAGGAGACCCGGGATCACTTCCCAGGTCCTCCCTGCGTGGAGTTTGCATGTTCTCCCCGTGTCTACGTGGGTTTCCTCCAACAGTCCAAAGACATGCAGGTTAGGTGCATTGACGATCCTAAATTGTCCCGTGTGTGTGTGTGTGTGCGCCCTGTGGTTGGCTGGCGTCCTGCCCGGGGTTTGTTTCCTGCCTTGTGCCCTGTGCTAGCTGGGATTGGCTCCAGCAGACCCCCGCGACCCTGTAGTTAGGAAATAGCGGGTTGGATATTTGTATTACTTTCTAGAATTAACAAAAAACCTATCCTAGTCTGATTTTTGTTTATAAATCCAAAGATAAATTGATAGAAAATAAAATACATATGCTTTATGAACTTTGTAAACATAATATACATATCAGATGGAGAACTTTAGTTTCTTGGGGCAGAAGGAATTGGCTGCAACTAAACATCAGCTAAACCAAGTACTTGGGGTCCACATCAGTGGCAGGTTGGACTGCTCTCAGAACATGGAGGAACTATAGAAGAAAGGGCAGAGCAGATTATTTTTCCTTAGAGAGCTGCAATCCTTTAATGTGGGAAGTGACATCCTTCACATCTTCTATAACTCTGTCATGGCTGGTGCGGTTTTCAATTCTGAGGTGTGCTGAACTGTAATGTCACTTCCAGGGAGGCCCACCAAATCAACAAGCTAATTAAAAGGGCAGGCTCAGTTATGGGACTCCTTGGAGGTCATAGCAAAGGAGAAAATTGAAACAAAACTGAGTGCCATAATGAACAATTCTGCACATCCCCTCTTTGACACACAAACACTGAGGACTATAGAAGAGAAAAATGTCTATATTAGCATAAATATCATATTAACATAGCCATAAAAAGTAATTAAAAGCTTCTAAAACATTAGATTAAGTATAAATTAGAATGTTAAGCAAATAAGATAGGTCAAGCAAATAGTTAACTAAAAAATCAGGCATATTATATTTTCTAGTATAAAAGGAAAATTACCAGTAAGGATAGAACAGGACTCAGAATGACGCACAGAAACTACCCGAGGACAGCATAAGGAGGAATGAGAACACCTGTGTTCAAGGCTGGGAAGCTGAGGGACGATACCACAGAAAAAAATGGCTCTGGTAGGCACGTAAGAAACCAGCTGGATTGGTGAATCAGCAAAAAGGCAGCAAAAGGCTTTTGCTGTAAGTAAGGTCACAATGATGTAATGAATGAAAGAAAAATTAGTATATTCAGGCATTAGCAAATAAATATAGAAGAATATATTAGAAATTAACTTTAGCATAGAAATTAAGGCAAATTAAGCATGCCAAGCAAATGATTAAATAAATGCATACACCATATTTCTTTTTAATTAAAGCTTAGCTTCAGGCCACCATTATAACATAGTTTGAAAGGCTTAGAAAAGGAAATGACACCATAAAAGCCCAAAGATGGAAAAAGGAAAACATCTGCCCGGCCAAAGACCAATCAGAAATAAGCAAAACAGAAACTAGAGATGAACAATGGACAGTAAGAACAGGTGCTGAATGAGCTAATTGAACGAGGTCAAAGTGATAAGAAACGATATATAAGCTTTGGGTTTTGAACTGTTCCGGGCTCAGTTCAATTTGGCTGTATTGGGTTGAGTCCGTGTTATTATTTGTGTTGTTTTATTGCAATAAAGCTTTAAAACTCTGTTTGCCTATCCTGAGTCCTAATAGCCGTCATTTTCAGGTAAAAAGCCTTCTGGTGACAATTTTTCGCCACGACAAGACTTTCAGCCAAACAAATCATTCAGCAGAAGCGTGTCAAGAAACAGTATGGGGGGCTTCTTTTGTCCACTGTCAATACACCTGCATAATGCCTCACTGAGACTGCCACATCTTAACATATGGGCACTGGCTGGGGGCCCCAAAAGCATAGGGGTCTACAAGGTTTCTGATGCCTATGTATATTTCTGTTTTGCTGTCAAAACAGGGGTCCCAGCATATTACTTTATGTGGGGGCCTATGATGCTGTTATGACAGCCCTGCTGCCAAGTCAGAAGTTTTCTTTCTTTTTAATTTTCTTCCTTTTTAGTTATGCTGGTTTCTGTTCATGTGTATAAATATTTATTTTATTTAAATGGCTTCTGTAAAAGGCCAAATGTCTCACTGCAGACAAGCAAAGTCCTATCTATCAGTAAATATGCAAAAATTTCACAATGCTAGACCTTCTATTGTACTTTTCTGTATAGATATTAAAATGTTAGAAATGGCGCTAAGAAAAACTAGTAAAAATGTTTCTAATGTTCGTATGTGAATAGATAAATTATATTACTAATGCATTTGTAATTCTGACATAATAAGGTGTGATTTTAAAAAAAAAATGCTAAATTAACTTTCTCGACACAAAAAAATGTTGAAGTCGATAGTCTGGATTTGCGCTGGACTTTGATTTTAGCGACGGCGTTCCCATCTCTGCAACTACTAATTCAACGAACAACCCCGAAATTATGTTTAAATAAAAACAAGAAACACGTTTTTCAAGAGTTAACCACATAATTTGCAAAAACGTTTCTCGTAAAATACCTGGTTAAACCACTTTCTCCCATTATTTTTTTCTACACTGTCATTCTTTAGTAACAGTGCATACTGCGTTTCTTCTGACGGACCTCATTCGAGGTTGCAATGCACCGACGTTTTCATTTTCTTGTCGGACTCTTGCATCGGACCACTAGCTTCCAGTCGGAGGGATTTTACAAGCGTGCTTCCTTTTCAGTGAGGTTGCGGGGAGAGAAACAAGAATTAAAAATCCCTGAAAGGAAACATCGATTTAAAAGTCAAGTACCCTCCCCCAGCTCAGGCTTTTTTTAAGACGGTGATACGTGTAGGTGACCACATTAAACATGGTAAGTGTTCGGTACATTTCGGTAATACGTTTTTAAGTATTGGGTAAATGACACGTGCTGAAAGTTTACTTAAGAAACGGTGGTGCGAATACAGCGAAAATGACTTGCATTACCAAAGATAACACAGTTGTTAGAGTGTTAAACCGAGGCACGGTGGAAAATTTTGTCATGGAAACGAGTTACGAGGTTTCGGTGGCTATTTATTTGTTTATAAATGCAGCTGTGGAAAAGTAAACACCGTCATGGTGGGTGTCGGAGAGTCAGCTGTTAGTGTTTGGAGGTTAGCATTGGCGTGTCATCGGGTTCGAGTAGAACAGTTGAAACTTAATTTAATCAGCAATACCTAACGTCAAGAAAATCGGCAACATCACGTAATGTTCAATACAAATGATGAAAGGCAACCATCACGGATATTAACTTAAAAGTGTTGCTACGTGAAGCCAGCGTAGTCATCAGGAGAAAGGAGTGGAGTGACATGTACCCGCCTCAAATGGTTTACCCCCTGAGGTGCCACTGCCTTTTGAATCCTCTCTACCCGCTTGGAGACACATGCCGGTGTACAGCCCGCAGAGAGCTGCAGTAGTCCAGCCGGGACAAGAACAAAGTCTAAACTTGCGTTTGTTGCATAGGACAGACAAGACAGCGCTGTACATCCTCTCTTGCTGCCCATGAATTATTCTGCAGAAACGCTACTTGGGGCTCCTTCATAAAGTTTGATTTGATATACTTGGTTAATACGCGATTATAGTTTCTCACTCTTGACTGTTTTTATCTTTAGCCAACTCAGACGTTTTTCTTTCTTTTTAAGTATTCTGGTGTGGATTTGAGAGAGGGCTGTTACTTGTTCAAGTAGTATTTATATATTGTGAATCTGTAAGTAAATCCCACAAACGCCCCCCTTACATACACCCCATCCCACACGAGCAAATAAACAACTATCCATGTTAGGTCAGTTATTCCACCAAACACTTCAACACTAATAATATAGGGGCCCCGAATTAGGCCACAAGCTGCTTTTTCATTTTAGGTGGATGCAAATGCCATTTTCAAGCTAATTCAGAATGTAATCTTTATTTTGTATCCTAATTATTATTACTACTACTACCCGGAGTAATTTTTCATCATTAGTGTAATTATAATTAGTACGTTGCTGTCAAATGATTTCAGCACGGCCATGTGCCAAGCCTTCTACATCTTATAATTATGTTTGGCATTTGCTTCATTTACCTTTTGTTTTTATATCAGTTTTTTCTCCCCATTGGTGGTCTGTGGTTTATATCATTGTCCCGAGTTTGATTCCAGGTCAGCTTGATTGATGACATGTTATTTAGAAGAAGAGGAATGAGAATAATTTAACATCATGGATTTCTTTTTAACTGTCAAAAGTTTTTACAAAATCTTCACCTTTCCATAAGAAAATACTACATTGATTTTAGAAGAAAATATTCAAGCCAGAATGATGACATTTGTTGAGGTGTAGGATACGCTTCAATAGTAATTTGAAGAAAACGAAACCTAGGTCTCTGAAGACTTACTCCACATGAGGCATATTTTAAGATGGCGATTTTCAGTAAGAAGAGCATTGTAAATGTTTTTGGTTTTTGAAAAACCTGTAATAGCGTGAAAGTTAAAACTGAAAAAAGTAACCATTTTAATTTATGTACATTGTTTCTTAATCTTCAAAAAATTTGAAATGTCTCATTTTAGGAAAATACTGGGAACATTTAAAAAAAAATAAATGAAATCAAGCTGTAAAAGTGAAATGTTTCTGAAACTGAATATAGAAATGGATACATTTAAGAAAAGCATAACATGAGCTGGAAGAACTGTGAATTAATAATTCATAATGTAGCCCTTTATAGAAAGATTAAGAAATACTAAATCCAGAATAATTCTGTGAAAGTGCCAGCTAGCATACATTCAATTATTCATTTCCACCACTTATCTGGAACTGGATTGCAGGCGCAGCAGTCTTAGCAGTGAGACCCATACATCCCTTTTCCCCCGCCACACTTGCATACTCATGCTGTGGGATCCCAAGGCATTCCCAGGCCAAATCCTTCCAGCAGGCCCTACATCTTCCCTGGGGTCTCCTTCCAGTCTGAGAGGCATCCCTATCAGATGCCCAAACCACCACAGTTGGCTGTTCTCAGTGCAGAAGTTCAGCGGCTGTACTGTTAGCCTCTCCCAGCTGTCTGTATTTCTCGCCTTGTCTCTAAGGGGGAGCCTAGCCACCCTGCAGAGAAAGCTCATTGCAGCCACTTGTACCCAGAATCTTGACCCTCTCAGTCATGACCATAGGTGAAGGTCAGACCTAAATCGACTGGTAGATTGAGATCATTGCCTTCCAGCTCAGCTCCTTAGCTAACCTCAACAATCAAACAAAACCTCCATATTTGTAGAATGCAAGTAACCAGCAACTACTAGTATTTATAGATACTTTATTCATGCAGTGTTATCATTATTCTCTTATTCAGCCAAAGTGGCATTGTTGATGATTCTTACAATCAGAGTATCCTTGTAAACTTAATGTAGAGTGAACTGTCAAGTTCTCCACATCTGCACATCTTCACTTTCTAGCAGCAACATTCCTGGTATCCCTTTGGAAAGTTGAGTTACAGACTCTCATATAGGGTGACAAAGGGGGCGAAAGTTTTATCTCTCTATTATAATAAAAAAAAAAAAATCATGGGATGAGACGAGACTTTATCAGAGAGATACTTTCACGTTCCGCAAGATGAGACTTTGTACTTTAGATGGCAAAGTAGAACTTCGTAAAGAATTCAAAAACGTTTTCATGATACACATGCAGAGCAGGTTAGAGATAATGAAAGTACTACAATTCGAAAGTCTCAAAAAAATGATAGTAAAGATTGCATTAGCGCAAACAAATGAAAATTAGTACTCCGTGAAAGAACGGAACAGCGAAAAGAGATCGAATATCTTGTTCGGATTTAAACTTTACGTCAGAGACTTGTAGACTGTCTAATTCGTGTTGCCATCAGGGAAAAGTAGTGTTTCTTCCCAATGAAGAGGCGTATCCACGAGAATTAAAAGATTTGTTGTTTGGTGAAAGTGAAATCCATATATGCGAGTGGCAGAGACGTGAAGTGGGAGGTGCGTAGCGAGTTTTAAAATGTTTTTCTAGGTTTTAAAATGTTTAACTGTATTTTAAAATTACTTGTTTCAGCCACAGAACGATTACATTGAGTTACACCGTAAAAGGCATGGTTATCGCCTGGACTACCATGAAAAGAAGAGAAAGAAGGAGAGCCGAGAGGCTCATGAACGCTCTCATAAGGCCAGGAAAATGATAGGTTTGAAAGCCAAACTGTATCACAAACAGCGTCATGCAGAAAAGATACAGATGAAGAAGACGTAAGTATCAAAATCTGCACTCTGTTTGAATGTTGTAGTCCTCTTGTTTTAATGGAAGTTTCTTTAGTAAATTAGAAACTACATATGAGTGGCAGAGTGATGTAAAGAAAGTTGTTTTGGGAGAGTGAGGCTCCTTAAAATGATTGAATCCAAAAAGACTGTTTATCCATTATGAACTAAAGAGCTTTTTCAATTTCTTAGCATTAAAATGCATGAACAGAGAAACACAAAGAAAAAGGATGATGAGAAGACACCAGAGGGAGCAGTGCCAGCTTACCTTCTGGACAGAGAAGGTCAGTCACGTGCCAAAGTGCTATCCAACATGATCAAGCAAAAAAGGAAAGAAAAAGCTGTAAGTATAGCTATTTAGTCAGTTGTTTGAACATTAAGTCAAGGCTGTTCTGTTAATTAAAGTTGTACCCAAAATATTATTTAATACTGTCTTTTTTTTTTTCTGGTAAGCAAAGATGTTTTAGGAATATGCATACTAGATTTGTATATTTTAATATTTTCTCAGGGTAAATGGGAAGTTCCACTTCCTAAAGTTCGTGCCCAAGGTGAAACAGAGGTCTTAAAGGTAATTCGCACAGGAAAGCGACAGAAGAAAGCCTGGAAGAGAATGGTTACAAAAGTTTGTTTTGTTGGCGATGGATTTACTCGGAAACCTCCAAAATATGAAAGGTTCATCAGACCAATGGTAAGATATATAAAGCCACATGAATCTCTTTTTCATAAGATGGAACAGTGCCTTTATCATTTAGTTAATCAGCGTTTTCTTTTAGTTATTTTCTTTGATTACTAGGTGGGATTATGGATTTTTGTTACATCCTGTTGCTTTCCTTGTTCACAACTTAATTGGAAAAGAAAAGCTTCCCAGTATCAGTACATTTTAACTGTAGTAGTCTAGAATAGCCCCTTACAAGTTTGGTAACAGCTGCCAAAGAACAAATTTAATAGGATGGGAACTGCAAAGGCACAGTGAGCACTGCTATTAGCACTCATTTCTTGAGGCAGTTTTGATTCCTGAATGGAGTGCCTTCAGTTTGGACTTTGCATGTGCTGTCAGCTGTGGGAGGGTTTCATTTGGTGTCTTTACTGGCCTGTCTCTCTTGGTTGGCCCGGCTGATTGTGCACCCCGGTGATCTAGTGCAGTGATGGCGAATGTTTTGGGCTCAGCATGTCAAAAATTCTGAAAATGCCTAACTTGACTCTGCTGCCCTGCTAAGCAAAAGAGAAACAATTCTTTACATTTATTTATTTATTTAAAAAAACAGGCAAGTCGCCTGTTTGTATTATAAAAGTAAAAGAAAAATCAGTGACTTACAATAGAGAAAATGATATGTGCACTGGTAATTGTGCACTAAAATATTACCCTGCTTTTAATAGTAATTTTGAATTGAACTGAAAAAATATGGAACACATGGTATTTGATTTGACATGATTCATGAATTGATTTTGTTGCCAAGTTTTAGTAGATAAGTCTGAAATTGATGGTAGGTACTTTGTGCACTTCAAGCCCAAGCAAGCAGCACTAACTTCATCTGTCAGTCTTTTTTTTTTTTTTGTCCAATTTATTGTTGTTTAGAACTGAAAGTATAAATCAGAAAATAAGCCAATTTTAGGAGGAATTGAGAGGAACAGTTGAGATAAATGTAAAACAGTAGAAGTTTAGAAATGAAGACTACTTATACTTTGCAGAAGTGTAACGACAAAGAGAAAACAATGTCAGCACTTGACTTTGCAGACTTTTATCAAGACAGTATATCGAAATAGCCATTGAGGTTAATAACTTCCTTACCTCTGCACCAGTGCTTGTTTTATGGAAGCTCTGAATCACACAATCAAAAAACATTATAGGATAACCCTTATATCGTACATATCCATTTTAAACTCTGGGTGGTGTAGGGTTTCAGATGTCGTATATATATTTCTCTTCTGGTTCGTCCTGCTTCCATTTCAAAACCGGTCCCGCCCACACGGCATTTCTCAACAAGCCACTGAAGTACACTTACAAAATAAAGCAAACCCTGCAGTGAAAATGTACTTCTCCAGCTAGATTCCATGCTCAGAACCATCAACCCCTTCACTAAATCATTAAAACACATGCATGAAATCGCTCAGTCCAATTCAACAGCATCTGTATGAATGGTTTAAGGAACACCCTAGGCAGGATTTACAACGATACAATGCCCCGGACATGTCACACCAATGTTGCAGCGATTTTCATCGGAGAAGATGGCGAACCACCTGCCGAAAGGGACTTTTGCATCTACCCCATAGGCAACTCCTGTAGACAGATTTCCACGCTCACTATGAGTTGCGATCCTATGGTTTACCCACATTTATTCCCTTACAGAGACATTAGCTGGCACAAAGATTTACAACATGTTCCTGATTAAAGAACAGCCAAGCGAATAAGGCTTACTCAGTGCCAATTTTACGCGTACAGATTAGCAATGAGGAATACATTTAGTATTTTGCACTCCAGCGGCAAACTATTCCAACAGTACGTTGTAGATACGTATGTTAAAACAGAGGGTGCATGTCTCAACTATCTCAGATTAGATTAACAAGATCTGCGTGTGGAACAATACAAAGGACTATCAGACACACTGCAAGCAAACGCTGAAAATAACAATGTACATGTAGGCAAAATGATCATAATTACCGTCCACATTTCCATGAAATCCAAGATGCGTGCAACAAAACTATCAGGATGCCATGGCCATAGTACGTAAATTTGAAAAGCCTCATTTATTTATCACTTTCACATGTAATCCTGCTTGGCCGGAAATTCTACATGCACTGTCCGATACCCAAGGACCAGAGCACAGACCTGATATTGTAGTACGAGTCTTTTGGATTAAGCTGCAGGAATTACTTAGAGACATTCTACAACAACATCTTTTTGGGGCTGTTATTGATTATATTTACGTAATCGAATTTAAGAAGCGCTGCCTTCCTCATGCCCACATGGTTTTTATTCTTCATAATAATTCTAATAAGTCTTTAACCCCGGTCAATTGTACGTGGCTTTTTCTAGGGTTAGATCTTTCGACTCATTAGATAGATACTTTATTAATCCCAAGGGGAAATTCACATACTCCAGCAGCAGCATACTGATAAAAAACAATATTAAAGAGTTATAACAATGCAGGTATAACAGACATACAATATCTTTGTATAATGTTAACGTTTACCCCCCACCACCACCGGTGGAATTGAAGAGTCGCATAGTGTGGGGGAGGAATGATCTCCTCAGTCTGCCAGTGGAGCAGGACAGTGACAGCAGTCTGTCGCTGAAGCTGCTACTTTGTCTGTAGATGATCCTGTTCAGTGGATTCTCCATGATTGACAGGAGCCTTATCTGTCATCTCCACCAAAACACCTATTCACAACTGCGTCTTTCAAGAAGCATTTATTTCTTCTTGATTTCTGAATTCCTTCCTTGACGTTTTCCGTTCCTATTCTTACACTGCCGTATGCTACGGGCGTCGGCTAATTTCTTATATTTGGGTTTGTTCAGGTTATTTGGTAACTCTGGTCCAGAATGTTGTGGCCTTTCACCTTTGACACCCAGGTCATAGGTTCACCATCAGTGATCTAGTATCTTCACCAAGGGTTAGTTCCCCTGCCCTAAATTACACATATGCTCTGGCTCTCTGCAAACCAGCATTGACAAAAGCAGTTTCAGAAAACAGATCTGTTCTTCATATTGGTTCAACATTAAGAATTAGTTTATGACTGGCCAATAAAGCATACCATGTGGAATGCTGGGATTGAGCATTTGGAGAAATCATTCTAAACATATTGTGTGTTGAAGTAAAATCTTTATAAATATGTACAGCCTTGAATCATATCTCTGCTACAGAAATAATTTTCTTTTTCCTTTACTTTCCAAGGGCTTGCGCTTTAAGAAAGCACATGTGACGCATCCAGAACTAAAAGCCACATTCTGCTTGCCAATTCTTGGTGTAAAAAAGAACCCTTCATCCCCACTGTACACCTCTCTTGGAGTAATAACAAAGGGTACAGTCATTGAGGTCAACGTCAGTGAACTCGGTCTGGTCACACAAGGAGGCAAAGTAATATGGGGTAAGTAAGTGTGCTGTTTTAAACACAAGATGTTGTAGATAGATGTAAATACAAATACGCATTGCAGCCAACAACACATCAGTCGGTCCGTTCTAGAATAGTGACAAGACTTAAACTGATACTTAATCATAGGAGGCTACAGACTAGGCTTTGTTTATTTACTTACCTGTTTTTTAATTGCTCTCACTCCTAATACCTTTGCAATTAGAAATGTATGGCAGAATAATTGCTTATAAAATATATAATTGCTTCCAAAACCATTACAGCTCATTTTGTGGAAGTGGGGCATACACAAACATATCCTGTATTAATTATTTATGGGGTTGTGCGTGTTTTTAGCTTGATTTATACAGAAACGCGGTCTGATTTAGAGCTGATTAATTAATATCTGGAAGCATGTATACTGAGTACTGAAATATCTGAGGTGAAGTGGACATGGGAAGTATGATGTAGGTTGGAACTATGCATTCACTCTAAGTGGTACTATTACAGTGGGAAACTATAAAAGCACAAATGATGATGGGCTGAAATATGCTTATTACATCCTTGGGTACTCCAGCATGGATATACAAGTTAAAAATATTTATACACCTGTTATAACATGGAAAGATCTGTCATGGCAAAGCTTGACGATAGCAATTATATGGAGAAACAAATAATGGCAGATGACTCGGTTAAATGGCCTGTGTCCTATGTATTAGAAAAAAGTTGACGCTACAATTTTCTCAGTGAAATGAACCCTTGAATGATGTTATTTGATCAACATTAAGGGGATGTTTTTGTGGCACTCGGTATTAATCTAATAATTGCCAGTAAGTCCTTGGATGGAAAAATGTAAAACGTTAAAAAGTTGGCTGGAGGATCGAGATGAATCCTATTCCGATGGGATTAAATCACTGAAGGCAAAGTGGACTGAGTGGGTTGAAGTCAATGTAGATTACACTGGAAAGTAAATTACTGAAAAAATCAATTACTGAAGACCTCTCATACTAGAACTGATTTTGTCGACGGTTCTATTTGTCCACTACAAAATGAAATTAGAAAAATCTTCAGGCAAAGATGTTAAACCAAAAAGGCAGACATTAACTTGGCAGTAATAACTTTCACATTTAGGTGTCCATCATACTCCACACGTTCCAGTTGGAGAGCTTGTCGCTGTGCCTGTTGTATCTTTCTCTTTCACGGTATGACAAAGGTGTTAATCCAGGCTCCACAAACCTCGCCTTTGTTTGTACAGACCACAACACCCATTTGTCTTTGTTTCTTGAGGTTGTCATTACTTTTCTCTATTCTTCTTCTTGTAGATTTGATTGGGCTTTTTTTTACTTTTAATATTGTATGTATTGTCTTTCCAACCGAACGCTCATTGGATGTCAACTCTCTCACATGCACAGGAGCCCACCTCTACAACTTTTGTAACATTGAGTCACAGAGTACTCTGACTTGACTTAGTGGAGATGTCACACTACACAACTAGCAGTCATTGGGACACTGCGACTGACCACGATTTGCAAACACGTCAATGAACGCTACAACAGAAAAAGTTGAAAAAATATTTTGATGTGTTGAGGGGCTTTGGTGGTCTTAAGATGAAAACATATATGAAAGTATAATTGTTCTTTCTCCTGATTTGGGAACCAACATATTAAACCTTTTTCCCTAGTAACCAAAATAATTGATGTGGGCTTTTAAATATTGTCACCAAGTCTAGCTTTGCATCCTTATTTACCTTGATATTTTTTTTGTCTTGCAGGAAAATATGCCCAAGTTACCAACAACCCTGAAAATGATGGATGCATTAATGCAGTTTTGCTGGTTTAAAAACATCAAAGCTGTGTTTGAGGAACTGACCCGGACTTTTAGACCTTGGTTTTCACTGGGAACTGTGCTATTATCTGTCTGAAGCAGACTTGTGAATCATTTGAGAACATCAACAGTAAGATCGCTCATTGGAAGCCCCTTCCTTACAATACATATTATTATTGGTTAATTTCCAATAGTTATGTAATAAATGCAATCTTTTTTTCAGACATTGGTAATTGTTTGGTCTTTTCTGGTACTTAAGTGTTTACCACTTTCCTTTATATCTGCTTGCTTAAACAGTAATCCGTCACAACTATATACCAGTTCAGTATCATTATCATATATTTGACAGACCCCTTTATCAGAGTTGGTATACAAGGCTAAGAAACATTAAATCTGTTCACAGGCGTGTCACCAGCAGGAACTGAAATGCCATTCTTACAGTTTATTATTTATTCCATATGTCTCTGCCTTTAACAAGTGTCCATCTGTAACAGCTGGCATCTACTGTACTAATTCCCTTCAAAATGTGAACAGTTCGATCAGGTCATCGGTTAATCACCATTTGCTTAAACTAAAAATGTTCAGTTCCTCGTCTTCATCCTGGAGCCCGCCTAGTCGCTCTTCTCTGTACTTTCTCTAACACTGATATGAAGCGTTGTGTAATGTTTAGACCACAACTGTACTCCAGGTGAGGCCTCACTAGTTTGCTTATATAACTAAAGCTTGACCTCCTTTGAAGTACCTACACATCAGGCTGGATAACAATGTCTCGCTAGCCTACTTCTTGGCTTCTATATGCTGTCTGGACGTAGATTGCGATGAGTCCACTATGACTTCTAGGTCCTCCTCCTCCTCCTAAGGTGTATTTTCAAGTTTCAGACCTTCCATTGTGCATTTAAATCAAAAATTTGTACTTTTTGTGTAATACTTTAACTTACATTAAATTTCATCTGCCCAATCCTGCATTTTGTTCAGTTTCCTGGATAATGATCCACCTTATTCCAGATTCCCATTTCACCTGGTGTGGCATCATCTGCAAAGTCAACCGTCTTATGAACTATATTCTTATAAAAATCAAGTCAGGGAAAACCAGAAACCCCAGCGCTGACTGAGGGCCAACACTTTCAACAACACCTAATTCTGAACAAGTTCCTCGGACCATAACCCTTTTCCTCCGGCATTTAAGCCAATTTTCTATCTATATACACAATGCACCTTGAATTTGTACTTTTTAGCTTAATATCAAGCCTCTCATGCTGTCTTTTAATGCGGGGATCCTCAATCACAGTCCTGGAAGGCCGCAGTGGCTATGGACTTTCAATCCAACCTTAACTTTTTCTACATGTGGAGCTTACACATCATATGGCTACTGAAAAAATAATCTACCATTTAGGTGGAATGAGTTAAACTGATGAGTTAAGGATCTCACTTTTTCTTCCATGCATAGGTAGAGAGAATAAGAGTTGGCTACAGTTTTTATAAGAACATGTTAGTTGAGAACAGGGCCCCTTAGCACAGTATGGACTGTCCATTCCTCTTGAGTAAAGTGTCCAAAGCAACACTTTGAAGGATTACGCTATGCTGCTTTTACCATTTTTATAATCTGCACCATTTATCTAGAGTCCCTGAGATTTGTCAACTTTATTTTTTTTTATGATGGAAGTGTTTAAAACAATGAGAAAAATTAGTACAGGGGATAAAGACTGTTAGTTTAAAATGACTACAAGAAGGACACAGTGGGAAACTTGTTAAAACTTCCTCATGCGGAATTTCCCTATATCTTCACACAGAGCACCATAAACAAATGGAGTAAGTTACCAAGTAGTGTGGTAGAGAGCAGGGTTCTTCACCTCAACTAACAGTATGAAAGATCACAAAGTTTTTTTCCTTCTCTCAATCAGTATTCTACAGAGCCCTGTACGTGTTGAGCAAAAAAAAAAAAAACTGAACGAGATTTTTTGAACAGATTATTTAAAAAAAAAAAACTTATTTTAGTAGCTTATTTATTTTTCTTGGAATGCAGTTTAGTGAACAGGAACAGTATAGCGAGCCAATAATTTCAATCTATTCTACGCTGATCAGTGCCACTATCAACTAGATTTTAAACTTACCTTTTCTTCTATTAACCACTGACTCTGGAATATCATGTTCTTGGAGAAAATTCCATAAATCCATTCTCGTAACTACATTTGAAACTCATTTCTGGACTCCTCAAAAGAACCATTTCATCTACGGTGGCCTTACAACTAGTACCTCTTTCAGTTCACTGATGTTAACACACACCTTACAGTTCACCAAACGGTATACCATGAAAACTATGGAGCTCCATAATAACAACTGGTCTGCAAGGGGGAAAAATAAATTTTGTTTGGAACAAATTAATATCCACATTCAGACCACATGGTAAGCCACCCCCTGATGGCCTCACTAACACCTCTTCCAGCAAAAACCCAAGCTTTCATAGATGATCTCCCATCCAACTACTGGCCGGGCCTGAACATGCTTAGCTTCAGGTGGATGACCTCTTCTGAAGCACATGTGGTATGTTTTGCCTTTCTAAGACAATGTGTGTTGGACAGAAAGCAGTTTTTGTGTTAGTAATGTTCTCAGCCAATGTCACCACTTCACCAACCTCCACATCGACAAGTGGTCCTGAGCTGAACAGGAACTTTGCAAAGGTGTTGTACAACCACTAAATATGAACTCCATTGCACACCTGTAGAAATTTGAGGTAAGTGCAGGTGTCTTTACCTTCTCTGTGACACCCAAGAAAGTTGTTGGTAAACTTCCATGATAATAGCCAAGATGAGGTGTGTCCACTTGAGCTCAATTGTGTTGGTGACTCCAAGGAAATTAAAGTGACAAACCCTAACCACAGGATCCCATCCCACATATTGTGGTCTTCCTTCTGCTTCCTGATGTCTATGATCACCACTTTGGCTTTGTGGACATTAAAGCCAATGATCTTTTTCCTGGTACTGTAAGCCATCAAATCATTTTTGGTGCAAGCCTGTGCTGTTTTATGAGCAAACTTGATTAGTTTGGAGAAGGTGATGATACCAATCAATATATGCTGGGATCTGCCAAACTAAGTCCAAAACCCAGTGTGAGAAAGTTGTATAAATCCTAAAGATAAGGAAGAGGTTCTTCATTCCAGTCTAGTTAGTGCAACAGGTTGCATATCATTTTTTACAATTTGATCACAAAAATGCTATTTCTGGCAGACATTTTATTGCGTCACAACTCGGCTAATACAAGTAGCATTGCTGTCTTTTGATTTCCCATCTGTCCCACAGTATGTGAACGCAACATAAAATGAAAAAATGGAAAGAAAGTGTAAAGTCACCTGAGCCAGTGATCAACTCTTCTGAGGCTGTTACAGTAAGTGGATGTTTGTCAGCTCAGTTTTCTACCATTTTTAAATTTGGGGAGATGAAGTTGAACACCCATGCAGCAATACACCCTGAACATGGTGGCACTCAAGATTACAATACACACAACTGCACTCAAATATAATATTCCAGGACAACTGCCGAGTTTCCAGCTGACCAGCCTAGTTATGTCTCTGTGCTGTGAACAGAATTTAGTAATCTGAAAGAAACACGGATATGGAGACCAAAGAGGGAAGAAAGCCTAATTAAGAGCTGAAGTTGAACCCTGGGAGCTGAAGCGCAGCAAAGTGGCGCTGTTACTCGTAGAACAATTTTGAAATCTGGTTATTTCTACTGTACACTAGAAGAGTACACCAGTGACCAAATGAGTACATTAACTTGAGCTACATGTTTTATACTAGTGCAAGAAATGCCTGCTTTAGCTATGAAGTTAAAGAAATAAAGGAAAGAATTTTGTTTGTCAAGAAAAAAATTTAATCACTTCTATTTGGTGTTACAAATTACAGCATTTAGGGAGGAAGGGTAATTTTGTAAACACTGTTCAAATAGCACGGTCGTAGCTATGAAACAGTCTTTAATACGAAGGATGTTGTTGTTACTATTTTTGCAGAGATAAAAAAAATCAGTTTTTTTAACAGATCATGTCTGCATGTAAAACATGAAAAAAGAAAGGAACAGAGAGGATGAGTAGTTTGGCTCAACCGTTAATTCTCACACTCTACTCACATAATAAAAGGAAAATGAAGCAACAAAATGTCATTTTTAATGGAACTGTAGGTTTGCTTGTTTGCACACAGAATTGGTAAAAAAACGCATCACAGTGCTGATAAAAAAAGGACAGCATACAAAGGTGAAAGACACGACCTACAGTAGCTTCATCTGCTCTTACAACTGACTTTAGGGAATGGCTCAACAGTGAAAACGACTACGTGAATGAACACCTTACTAAAATGAAGCCATCAGCGTTACATTTACAGGGAAGTAACAACAGTGAGATCAATCATTCTTGTTTGTCAAACCATAGTCTCCCCACTCTCCTAATTATTAACTTCCTTTGTGGGAGGAAAAAAAAGACATGAAGTGTATTATTCCATTATTTTGGGGTTTATTTCCCATTAAGCACCTTCTTCAATTCAACCGCAGTTCTTTTGGAATGACAATGAAGTATCATCCGTCTTTAAAAGACTTGCTCAAGGGCCAGTCATTGTTCTTCCACTTATGATTAGCCCCATTTGTATTTAATTTTTGAGTTTTTTTTTTTGTTTTTACTGTTTTACAGATAACATTTTCCAATTTTTTGACTAGAAAAGGTTATGCAGGAAATAATAAATATCTCAAGCACACTGTTAACACAAACGGTTAGGCCTATGTGTTTAAAGTTCACTGCAGGGAGGAATTCCTACAGATTGTGAAAATTTCATTTTTTGTAACACTATGGAAGCACTAATGAGAACATACTCACTTTGTCTTTCAAGTTAACAAAATAACACTTTGTATAGCTCGTATATATTCAGCTATCCGTCACCTTTTTTTGACTGAAATGTAATTGAGTTTAACTGAAAGCTTTAATTATACTGGTCTGCAAAACGTTTTGGTGTTCTTTAAAACTGGAGATTTGGACTGTGCAACCTCAAATCTGTAAAGAGATGAAGATACAAAACGTTGTCACTTGGTACTTTCATCCCTCTTATAATCCAATGAGGGCGTTTCACTGTGGAATGACCAGCAGATTTCTGCTAACATGGACTCACTCCACTTTCCACTATAACAACTCTTTATTTGGGAGATCTCCCCTTTTTCTTCAAGGACCACTTCCACGGTCATGGAGAAAAATTCCAAACGAAAGTACAGGAAATTAATCTTTAAGGACCTGTTACACCCAAGTGCTAGGTATGAAGAGAGAAGTTCCTCACCTAGTTCTTCATAGTTTTTCACTTTTCTGTTCACAAGAAAATTGTAGCACATGATTCCAAATGTCTTTTTTCCCCTTTTCCACAGCTTGGATCTGAGATGTGTATTCTTGAAAAGCGCCCAGATTTGAGGTCCAACAAAGATACCTTCATTTATTTTTATTTTTCATGTATATATTTTGCTAATGCAAGGAAACTTCTGCCTGAGGTACCTCAATCCTTTCTTCCATACTTATCTGTTACCTGGTCAAGATAACGGATGGATCAGTAAAAACTATTAAACAGCAACATTCTCTCTTCTGGACGATAAAAAGGTATCTTCTAAAAAATACATTCCTGGGTATTTTAAAGTAATAAGGAGAAAGAAAACTACAGATTAAGAGCAAAAAGTGCATAGTAAAAACTTGACTTTCAGTTATTTCCACCTCAACTAACATTAACAATTAGGAAGACGGCCATTTATTAGCTCAAATTATACTTCAAATAATATTCTGAACATGAACAATATATAGGCCATAAAGCAAACAACATGTTTTTAAAAATAAATTTAGCTTTTTTGGTAGAGAAATTCAGAAATGTACTCAGTTCTTGTAAATCTATAAAGTACTCTGATTTTTTTTTTGCTGACCAGTGTAATATCAATCCAGTCACTGACATGTTCACTCTTTTTATAAACACAAACACAACTTTGTCCAACTGGAAGATCATAACTTTTCCAGAAACAAGAATAATGCCAACACATACCAGAATTTACGGTCCTCAGTGCACCCAGGCGCAAATGTAAGTATACAGTGGTTGTGCACTACAAACATGCACCTTCCATTAGGAGGTCTCCTTTACTTTCCCCTTTAAGCTGGCCTCCAGCCAGGCTGACCACCGGTGCAGCGCACCAAGAAAATAAAATGAATAAAAGTAAGCAAATAGTTATTTCTGAAGTCAAATTGATATTGCAGTGGTATAAATAAGTTATCGCTTACATTTACTTAATGTATGTGTTTCACAGAATTGATAAGATTTTACAGTTTAGGCTCTCCAAGTAATATAATGTCAGATGATGATGCTATATAAAGTAAAAATATCACTTCTGAAAAATATATTTTATGCATATAGAGTATATAAACAGCAATAAAGCCATGGCTCACACACACCCTGTACTCAAGTTATTTCACATTCAATATTTAATAAAAAATGCATCTTAAACAAAACCCCAGCCAGACACAGCTGCAAACAACATTATGGCTTACGCACCTTAGCTGTTACTTCTTGCCACAATCTGTAGCTGTCCTCCCTTGCAGTCATCTAAGCCTCTAGTCTGTAATTATGTTAGTATAAAAAAGGAGAAAGTTGAAGACAATGTATCAGTCTTTTCAATATAAAAGCAGATCAAAACCTCAGTCCTCATGATGCAAACACTAATCTCCAATAATAAAGACTTGTTAAAGAAATTTTCAGTTATTCTGAAAGAAATGCAGCTGATTGCATTTCAATGATAAAAAAAAATGATGAAAAGTAATCTCATATTCTTGATTAAACAATATCAGGAAGCAATTGACATTTTCATTGACTTATTTAAGGACATTGGATAACCAAGAACCCAGAAATAACCCTGACATAATATCTATGCATCACTTTTTTAACTTGCTCTTCCAGTTCAGGCACACATACTGTTGATGTTAATCATGTCAGCTTTGGAAGAAATGAGAGAAACCAATCCTGGAAGAGCTGAGTCCTGCAGGGCACACTCGCACACACCATACTCGGCCAATATGAGATATAGCAATTAATCTAACACACACTTTTTATGATGTGGACAGTGAAGGTGTAATGTTTTACATTAACATGTTTCACTGTAGGCCAAAGTGTAGACTCTTCAGTCCAAAGGCCATACTCTGAAATTCAGCACAATCAGGAGGAATACGGTATTTACCCAAGACACATTGATATAACAAAAGAAGCACCTTTAACTAACAGTTATAAACTGATTAACCCAAGTGCCATAGGATGTCCACAAATTTTAAACACTGATGCATTCAATGCTGTCTTAGTTCAGCCTGAAACTTGCTTAGGGTAATAGTGCTGGGCTCCCATTGGTACCTTGGCATAAATAAAGGAACCTTCAAATGATCCAGGTTTTCGATTAATTATTTAATGATGAGAAAATCCCTAACAATAGAAAACCACAGTACACACAAACATGAGGCCAATTTTTATAAAGTTCAAACAGGGAATGCCAGGGCAAAGCAGGAAAAAACATTAAAATGGTACCCTTTTCTTTATTATTTCACTTCTGAATTACCTCACTGTACTAACTCTGTGGCATCCTGATCTTCCATTCTTCTTTACATTTTTTTTCCCAAACTACAGGTATCTCATTTTCAATGCAGATTTCATGATGGCACTGTGGTGCTCTAGTGATAGACCTTTCAAAATAAATCTTTCATAGCATATCCGCTGCATCACTGATACTGACAATGGAACTCCCAAGATCCCACATTATTCCGGTTTATGAAATTACACCTGCATCACCACAGGAATGAAATGACCAAAGAAAGAGCTTGGAAAGAACAAACTACAATTGTTTTTGCAACATGTTATAGGTACTGGCCATGATGCATTTAGTGCTTTCATTTTGTGTTACTATCTTAAGTGTCAAACAATAATACCTTTTCATTTGTTCAGCTATTTAACGCTGCTCAAACAGAGATCAATTCCTATCAACATGTTAGTTTTATGTTTACTGTGCAATTTCTCTTTAAATGATTTTACTCACTTGTCTAAACATGTATGTGTTTATATCTATCTCTTTACATATACTCCACTATATAGAGTAGATTTACACATCCCTACTATATACTTTATTAACTTATAAAGTTTATGCATTGATTCACATCTCTTTGTAGTTTTGAAGGTTATATAATTGTAATATTTGTTTATTATGTACACTTCTCTTTTATAGAATCAGTCTCATAAAAATCAGGATCCTTTAACAGAAAATCTCCCTATCAGATTGATGCTTACACATGTTACCACCTGATAATCAAAAGAAGCAATGGCAGTTAATAAAATAACAAAACTGTTTATACATCCCAATTTTATTCCCTACCTTTCTTTCAGCATTCTGTAAAGTGCAGCAGTCAACAACCATTTCCATCTGAAATAATTGCTTATGTCTGTTTAAAACTCAGTACTCTTGACAAGGAGTGTGACTGGTATGCACAGTAAGTAATATATACTGTACAGGTGTGGCTTAACTCAACATTTTTGTGCTTGTTTAAATCTTAGTAAAAATGTAAAGAACGAACTGTGCCAATAAAAATACTTAAGTCCTTCAAAAATTAATTCTTTTTGTACTCAAGTGTGAAAAGAAAGACGAATATACATAAGAAATATTTCAGCTACACAAACAAAGCTGTCTAGTCCTGATCTGGACAGCATGCAATATTTAATTGTCAGGCTGTTCAAATCATTCTGGTTCCATCCCACAGATACTTCATTATTGTGCAGCAAGATTATCACCAGAGACAGAAAATGAGACTGTATATATATGTTTACAGCTGATTTTAAAATGCTTCTCACATATAAAGTCACAAATGGCTTTACCACCCTTACAAAACATAATAATGATATTAATTAGGCAGAGTGGTGGTCTCTGAGGCTAAGGATCTGTGCTGGTATCCCGAAGGTTGCCGGTTCGAATCCCCGTCACTGCCAACAGATATCCTACTCTGCTGGGCCCTTGAGCAAGGCCCTTAACCTGTAATTGCTCCTGGGGCGCTGTACAATGGCTGACCCTCTGCTCTGACCCCAAGGGGTATGCGAAAACTAACAAATTCCTAATATGAGAAATTGTATTAGGCGAAATAAATAACCAAATAAAAAAAAAAAACACACACACTCAAGATGAAAGCCTGCTTAAACTTCAAGGATACATAAAATTACTGTGCGA
Organism: Polypterus senegalus; assembly: GCF_016835505.1. NCBI lineage: Eukaryota > Metazoa > Chordata > Cladistia > Polypteriformes > Polypteridae > Polypterus > Polypterus senegalus. The sequence goes on along the minus strand of NC_053160.1, from coordinate 31,486,642 downwards.
GGCAAAGGGTTTACAAACTGTAAAACTATCTACCTGCCAATGTTGCCTTATCCATTACTACATTTAAATCAACATTTCAGGCCAACATTTTTGCATAGCATACTCCTATTAGACTTGTTGCTGTGCCGGTTCAAACTGCTTTATGTTCTGTCCATTTATTTTGTGTCAACCAGTGTTTGAAAACGGTGCTCTTTCACAGTGGATTTAGATTTTGATTCAAATGGTTACCATTTATTTGAGGTCAGCTCATTGTTAATTCGACTGCTAGATTAATCAGACCAACTGTTTCATACAGTATCTTGGTGTACAATTTGAAGTTAATCAAAATTTTTACTGTTTTCACATAATTCAGTAATTCAGTACATACAGTCAAAAAATTGTACGCAAATTTTTGCTTCTGTAATGATGAGGTACAAATAAAATGGAGGCCAATAGCTAACCCAGTACTCTTTGCTTCACTGATTACTACACATTTTCACTCTCAAGAAAAAAAATCTGACACCTGAATACATTTTAGTATACTGCAGTCCACGGTACATTTTGTTAATTTTCTAAAACAAGAACTAAGCAATATTGGCATTAAAATTTTCAGCCACCGAGGCCAGTATAGACTAGTGCTACACTAAACATTAACAATGACAAGTACCACCATAAGTAGTTTATACAGCCTCTCCTCCAAGTTATCATGTGATGCTTCACATTAAATTCTCTCTGAGATAAACCTCCTGGCTTTGGAAAGGAACCTGACAATGATGGTTGACAATGAGAGCACCTGTGACTTTATATGCGTTCAGTAAATGCTCATCTGTTAGCTTGCACAGTAGTTGTAAGAGGTAATGAAAATGAGACTTTGGGTTTCCTAAGGAGTATCCGCAGTCCCCAGGCAGTTTTGTTTTTTTCTGCTATCTGCCTTTACCTCACTTTAGTCTACCTTAACCTAACTTTCACCATCAACTTTAAAAACATAAAAGACTACAAAAACTTCAACAGTACAGTAATGACTATGCATAGATATATAGCATACAATATGTGTATGAATATATTGCATGATATTTTGTCTTTTCATTGATATATATTTGTAACTTCATTCACCCTAATGAAGCTGCTTCAAGGGAAGGCTGCTATATAAGAACAAAAAGAACAGAATGTATATATCATGTGCTGTGAAAAAAATATATATATATATTCCTCACTTATTCATCCAATTTACAAAATTCACCAATACTGAGACAGCTTCACCTTGGCTCAAATCTGTTTCCCAATCAGTGCCGCCTGCTCATCTTAACTGTACTGTATATTTGTGAAAAGAAGTGTTTAGGTTCTGCAATTAAAAACATAACATTATCCAAATACAACATATACATTTCCATTATTTAACACCGAATTACAGCTCATTAAAATACCTTGATTTATTAAATACTTCAATTGTCAGATTTACTCAAAATATAAAATGACTTTTTGAAAGGGAATACTTTTTCACATTAAAGTCCCTTTTTAAACATCTAGTTAAAAATCAATTTATTTAAAAAAAGTTATTTTGGAGTTATATAAATGAAATAACAAAAAATATCTCTGGCAAATTTTGCCGTATGTTACTCTTTCTTGTTTCAGCTTCTTATGGATTTTATTTAGGAGGCAATCTTGCCTCTTTTTTTAGCTGGACCTCGGGCCACTTTAGATTTTCTCCTTAAATTTCTACGGTCTACAACAGGAGGCTCAATTTCAGCTTCTTCTGAGCTACTCTCAATAGTTTTTTTCTTTATGGGCAACTCCATTTCCTGAAGGGGTAACTCCTCTTGCTCCTCAGCAGATTCTTCTGGTTGGCTCTTCTCTTCTTCCAGCAATGGCTGAAAAGACACATCTTTTATCTCTACCAACAACAAGGTATTTTGACTGAGGTCCTGAATTAATTCTTGTTCTGTATCACTGGATTGCAAGTCAACTCCAATTAAGCTTGGTTTACTGTTAGGTTTTGTCTCTGTAGAAGGTATATTTTCTGCAGCATCTTCAGGTTCAGATTTATCCATCAAGTTCATAAGCTGTTCCTCAGTGGATTTGCCACAGGGTTCTGATGCAACATCAGCAGAGCTTTGTGGAGGGGCATGTTCAACAGTTCCCTGTATTTCATTTTCAACAACAGTTAATGATTCTTCTCCAAGTGCAACCAGATTGTCAGACTCCTGTATCTCTTCAGTTTCAGCAGTACTTGCAGTACCCTAAAAAATACATATAGTTACTTATTAAAGACACATACAAACTCACTATTTTTTTCAGATTTGTATAATATTTCTACCAAAAAGTGTTCTTAAATATTCCAGTCAGAATATAACAAATTTCTGATGATCACTGCCTTAACATTTTCCTCCAAATAATCCTACTACATCTCTAATTGTAATAGTGGGGAGTGACTTCTGTCTCTCTATATTTGTATAAATATATACATATATAAATATTATATATGTATGTATGTATATATCTCCATCTGTATACATGCACACATTGCTATTTAGATCTACTACCTAGTTTCCCTTCTGTGATCGCTGCCAAAAAGCCTTTATGCACACTGTTCACTACCATTTCCCCAGATTCTACCATTCTACCAAACCCCTCTATTTTCAGTAATTAAATACTCGGTTTTCTGTGTGAGCTTGTTCTGTCTACTTTGTCCCTATCATTTTCCAACTGCCACTAGCTTTTTTCAACTATATTTCATCTACTGCATTCATCTTTTTGAACTCAGAATTAGGAGTTCTGCACAGAACTTGCTTAAGCCCTACCTATCTGATCAATCTTTTCCGTATTCTATGGGACAGCACCCTGTTTTTAAATCAGAAGTCTCTACTTGTGTTGTTAAACAATCAATCTTGAGACCTCTTTGATCTGCATTGATGTTTTTCCTCTAAGTAATTTTAATTTTTCACATTTTCTGTTATGACTTCTATATAGAACTTTTCTTGTTTTACCATTCTTCTTTTACAGGTTTCAAGTCCAGCTCCAACTCCCTTCTGACCAGCTCCTCATAGACTCCTCTTTATTAAGTATTAGAATGACTATGTGGATATATGTGGATCCTCATGTACAAATCTACATAGCCATTTTTGGTCTGTTCTACCCCTCTACTTTACAAAAGATTGGCAGAAAATGCTAGAAATCCAATCTGCTCTCAACATACTGTTGACTAATTTATGAACATGATTAGTGAGAACTACAGCACTAAAACTTCTGCACATTACCAACCCTGTTACATTCTGGTAAATGTTAACTTTATTCTGTTTTACCAAATAAAAGCATTAGCCAAACAAACAATAATAAATAATATAGTGCTTTCTACCTTAAACGGTAACTTCTTTTGAAAAAATAAATGCTTAGTATAAACTTATTAAATGTATGATATTCTCTGATATACAGTTCAGTAGTAGAATCATGAAATATATTGTTAGCATTCCAAGTGTTTAAAAGAAGTGCAAAAAAGCAAATTAATTACTGGCATTTTTCTCAAAAACTAAGCATTTTTAGCACAGAAATACTAATGAGCTATAAACCCCAGAGGAAAACTATAATTGCACACCTTTTCTTCTGCATCATCTTCTAGCAGATCATTAGCAGTCTCTTTGTCAAGGACAACAGCAATATCTGTGAGACTATTATCAGATTGAATATTTGTCTCTGTATGTGATACTTCAATAGCTGATCTCTCAGCCACCAGAGACGTCTGGGTCAAGTCATCTGTCAGTTCACCATTAACTGGTTCCATATCAGAATTTTTAAATACCTCTGGTTCCTAAAATTTGAATAAATAGTACAAAATACATATATTAGAAAAGCAGGTAAAGTGTGTTTTAGATTAGATAAACTTTATTAATCCCAAGGGGAAATTCAGTTGCACACAGCAGCAGAAACATAAAAACAAGGATAAATAATAATGGGCAATCAATCAAACATGATATGCTTTTTTCAAAGCTACTAAAATATTAAAGTCACTCTATCAAGCATAAGTCATGTACCATATATTTTGCTGATCAACAATGAAAATAAGTATACACACATATGTATAAAGCACACATGTATTATGCAACTCTAGTTAAAAGCATTTCAGCACTGGAACGGCATCAAATCATACACGCTAAAAAGCATGCAGAGTTTGCCTGACTCATATACTAAGCTACTGTAATTTAGTTTTACATAGTTCACTGCACTCCATCCAATTAACCACAAAAAAGTATTGAAAGTTTTATGTTCAAGACATTCAAGACATGGTTCTTCCCTGATCCCCCCATTAAAACTGCTTCTCGTCTTCTTTGTGTTCCTTTCAATATTCTTCATTGGTTTCTGGTATTTTTATAACCTTGTTCTGTTAAATTATTATTTGACTAATCATGAAATACCTGTAAATGTTATTCAGTAACACATCAGTTTAAGTACTGCAAAAAGGCATTGTTTACTCTTAAGTAATAAGACTTTAAAAAAGATTTCACTTACACTTTCAAAGCATCAGTCAAGTGTTTATTCATCTCTGCAATGTGACCTACTAACAAAATTTCACTTTGGAGTGGTCTGAGGTGGCTTAACAGAGGACACATTTCTCTTGATATTACATATTTTGTAGAAGACCTGTGAATCCTTCATATTAACAAGTAATTTTATCATCATGTCAATACGCCACTCTGCACAGAGATGAATAGCTGATCTACTGATGTTTTATAAGCGTAATGAAGACGAAAAAAGAAGACTTTGTTAAGGTCTTGTTGCATAAGAGTAAATGAGTAATAGATGCATTTTTGCAATACCTAAACTAAAGTGTTACCTTTTACTCCAGTTAGCTTTTATGCTAATATGTGTAAAATATCACTGATATTCCCTTTATTTTGTGGGTGTCATGTCTCAGCCAGAGCCAATACTCCTTGGCTAGAGATAAATTCATGTTTTATGTCTCTTTTGTTCATTCTTGATTCTTTAAGTTATGTTGATTATGTGCATCATTCTTTATTTTTGGTTTTGTCTATGTGTATAAACTGTCTTTGTTATGTTTCATGTGTTTTGTGGGTGGTTCCCCTAGAAGTGGGGCCACATGTCAATCACCAGCATGAACTGCTTTCTGCCCTGTAAATCTGGAGGGTCATCCACACTTCCTGGCACTTTGTCAAATTTGCTTAGGAGTGGCGAATTCTTGTATTTTTTGTAAGTTCAATCTGCTTTGTCATTTTCTGGATTTTTTCGACTTGCTGCTCTCTGTTTTGAGTTTGCTATTGGAATCTGTATTGAGACTTGTTTGATTTGAATTACCTGCTTGTTATAGGCAATTCCATTTTACGTTTGTGCTCCACAGAGCATTATTGTCACAGATTTCTGTTTTTTGTATTGGGACTTGTTTGCTATGCATTGCCTTTTAGGCAATAACTTTTTCCTCTTGTTTTCTGTTATTTTTTTGAGAATTTTGTTATTTTTGCAATTTTTGTTAATAAATCCTCTTTTAAAAAGATTCTGGTGGGACATTGTCTCTTTATAAGCCAGAGTTTCACAGTATTTCCTCTTGTGTATTTGGAGAGTGACACCATTTTCATAATTTTGGCTCTATACACCACCACAATGGATTTGAAACAAAGCAATCATTATGTGACTTTAGTGTAGACTTTCAGCTTTAATTTAAGGGGTTTACTAAAATTATTGTATGAGCCGTTTTGGAATGACAGCCATTTCTCAGCATATCACTATCCAAATACTTATAGACCTAACTGTAGTTGGGTAATAAAAAAAATGTCAAGACACCAGCTGCAGCTGAGAACCAGAAGTCAAACAATAATTAACCACAAACAAATTCTCAAGAGGCTATCATGTAATTCAAAATACAATGGAATCTATAAAGTAAGCACACACAAAAAGCCTTTTGAAAGTATTGTCAAAGTTGAACATTGTTTGATGTGCAATGTCAGTTTAAACACCGTCATGGTGGTGAACTCAAGCAATGCAATTTCTGGGGGCATGTCCTTGATGAAAGATATTTACTGTACATCTTGATAAGTCACCCAAAAAATGTATTAAACTCAGAAAAAATGTAAAGATTATACATCGTAATAATGGATTCAAAGTTTTTAATTACATAAAAGAAACAATACATTTCCTTACATAAGTCATAATGTCTGTGCTATTAACAAATGCAAACAGTGGCAAATCAAAATAAGGTATGCAGTACGTAATGAATCAGAACTAGATATTAAAACCATTATTTTATTTTGCTAAAGAATAAATCCAAACTAAGAATAAACTCTTACTTTTCTTAGATTACAGCCATTTGCTTACCATGCTTTGATTCTGTTCATGATCATCAACCTGTGATTCCTCGTGTTCAAGTTCACTTTCGTTTATTTGAGGTACATCTTCCAATATGGGGATTTCAGTTGCATCTTCCCTAATATCAACCTCTGACCTTGGTAAAAACACCATTTAGTAGTAGCAATAATTACACTGGTCATTACACTGTTACAAAAATATAATACTTATTATAATACAATGTGCAGTTATACAAAAATAAGTAATGCTATACATTAGCTCTATTTCATTCTAGGAGTCATGTTAGCTACATGTATATAATTAAGTGGAACAAAACACCTATTTAAACAATATTACTAATGAAATACTGACAAGTACAAGCCTCTATTACAATATTGTAAAATTAATTAACTTCCCTTGGGGACAAATATGTACAGTACAGTAAATCACTATTAAGTCTACCAAGAGCATATTATCACACTCAATACTAGAGTTGACTAATCAAATAATCAATCAATTTTGCAATACAAACAAACAAACAATTTTGCAATAACTCCAGGTTAATTTCAATGGATCTAAACATTTTCCGACATCCAACACATTAACTCTCTGAAAAACATGGCACAAAGTTTATCTACTTGTGAATTCGGGAAAAGTGCACAAATATACAACTGAAAACTGTTAGAAGAGCTACAAACACAAAATATGACTGAGATATACCCTGGAAAGGGAAGTCAAATTTGGAGTTATTCTGCAGAAATGGCAGATGTCATATTTTGCACAAACTAAACACTTCTCCTGAATCGAAGAACTTCCTAATAGCTGTAAAGCTTATGCAAAGAAACTCCATGGTTTGGAGATGTTTTATGGTTTTGGGTTCTGGAAGCTTGTTGTCATTCAGTCAACAATACATCCCACTAAGTACCACAGAATACTTGAGTAGAATGCAGGAGTGCCTTTAAGAGGATAACGATTCAAAAACACACAAAACAAAAGTCAAGCTGCTATTTCTCTGCAATGTTCTTGTATTTTGCTCATTTCTATTTGCTCTTAGGTTTGTGTGGTGTGTTTTGGGCTGTCATTTAGTGGAGAAATAAAAAAAATGTACTTTTCAGGGAGCATGTGCACCCTAAAAAACTTGTACCTGCTCTCTAGCAGAATACCAATTGAGTTTTTTTCCTGTCTCTGAGAAAAACAATAGTTTCATTACACTGATTCACAATGTCATTTTTTTTAATTCTTTGTTACCTGTTTATAGCATTTAAAACTGGTGAATGGTGTACAGTTATTTCAGGAATCTCTTCATCCACTTCTGGCACCGGTTCTCTCAGTTTTTTACGCTTATACTGATTGCTCCTTGTACGTCTAGAAACTGGTATGTCCTCAGGTTTGGCTAAAAAGTAAAAAAAAAAAAAAAAAAGTTTATTTAAAATATACAGTATATATATAAAGCAATCTTACAGTATTCACAATATGAAAAGACTGTAAAAAACTGTTGCAGTGGAAAATGGTGGAATAATCACCTATCACTACTCAAACAGCAGGCTCAATAACAAAATTACCATATATAATTTGCTTCATCATACACCTTTGTGTTACTTGAATTTAGATAGATAGAACTTTATTTGTCCCCCAGGGCAATTTGGCTTATTACAGAAGCTCTTTAAATAAATAAATAAATACATAAATAGATAGTTAACTAACTAAATAAATACACACACACTTTGGTCTGAACATACACTGAAATGACTATAAAGCAAGAAAATGCAAAAGAAAGAAATCTTCTGACTTGACAATCCCTGTCACACTGAGGCATTATGCAGGTGCATTGCTGTTGGTGTGAAGAAGCCCCTGTACTGTTTCTTGATACACTTCTGCTGTATAAGTTGGCTGAAAATATTCAGTGTTAGTGTGTCTCAGAGAGGATGTACACAATTGTTCATAATGGCACTCCATTTTGTTTTAGTTCCCTCCTTCACTACCACTCCCAAGGGCCCAGAGCGTGTTCTATAACTGAGCCTGCCTTTTTAAATTAGCCTGTTGATTCGGTGGGCCTTTCTAGGATTCATGTTACCAGCCCAGCACTCTACAGCATAGAAAATTGAACTGGCCATCACAGAGTTATAGAAGATTTCAAGGATAGGCTCATCCACCTGCATATCTCTTAGTTTACCCCTTAAGAGAGATGGCTGGATGGTATTGGAAAAAAACATAATCCACCCCGCAAAAACAACATTTATTTGTATAGCACGTTTTCATACAAATGATGTGGCTCAAAGTGCTTTACAAGATGACAAAAGAAAAAAACATAAAAATTAGGCAATACGAATTAACAAAGAATAAAGTCCGGATTGATGGCCAGGGAGAACAGAAAAAAAAAAAAAAACTCCAGCAGGCAGGAGAAAAAAATCTACAGGGGTTCCAGGGCCATGAAACAGCCCAGCACCCACCTTTGTCCAAGTGAGAATAAACCTCATGGAACAGCCAAATAATTGCATCCTCCACTCCAATATTTGTCCAATAGGCAAACTACAGTGGGACCAGGTGGTCTACAAGAGGACTTGTATAGTCTAGGACCAAGCTTATGTGAGATGCAAGTGCAGGCGCCTGCCTTCTTTTGAACAGGAGCCATGTAGGATATTTACACAGCAGTGGCACTTTCTGAAGCCTTAGAGACAGATTGAACAAGTGACAGAGGACACTACAAAGTTGGTCTACACAGGCTCTAAGAACTCAAAGACTGACTCCATTTGCTACCGCAGCTTTTCCTGTGTGTAGCCTCCTCTGTTGTCTCCTTACTTGGTCTTCAGTTATGGACAGTCCACACTGACGGTTAATTGATGGTTAACACTAAACCTGTCACTTGTCAATGAAGGGAGGATATGAAAGGAGATTTATACAGATTAGTGAAAGTAGAAGGTAAAAGATCAAAATGAGTGCAGATCAAGGTCCCTTTCAGCAGGTGCGTCACTTGCACAAGAACCTCCTTGTCCCACCAGTCAGACACCTAAGGAAGTTGCTGCAGCATATGTACAACTAGCCAGTCCCTTAAGGCACCTCTTTGTGTTTGCTATTTTAAATAGTTGATACCTTTCTGAACTAGTTTACCTATTGAATTCATCTGTAACAGCAAGAAGCACAAAAAGAACCTACTACAGAAGGTGGATTTGTTTTTCAAGCAGATAGTGCTAGTTCTATTAGCTGCTACCTCTATAAAAGAATGAAAAAAATAAATATTATATATATAATGATAAATATGTTAAAATTTAGGACTACTTTAACCTACATTTCAATGAGGAAATATGCTTCTTGCCATCTGCTACAAGAGGTTTGCCAAATACAACTTGGTAAGATTCACCTTCAAGAATAGAAAGTACAGGTAAATGTTCGTTACAACGAACTCCCAGGGACCTAAAAAATATTTTGTTGTAACGAAAATTTAATTGTAATGAGATTCTGTATTTGTTACTATAGTGCTTTCTTTAACTTGCGCCCAAGCATTTGCAATCATTTCAATAGCTTCTTTCGAGTTAATTTTAATCTCTTCCTGCCTACAAGTTATGCGGACGAGAATTTTTCTCAGCATTTCCTTGTCGTAATACACTTTCAGGGTGCGAATAATGCCCAAATCCAATGGCTGAAGCACTGCTGTACAATTGGGTGGGAGGAATTCAACACGAACATTAGTTAAATGTGGAAGCATGTTGCAGGCAGCACAGTTATCAATCAGGAGCTGAATCATCCTTTTTGTTCTTCACATTGTGAGGTTTCTGAACTCTTTTGAGACCCCCCCTCACTCCCCACCCAATGGGAACAACACACTGAAGTGCGTCCCGAAGCGCGATTGCAGCGTCTGTGGAAGACTGTTTGTCCGTTGCTGGGGCAGGGCAAAAACAGGCTCATAGCATTGCAGTGAATTGCCACAGAAGCAAATCATAAAAGATCGGGGTCACACTAGAAGTCTCTTACTTGCACCCCCAAAACACAAGTCTGAGTCTCAGTACTTTAGCAAAACCAGCTTTATTCAGCTTGAAACAGGAACGGCACACTTATTTATTGTAGCGTGATCTGCCACTCTACTATACACAGACGTAGCAGTCAGGCAGGGTCGTGGCCAGATCAGTAATCAAGTAATCCTGTTGCCTGCATTGAGAAACGTTCCTTGCATATCACCCATCGATATCTTTTCTGTTTGCTTTGGTGGGCAGCATAGCTGAGAGACTCAGCACAACTTTGAGCTGGCTGTTGCTCCGGCAACAGATAAACAGTCTTCCACAGATGCAGAGTTTGGACTTCAGGACGCTTTTCAGCATGCTGTCTAGTTGGGGGAGGTCCCAAGAGAGTTTACAAACCTCACATTTTCTTGAATGAGTGCTGCATTAATAGGAATGTTTCTTGAGCATCACTGAACCACATAAAACTGCTAGCTCGACGTCTTCAAATGCAGCAGTTCACATATGTTGACATATGAAAGTTGACAGCGTCGATGGCGAAATTCCAAATTCACCAGCAACGTCTTTTTTCTTTTGGCCGCAGTCAAGAGCTGCAAAAATGTAAAGTTTTTTTTTTTCTAATATGAACAGTTATCGTTTTTTCGTGTCTGCCGTTTCTATAGGAGGGTGACAATGAGTTAAATTCCAATGGATGTTTTTCAAATGTTGATGAGCAATAAGCAAAAGGTATCACTGAAAACTGCAAGAAACAAAAAGTCAAAACAGTACGAGGAAAGTCTGAAGAAACAAAAAAAAAATTACAATGTTTCTGTTTGGGGGATCGTTGTGCACAACTGAGCTGCGGCCATAGAACTAACTGCTCTGTGGATAATTCATTCAGGCATTTCAAGGTCTTTTAGGCACTTTGTTGTAATGAAAGTATCTGCTGAATGTACATCGTACATACTGGCGTCATATGGGGAAATTGTCGGGACCATAAAAATACTTCGTTGTAATGAAAATTTTGTTTTACTTATATATCCTTCTTACACATTATATTTGAAAAAATCGAAATACTTCTATATATTGGGGACATATAAATTTTAAAAACTAGGGGGCTATGCACCCTGCTCCCTTCGATCTCCCACCTACTCACACCCTGGGGCGCACTGTGTGCCAGCCACTTCGTGTCTCTGCTGCTCCTGTTGTGAAAACTGGGGGTTGAATGCACGCTAAGGAGATGCAGTCAGATCAGCTGCTGTCTTGCTGCTGCTGCTGCTGCCTTGCTGTATGTTCTGCTTGTTGCACTGCGTGTCGATCATTTAAAAGCCTGTGCAGCAGCTATCCTTTTGTCTCACTGCCTTGTCTCGCATGGGACATTAAAGTGTCTCTGAGAAAATCACGTATCATCTCCTTTGAAGCCTTTCAAGATTTTTTTTTATAATAGAGAGACAATAAAAATATTTATCTGACTAGCCCAAGCCACCTTAATAAGACAGCAGCAAAAAAAAGCCAGTCAGTCATGTTTGGGATGTTGTGCGCATATATGACTGAATGACTTGACATGCAACATGAGTAACATCCCATTTTTTCATGGACATTTTTAATACTATTAGCTGTTGTTCACTGTTGGTCACCATAGACCCCTATTATATCAAAAAACACGCTATCTCCATTCTGAATAAAAACACGAAAATAAAAAATTTTCTTGACCATCACTACAAACAACATGGAGTAAGAAACATACAAAAATGAAAAACATAATTTTAGGGTTGAATATTCCTTTAAAGAAGAGGTAAGATCCTTCTTTCTCAGAGAGAATAAAACAGATGCAGTATCCTTCAATAATTAACAATGCCATGGTCCAAAGCAATCATAAGAGAAGCATAGCTCAAAACTCCTGAGATAACCATATATCTGATTTGAGGTTTCTAAGTTAAAATGGGCATATCCATAATGATTAAAATCTACACTTTAGCATTTTCTGTTGCAGTTTTTTTTTTTTTTTTAAATGAACAGGCATAATCAGAAAGCTGACCAACTAACAATACAGGCACGAAGGCTCTTAAAAATGAGGCCACCATTATAACTAAAGAAACCTTGAAATTGTATAGTAACTCTTTTAAATATTAAAAAACTGTGGTTACCCATCTCTTGTACACAAAAGGCTACAGATTAAGTAACCTATTTAGCTGTTGACCTTACTTGTGCATTGTACTAATGCAAAAATCAACACAGGCAACTGCACTTCTCGTTATGGTTTATTTCAGTATGCTATAGGTTTCTAATTTTATTTTTTCTTTACTAGTATCTGCAAAGTCTGATGATTTGTTCAAGTTTCCTTTTAAATCCAATGCAGTTTTTCACAGTTAAGTCTTGTATTTTCTGATATCGTTTGGATTCAGCAGCTTACAAATGCTATAATCAATTGCTGGAGAGGGTTAATATATATTCAGGGCACTGCTGAATATACATAAAGTAAAATATTCATATTAACAGTCTGAAATCAAACCTTTTCCCTGTATAATTTATATTTGGCTAAATAATTCTAAACACTTACCCTCCTCATCTGTTTTTTCTAAGTCTTTTTGTTCTTGCTCCATTATTGCCTTTTCCTGAAAATGTAAGACACAGTTAAATAAAATAATGCATAAAAAATAGGGGACATTAGCAGGCAAGTTGCAATTACAAAGAACTTACCAACTTAAAGCTGTTAGTTTACAGCAATAATACTGTAAACAGAACGGACAGCGTGTCAAGTACATTGCAGGGCCCTCTCTGGAACTTACCCTTAATACACACACACACTGACACTAGGATAACTTGGACTCATCAATTAACCCAATATGCACATTTTTGGGAATATAGGAGAGAAGACCAGAGGACACAGGGGAAAACAGGATCTATGATATAGCCATGCTAACATCACTGTGCCACCCTACAGAATATTCAGTGAATGCCAAAAGTCTACTGACTCTTACTGACATTCTAGCTGTTTGATGTAAAAGCTAAAATCAATGCAAATCAAGTTAGACCTTCCAACTTTAGTAGAACCTTTTAACCAAACAACCTTTAAGTAAAGAACTGATCATATTTAGAAAGAATAATAATACTAATAATAAAACCCTCAGAATTAATCCTTATACATCCTGTATGTATGAGGACTTTTGGATAAGTCTGTGTTATCTTTGCAAATGACTTCAACCTGAGTAAAATTACAAGGGAATCTCGTGTCTACAGGCCACTTTGGGCAAGACCATTTTGTACAGGAATGAGTTTCAGACTCTTGACTGAGCTATTTCAAGAAATTGATCTTATTTTTCAAGTTATTCCTTGGAATGAGTATTGAAATGTAAACTTCAGTTTTTGAGAAAATGGCAACAGAATCTGCTCTAAAATATATATTTTACACTCTATACCAGGGGTTCTCAAGTTCACCCCTGGCTATAGATTTTTTGTTCTGTGCTTATGTAGGGACAAAAACCTGAAGACAGTGCTACTTTCCATGGCTGAAATTGAAAACCCCCTATGTATATGGACTAGGGTCCCTATTCTTCACTGAAGAGGACCAGCCCCACATCATCATCATGCCGTGATGATCGATAGAAACAACTTTGTTCTTAGGGCGACAAGCTGTTTTGGCTTTATACTGTACAAGCAAATCAATTAGCTCATTCATGCAAGAGTTTCAGAGCACTCTGTCTGTATCTGTAAGAATATTAACCCATGACATATGACCTATCTTTTGGAATTACTGACAAAAAGGTCTACCTTGGTCTCATCAGACCACAAGGAAGTTCCATGCATCGTTTTTTTTTTTATATATACTGCATATGTAAAGTTCTACCTTATTCCTTTACCTTTCAACAATAAAATCCTATACATCTTTAGGTAGCTCACAGTGAAACGATTACCTCTGCACCTTGCATTGAAAAAAACTTCAAGATTTACTTGGGGCTAATAGGGCTAATCAGAATCACTTCAGCTAATGTCAGGTTATGGAAAATTAGCTTTGTAAATTAGCTTTGTAAATGATCTGGAATTTGATTTGTTAAATCTAAACCCACATACAGTGCATCCGGAAAGTATTCACAGCGCATCACTTTTTCCACATTTTGTTATGTTACAGCCTTATTCCAAAATGGATTAAATTCAATAGTTTTCCTCAGAATTCTACACACAACATACCATAATGACAACATGAAAAAAGTTTGAGGTTTTTGCAAATTTATTAAAAATAAAAAAACTGAGAAAGCACATGTACATAAGCATTCACAGTCTTTGCCATGAAGCTCAAAATTGAGCTCAGGTGCATCCTGTTTTCCCTGATCATCCTTGAGATGCTTCTGCAGCTTAGTTGGAGTCCACCTGTGGTAAATTCAGTGGATTGGACATGATTTGGAAAGGCACACAACTGTCTATATAAGGTCCCACGGTTGACAGTTCATGTCAGAGCACAAACCAAGCATGAAGTCAAAGGAATTATCTGTAGACCTCCGAGACAGGATTGTCTTGTGGCACAAATCTGGGGAAGGTTACAGAAAAATTTCTGCTGCTTTGAAGGTCCCATTAAGCACAGTGGCCTCCAACATCTATAAGTGGAAGAAATTAGAAACCACCAGGACTCTTCCTAGAGCTGGCCGGCCATCTAAACTGAGCGATCGGGGGAGAAGGGCCTTAGTCAGGGAGGTGACCAAGAACCCGATGGTCACTCTAGAGCTCCAGAGGTCCTCTGTGGAGAGAGGAGAACATTCTAGAAGGACAACCATCTCTGCAGCAATCCACCAATCAGGCCTGTATGGTAGAGTGGCCAGACCGAAGCCACTCCTTAGTAAAAGGCACATGGCAGCCCGCGTGGAGTTTGCCAAAAGGCACCTGAAGGACTCTCAGACCATGAGAAACAAAATTCTCTGGTTTAATGAGACAAAGATTGAACTCTTTGGTGTGAATGCCAGGCGTCACGTTTGGAGGAAACCAGGCACCACTCATCACCAGGCCAATACCATCCCTACAGTGAAGCATGGTGGTGGCAACATCATGCTGTGGGGATGTTTTTTAGCGGCAGGAACTGGGAGACTAGTCAGGATAAAGGGAAAGATGACTGCAGCAAGGTACAGAGACATAATGGATGAAAATCTGCTCCAGAGCGCTCTTGACCTCAGACTGGGGCGACGGTTCATCTTTCAGCAGGACAAGCAAGGACCCTAAGCACACAGCCAATATATCAAAGGAGTGGCTTCAGAACAACTCTGTGAATGTCCTTGAGTGGCCCAGTCAGAGCCCAGACTTGAATCCGATTGAACATCTCTGGAGAGATCTTAAAATGGCTGTGCACCGACGCTTCCCATCCAACCTGATAGAGCTTGAGAGGTGCTGAAAAGAGGAATGGGCGAAACTGGCCAAGGATAGGTGTGCCAAGCTTGTGGCATCATATTCAAAAAGACTTGAGGCTGTAATTGCTGCCAAAGGTGCATCAACAAAGTATTGAGCAAAGGCTGTGAATACTTGTGTACATGTGATTTCTCAGTTTTTTTATTTTTAATAAATTTGCAAAAACCTTAAGTAAACTTTTTTCACGTTGTCATTATGGGGTGTTGTGTGTAGAATTCTGAGGAAAAAAATGAATTTAAGCCATTTTGGAATAAGGCTGTAACATAACAAAATGTGGAAAAAGTGATGTGCTATGAATACTTTCTGGATGCACTGTACAATAACCATTATAAAGGAGAAGCACAATTACACCAACATTCAAAAATTTGGATTTACATACACATTTTTATATTTTTGATATATTTTGATATTTTCATCAAGGTACGATTACATTAATTTAAAAATGTTTTGTTTTGTTCATTTTTGAACCTCAAATTAAACTTTAAGCTTGCCAGTATGTTGAATCCCAAATAAAGACAATTTGCTTGCTTTATTCAACAGAATAACCAATTTCACCTGAGCTAACATACTGTAATTGCAAAAGGTTTCTCTAAATAACAATCAGCATTTAAATGTGATTAATTAAGGATGTCTGAGCTTGCTTACCTGACCATTCTATCCTCAGCAACATTCTCCAATAACTCCTGGGGAATTTCCAGGCACTCCAAGGTCAGTAGAAAAACAATCTATCCAAGGTGTCCTGGGTCTGATCTGGCTCTTCCGCCATTAAGCTATGCCTTGTACAACTCCAACAGGAGATATCAATGAAGCATTCTAGTATGCATGAACTTAGACAAAAGGGTCCTCTAAGTTCAGAAGCAGCTGTATACTAGGATCCTCACACATTGCTTGCTTCATGCTGTTGTGTGAGGCAAGCCCCCCTTTGTAGAAACCTAATTTCAGCACCTTGTATTTTTTCAGTCACTATCCAGATCTAATGTCCACAAGTGAGAATGGGGATGTAGACTGGCCAGTAAACTGAAAGCTTTGTTCAAGGACTTTGTTCACCATGGCCAAGCAAAACTACCACTTCTTTGATTCATTGGTTTATCTTACAATCACCTATTACCTTACTTGTAAACAAAACCCTTAATTGCTTGAACTCTTTCTTTTCTGGTGGCTGCTCACAGTTTATCTGAGGAGCAAAGGGCAATCATTTCCAAACAATTACCATGAAATTAGATTTGAAGGTACTGATTCACATTTCAACTGCATCACACTCAGTTGCAGACTATTCCAGCGCACATTAGAAATTAATCTGATAAAGCCAAGAGGATAACTTCATTTGCAAATAACAAAGATGTCATCCTTGGGTTACCAAACTGGATATTCTCCAATTCTTGGCAGCGGTTTGGTATCCTGTCCATGAAAATCATGAACACAAAAGAAACAAACCACTCTTAACAAAGTACAATGCTTAAAATAAACAAACTCAGTTTAATGCCACATTTGCAAACAATGATGTCATTTTATAAACACAAAGAACAAATGGTATGCGGTAGTGGCCACAGAAACTCATATACTTCAGACACCTTTGACAAAATACTGTGGGGTACACTGTTATAAGCTTTGTGCAAACTAACCTAGAGCATAAAAACAGGATTAGCAGATTCTCATGATCCCTCAAATATCAGTGTAAGAAGAAAGGGTTGGTCCACTGTTGAAGTGGATGGAATCTGTATTGTTCCTAATATGTGACAGAGTCTTTGTTCTAGTAACCCAGTATATCATTACCTAAGAAAGCTGAAGAGTGTGATGCCTTGGTGAGTGAACACACCATTTTTGAAAGTTCTTATAAAAAAAATGACGATTACCAATGTAGTTTCACAATCAGGAGGCACTGTCTCCACCTTCCATGCAACACTGAGGAGGCATGTGAGCTAGAACACCTCCTCAGTGTCCAGTGCATTTAGGATTTTACTCATATCACATCCAACACTGCAGTATTGCCATTATATAGTTTGTCAATTACTGCAGTGATCTCAGCCATTGGGATGAAGAGCCCTGACCAGTTTTCTCAAAATACCTCCTCCAAGAAAGGCACACACTCCGATTTTAGGAGTTGTCAAAATTTACCTTCCATCACTCTTCTACATTTCTCCTACCCATTCTGAGATATCAATGGTTTCCCAAAAAGCTGTTTCCAAGTTATTCTTCATGGTTGCACCTTAGTCTTCAGCCATTGGTTTAACTACTGCACTTAGGCTTGCTAGTACCTCTCAGTGAAATATTGAGATCCTCCTACTAACACTGCACAGAACTTAACAGCTTCCCTTACTGCTGGTGTAGGAAAAGTTAGCATTGCCCATTCTGATAGACTTTAGTCGTACACCAGGCCTGTTAAAACAACAGATTTAACAAGGATGAAGACATCCAGCTGTACCAAACCCCTACTTACATTCCAAACTAAGTGACTGAACTCTTCATACCAGTACTAGCTTGTAATTCTTCTGAAAACAAAGGTGTATATAGGGTTGTACTGACATCTTTACAAAGTCCTCTTTACAGAGACTCTTTCAGGTTAGAAGGCAAAAAATACACACCCAAGAAAAAAAGTTATAATTCAACAAATGATAATTCTAATAGACAAAATAATCTGCCACAGACAAGGCACTGGCTTTGTAACTGGAAGTGACTTTAATTAGGGCTGGGCTATGTGGAAAAAAATCTTAAGATAACTTTTTTCATATTAGTCAATATCTATATATATCATGATATAAATCTAATCACTATGAATTTCCCCTTGGGATTAATAAAGTATCTATCTATCTAGATATTGTGGCTTGTGCCTCCTCCAGACACAGAGGGGGCGTCCGCCCTGGTTATGTTGGGGGCCTCGGGTAAAGGGCTTGGAAGCCCAACCATGTAGGGACCAGTGGCCACCACCAGGCGGCGCCCCGGTGCATGGATATCCCTGGAGCCCAGCACTTCCGCCACACCAGGAAGTGCTGGGGGGAAGACGACAGGGGACACCCGGACGGCTTCCGGGTGCGCAGCCGGCACTTCTGCCACACTGGGGTGTGGCTACGGAGGAATGCCGGGAAGCAGCTGGAGCCCATCCGGGTTCCTATTTAAGGGGTGGAAGAGAGACGGAGCTGGAGAGAGGACTGGAGGCGGCCAGGAGAGAGAGGCATTTTGACTGTGTGGCCTGGACATTGGGGGAACGGTGCAAGAGGCACTGGGGAGTGCACTGTAAATAATTGAAAATAAACGTGTGTTGGGTGAACTTACGATGTCCGCCTGTCTGTGTCCGGGTTCAAGTCCACAATATCTATTTCTGTCAAGTTTAATGGTCCCTTTTTACTCCTAAGTGAGATGTGAAGGTACAAGGTTAATTCTGGTTTAAATATTATTTATTTTCTGACAGAGGTTGAACATGACAAATGTACCATAGAACATCATACAACTGTATTTCAAATAGACAAAATAGGTATATATAATAAACTAAAATATTACTGGTGATTAGTTAAAAGTTTCAAGTTTTACAGGAGAACATAAACAAAATGCACAACTACATTCCAGATAAATGAAAAGGGTAATACAAAATAAAAAGTCTCAATGCTTTTTTTTACAAAACACACTAAATTTTTTGGTCAACTCAAAATAAATAATATAAATTTTTAATTCTAAATTTTTAAATTCTTAAGTCTAAAACTAAAATCTTAAAGTTTTAAAATATCTTTCAAATTTTACAGGAGAACACAAAGTAAATTAATTTGTCAGTTTCAAATAAAGTAGGTCTTAATACAAAGTAAAATTTCAAATAAACTAAATGTATACTGTATTCTTTCTTTTGTATAGATTCAAACTGTTTTAAATGGTTGGAAAACAAACCCATAAATAAATAGATAAAAAAAAAACATTCTATATATATTCTCAGTACAAATTCAAGCAGCTTTTAAATGTAAACGAAACACAACACAAACAAAATTGACATATTCACTCAACTGTGGTCAGTTTATGCCCCAAGGCAGATAGATGTCTGCACTCATGGGACCCAATGCAGTCACTTGCAACATGGTACTGATTTTCAGTATTGCGGGTGGCAGTGGGTGGTCAACACCCATGTACAGACGAGAGCTAGAGTCTGTGAAATTAAAATTAAATTTAAAACAGAACTTATATTCATTCTAATATACTGTATATATATTGTATATATATATATATATATAGTATATATATATATATATATATAGTATATATATATATATATATATATATATATATATATATATATAGTATATATATATATATATATATATATATATATATATATATATATATATATATATATATATATATATATATATATAATTCAGGAATTCATATAATTAATTTGCTTAAGCAGTTAGTACACATGCATATACTGTCTCACACACAGCCTTCTGAAGATTACAGAGCCTGGAGACAGCCTTACATCCATAGTGGACAGCATTAAAATTGGACAGTACAAGACTACAAAACTCAGTAAAGGGAAGTCTGACATTTGACAGATATTTTCAATTGTTATTGATGTCAATGGCAGACAAGTGCCATTTACTTGCTGCGATAAATTTGCTAACATACAGTGGACACAAGTCAGGAACCTCAGGTTTAAAATGCCACGTGCGTGCAGTAGCAAAGGGTCAAACTAAACTGACATTTTTGCCAAACCTGTTAAAAGTAATAACTAACACTAAAGGCGAAGCAGAGGTTAAATGTGCAGATTTTATTTGCAAGGATTATAGGGCTTTAACAACACAGTATCTGGTGAGGGCTATATTCAACTTGAGTAGTACCTGGTTGACATAACAACCAAAACTGGATCTAAAACTTTGAGAAAACCTCTTTCATATCTGCTACCATCCATTATGTTAAAGAGAGTTACAATCTTATGTCAAGGGTGCTTTTGCAACACCGTTTGAAGAAAAGCACAATTAAAATGGCTGAAAATATTCACGCTTTATTGTTTAAAGAGTTTTTGGAATTGACTATTACTAACCAATGTGCAAACACAATCATTGCCTTGCGCAGCTATACCAGATTAAACTGTAGTGCCTATAATTCTTAACATGATTCTTTCAAGTGCTTTTACACCAACAGTGATAGAGAAACCATCAGAAGTTGCAGAGCTTCTGGCTAGTGTAAACAAGTTAGTCAGATATTTTAAACATACTGGACAACAAAGCAAGCTTATGAGGTCACTCAAACAGGTCTGTGTAGACAAGGTATAGTGCTGAATTCAATGTTGCAGCTATTTGACAATTGGCAGCATCAACAAAAAGATACAACTATGGCCTCTTCTCTGAAACCATTCAAAGATGTGACAACTGATTTAGAATCAGGTATTACTGAAAGGACCTGTCAACAAACTGTTTAGCACCCTTATATACATGCTCTACAAAGTAGCAAAATTTCTCAGCCCAAAGCTTCTGCTTCTATATATTTCATTTAAAAGGATCGCAAGATGAGATTTGTAATAACTTGTAATAACTGTAACTGAATGCAATTGCACTAAAGCAAAGAGTGCAGTGAAATTCACTGGTCAGTTTTAGTAACTCTTTCTCAGAGCTTGTGAGCAGACAAGGAGATGCCAGTATGTTCACAGTGCTTTGCTTGGTTACAGTGTGCTTGTATTGATAAGCAAAAAGTACTGTGAGAAAGAGTGTTTGTTAAGCTACCAGTAATATGCCGACTAGAAAAGAATGTTTAAAGCTTAGACTTACATGTGCAACTTGTACATAGACAGCACCTACATTCTTTCTCCATTCCACATTTATGTGATGTAACAATCACCTTATAAGAAGTGCAATCGCTACACTTCACCACCCAAGAGGGAAGTGGACGATGTTCAAAAGGTTTATTAGCATTAAAGAAAATTCGGTCCTTGAACACTCTTCCCCCCTTTCCACTTCCACCAATACTTGAAAAAAAAAATACCCAGATGGTAGTTAGATTGATTAAATAAGCAAGTGTATTGTAATCCAGGATCCAATGTTTATGCATTTACATGAAAGGTGACTGGGTGCTCATTAGTGATCTCTTTTTCCCTGGACACCCTCCCCAGCTTCCCTATCCCCCAGAACCCAAATCTTAATCCCCAGTATGAAACATACACAAAAGAAAAGGAAATCAAAAAGAGGAGGATTCAGTGTGAAACGGCAATGAATCCAGTTGTACAGTTCTCATTGCAGGATGTAGGAAAAAAACAGACCTCAGGCGAATATGGCTGCCTTCTTGCTATCCTGAAGAATTTAAAAACATGAGTCAGACTCACTAACGGGAGCACCCGGAGAATCACAGATCCATATACCAAAACCCTTGCCTCTTCTTAGGGATTCGCCTCACTGTTTCTATCTTCTGGGTGGCCACCCACAAATACCAGACATCCCTGGGTGAAATCTGATCGCGCTGTATTCTTAGGCGTAGATAGCTGAGCTGCTTGCCTTCTGCTTCTCTCCCTTTTTTTTCTTCTTGGTTAGCCATCCCCTTTAAAAAGAAAAGTTTCCCATGGAAACATCCATTTCCTGCTTAGGTCATCATAGCAACATAATGCCTGCTATAGGCAGCTGGAATCCTTATCGGGCGGGGTCCTCCCAGACTTAGTCGTCAACAATTAAGCCAGAAGGGATATTTCTTTATCATCCAGACCCTATAAATATAGTGAAGGCAGTCCAGAAAGCAAACCCTTTGGCTTGCTACAGTGTAATGAACAGCAATTATTAACATAGATTGTATTTTATTTCAATATAGAATAGTAATTGGTTGCCTACTTACAAAGCTTTAATAAGACATGTTGCTTACACTGCTTTTTTTTTATCCTGTGGAAAAGACGTCCAAACTTGTGCTGAGAAATTATTAAATTAAGTCCCATCAGAAGATCAGTATTAAATACAAATGAAGGAGAATCATCGCAAAAAAGTGAAAAGGTCAACTGGGCCAAAGAGGGGAAACCTTCAGCCACCTCCTTGTGCAAGATCATGTTAAATAGGATCGTCAACCATACATGACTTTTTTCCTTAATGGAAGCAATATGTTTTTTGCAGGCGGGAGCGAGCAAGCTTGGTAAAGTGTATTGTGGGAGCAGAAGACCTCCACTCAAAGGCAAAAAAGAAAGAAAGGCACAAGAAATCCCCATTAGTGCAGCACATGCTTGGGTCTGAAACTGTAAAGTCTTGCATTATGCGTACTGTAAAGGATGGCACCTGTCTTTGTGATGACATGGTTTTAACACAAATTTCAGTGCACGCTACTCTGCTTCTTGTCAGTCTTTAAATAACCAAAATATCTCCACACTACCGAATTCCTTTGACCCTTCTTTTCAACAATGTTGTTGTCCTTTGATCCTTGGGCTGTGTCCGTTGGGGTGCCGACTTCTGTAACACTTAGCTGTAAAAGTATTCCACCCACACAACTGGTTTCGAACAGTGCTATTTTCATTATAATTGGCTTTCAGTGTTGTCTGTCATAACATGGATGGAATGAGTGTTACCGACTTTCTATCAGCCATGTCTTATATTTCTATCGAGGAAATGTTATTTCGCAATAATTATCTTTATGGTTTTATCACCCAGCCCTAACTTTAATCCAATCCCAAAAAGCTAATTCCTTCAAAATCTAACTAAACTATACATTCTTTGGAAACTCCCTGGTGTACACACAGGGATACTCTACTCTCACATTCTCCAAATTGACCTCTTACACCCTCTGAAACCTGCTCTCTGAAACCAAAAAGCTGAAGAGCTGCACCCCCTCTTGGCAGTAGCTTGTATTTTTCAACCAAATTCACAAAGTCTCTCTTTCTTTCTCTCACTATAAATGTTATGAGCCAGTTTCCACTGCAACAGTCTAGTATGCCTGGATCTGTCTCAATCTTGTGTGTTGCCCAACTGGTATTACACCTGACTGGGATACTTGGACAAGATTCTGTTTCATTTAATCAAGACTATTATGAGGGCCATTGATGGAAGGATCTTTGGAATAGGAAGAGGGGCAGACAAATGGCCTTTGGTAATGAGGAGCATACATCCGTAGACAACTCCTACTACTGCCACTTTTATTTCAAGTAAATACTATTGGTAATAAAATTTTATTAGATATGAATAAAGATCTGATATATTCTGTTAGTTTCACCATTTTATCACATACCGTAAGTTGGAATTTGAAAAAGAATATGTAGACAGTTGATATCCACTGTTAATATTTTATCAATAAACTCCTTGAGCACTTTTATGTAAAAGTTTTTGGGCCTTAAAGTTTTTTTTACTTCAGCTATTTTAATTCTCTCAGTACTTCTCTCATTGCATGTGCAGCTCATTTAAAAAATTATTTACATTCTTTTTAACTATATGGTGGTTTCCAACTATGTTGTATTTGAATTGAAAGTATCTGCTATTTCCTTTTCTGTTTATTGTATTCCACTTCGTGTTCTTAAACACATGACCTCCTCTTTGATCTAGGTATTATTGTAAAAATGGCGAAAGAACATCCTGGGGTTGAATTATGTACTTTCAGCAATATTCTTCTCTAACTGCCTTTTGGCATTTCTAATTTCCTTTATAACTGCTGCTCTCATGTGCTCATAAGCCCCACAGATACAGCTGGAGTGATTTGATTTTCATTAAACAACTCCTTTTTTCTTCTGCAGTTTACTTCATAACTCCTTATTTATTCTATTAGGATTTTTTAATACTGCACCCAAATTTTGGAATTAACAAGTATAGTATTATAAAGTATACCTTTAAAAACTACTCCAATGGTGCATCTTGGCGCAACGTCTACCTGACTAAAATTAAATTTTAAAGAGTTTAAGCTTTTTTTTTAATATGCAATGTGAAACACATTGATCAGTCACAATATTAAAACCACTTGCCTAATACTGTGTTAAGTCTCCCTCATGCTGGAGGTGATATGTTTCAAAAGTAACATCCACATTGATGCCAAGATCCAAGGTTTCTCATCAGCAGAGCATTGCTCAGAGCATCACAATGCCTCTGTTAGGTTGCCTTTATCCCCCCCACAGAGGATTCCGGCAACCATCACTTCCCCAGGTAAACAACACACACACACACACACACACACACACACACACACACGCACACAACTAGCCATCCATGTGATCTTAAAGAAAACGTGATTCTTCAGACTTTCTTCAGACCTTCTTCCATTGTTCCGTGGTCCAGTTCTGATGCTTACGTGCCCATTGTAGACGCTGTTGGCAATTGATAGGGCACTCTGACCCGTCTGTGGCTATGCAACCCCATACATGGCAAGCTGCAATACACTGAGTGTTCTGATACCTTCCTCTCATGGCCAGAATTATGTTTTTGAGTAATTGATTCTATAGTAACTCTTCTGTGGGATCAGACAAGATGGGCTAGCCTTCACTCCCCACATGCATCAATGAGCCTTGTGTGCCCATTACTTGGTTGCCAGTTCACCAGTTGTCCTTCCTCCAACCACTTTTGATAGGGAGTAACCACTGCATACCGGGAACACCCCACAAGACCTGCTGTTTTGGAGATGCTCAGACACAGTCGTCTAGCCATCACAATTTGGCTCTTGTAAAGTCACTCAGATTCTTATGCTTGCCCATTTTCTTTCTCCTTCCAACACATTGCTTTCAAAACCGACTGTTCACTTGCTGCCCATTGACAGGGGCCATTGCAGCAAAGTAATCAATGTTATTCACTTTACCTGTCAGTGGTTTTAATGTTGTGGCTGATGGGTTTATGACATTCTGATTCAGAAAAATAATGCTGCTGGGAAAAAAAAAACTATGTCTATTATCTTAACAATTCAGTTCCTTACTATCACTACTTCCATCTCTGTGTCAATGTTTTTTTTTTTATTGTGCAGATATCAAAGTAGCATTCCAGCTCAGCAAATTGATAAAAAATTTTTGGATAGTGTGCACATCACACCCGGAAGGTTTGCTCGGACTACTACTCCAGAGTCACAAAACAACAATAACCAATAATTTTTATTTAACCTAACACAAAAGAAATCAAATGTGGCTTTCACAATACCACCTAATATTACTAGGAATGCATTTATTGATTTCACTAATAGTAAACCTAAAAGCATAACGTAAGATTCCGGACTAAACTTGGAGACCCTCTAGGCTCAAGCTGACTTAAAACCCCCAAACAGATTCACTTCATAGGTTCTCCCCAAGACAGGGGATATCACACTTCACATCATATACTGGAAATTTATGTAGAATCAGTAAAAGCACAATAAGATTAGGTGTACATAATATTATTTACCAAAATTTTTCAGAAGGCTTTAGGTAAAATACCACCTGAAAGGCTAGCTATCAAATTAAAAGAACCTGAAACTTGGATGTTGTGTGTAGGTGGGTACAAAATTGTTTAAAACACTGTAAACAGAAGGTTGTGGTGAAATAGCTTCAGTGCTAACATTGTCCTATTTCTTCTGGTCAGGAACCATATGCTAGAAGAAAATAATTAACAATTGATTTTCCTCACTACATGCAGCTGTTAATATTGATCTAAAAACCTGTGAGTTGCTTACCAACGATTTACCATTTACATTTGGGGCCAGTGTTTCCCTTGAATTTCTACACTACAACACCTACAGGCACAGTCAAATAACATTTGCAAAATAAAACATCCAAGCAGAAACAACAGGCAAAAACTTTATAGAACAGTTATCCTGCTGAATATGAAAAATCAGTGTTACTCTATTTTATCACCATTACAATGAATTGAAGAACATTTTTAAAAAATGAAAAAGAAAAAAAAAATTTTAATATCAAAAAGGTTGGGGCACTTTCGGTGCTTGTCCCAACAACAAGGAAAATGCTGGTAATAAACTAACATTGAAGAAGCTTTATTAAGGTTTCTCCAAGAATAAAATAAGCAGTTCCTAGCCACAAGCAAATTTCCCAAGTAAAACTTTCAGCCTTTGGGTATCAATGGAAGGCACTCTGGTTGCAATGCTAAATTAAAGAAAAAATACTCCATTTAAGAAGAAAATAACAATGGTGAAAGAAACACAAAATGAAAGCTTACAGGTTCCTTGTACATTTAAATTTCTACTATTTTTTCCCCATCAGTACAGAGTTAAATTATGTGTAAATTGTTTTTTTTTATTAGTGAACAAAATTATATTTGTACAATGCACTTATCTTAAAAATGTGAAACTTATCCTGGAATGTGTAATATAGCCGCTTGGAAATAGCAACTGAGTTAGAACTATGATCTCTATAGCAAAATGGAATTAGTAAACTTACTGTTGTTTTACTGAACTGCTGCTCAGCGTCTACTTCCATGTCATCTTCCAAAACTATTACTGTTTCTGTTTTAGTTGATGCCTGGGGCAATGGATTATCTAAGGTTTCTGTATAATTGCCTTAAAAACAAGAAACAAATTAACAATAATATTTTAATTATAACAAATATTAAATTACTCTTAGTAAGTGAGTAAAAAGAATCAATTATCATTAATTATCAAGTTTTATTAAAAGTGAAAAAGAAGTTTTTAGATAGCTTTAATGGCTTGAATTACTAATATTACATTGAGATAAAATATCTTTCAAGGAACAAAATTCATGCACCTGTAGCACTCCAATGCGATAATTTATTTACAGGTCTAAACCAGTGTAATAAATACTACTTGGCTTAAAATATTTTATAGTAACACTGATAAGCCTGAAACAGAGACATGCAAATAGAAAACAGACATACTGTCCAGAACCCATTTACTGACCTTTAGTTATTAAGAAGTAGAACTGGTGAACAAAATAAAACATTGTAATATTTTACTTAGTGGAATGGCTAAAAGTGTGGTACAAAGTAAACTTTCACTTATATAGCAATTTAGTAGTTTTTAAAAATTACAAAGTAAATTTCCAAATTGTAGTCAGTTTTGTCAATTTATCAACAGCCTAATAATAATCTGGATATTAACCAAAACCTTTTTTCTAAAATGCAGTACAAGAAATTCAGTTAAAGAAATTCTGTCATTTGTCTATAAACCAGGTTAATACATGTAGATTTCTTTGCGAGCAACCCGGTGATTTGGCCATGTACAACCTCAACTGGTTACAGTTAAGGATTTTGTAGTCTGCACATGACCACTACACTTTGTTCGCCTGCTTAGCTTTGTACATGCTTCCAGCAGCCATGGACAGAAGCGTCCAGAAGATAAACGTCCTGAGGCAAATGCTCTGGAGATATTATTCCTGCTCCTGGTTGAAGTAATCTGCCTCAACATTTCAGAAATTGATAAAATTTATATTGATACGTTGTACATGCAGTGCTAAGCTCAGCAGCACAATCTCAGGAGCAGTACTGCATTAAGAGTAACTTGTGTTACTTTAATAAGTAACCCAACACAATACTTATTATCGAAGTAAAAATACCTGTGTTGTTTTTATTCCAGTAGCACTGGGTGTAAGACAAGAATCACACATACCAGTGTGTTGATCCTTTGTAGGTGTCAATCATTCAGTCAAGCAGAAAAGAGTGTGCTGTATGTATTTCAGTAACAAAAACCCAGGTCAAGGATGTAAAAAGGGAATGGATGTTATTAACTTTACAGCACATAAAGGACTAAATAAATGTATGAAACAAAAAATATATATATATCACAAGCTTCATGCTTGTTTTCGAATTCACAGTGGCTGATTATGATATTTAACTCCTTTTTGTGCAGTTTAACGATGCTTTACAAGTGTACTTGTGCATATAAACAAAGGTTTTTAAGAAACCACTTTTCTATCTTAACTGGGTCACACACCTTATCCCGGATTTGTGTGTGCATATAAACACAATCAATGATTTCTGTTTCCAAGTAATGTATTCTCCTTTCTTGATTTTTTTTTTCAGGCTTATCCAAGTGAGTTTCTACTTAAACTATTTTTCCAAATTCACTGTATTAATGGCTTTGCCAGTTTAAAACTGTATAGTAATTTTATTTGCTCTGTTAACTGCCTTGTAATGATGCAAGCTATAATAATGTTATATAAAATAATGTAATGATTAATTGATTAAGTGTTAAAAGCCATTTTATTAACTTTTGATTGACTCTCATCTGCATTAAACATTCATACTTCTAACTGTTATGGAGCTCTGCCTTATCATTTTTTTTCCAGATCTTATGAATTTCCAAAACACAGCATAGTATTGGCTTCAACAATACAGGTTCTTTTTCTTTAGTCCATATTGTACTTTCAGCTAACAAAAAGTGGTTACCTTTCAAAACACCAGATTCTATTTTTTTGGCTATGCTGGCCCTCTGAAAAAGGCTTCCAACTCCTTCAACTTCCCACAAAAGATCCTGGTCTCCTGGATATTTGTCTAAGTAATGCTTGCATACTAAGGAAAACAAATAATAAAATTAAGTTTCCTTTTTCTTAGAGAAAAAAAATATTCCAATTTCATATTATTCAAACATTCAGTAAAATGTATTTTGCCTTATTTTTCAAGCCGGCATGAACAGTATTTACAAGTATGTACTTCCAAGCTGAATTCATTAAAACACTGTATAAAACTTATAAACCACTGATAAAAGCAAAAGAAAAAAGAAAAATATTCTTTAGGTGTCTCAATAGAATAAAAACACTACAATTTAATTTCAAAATAATGTACTCATTTTATGAATTGCAAGCAACAATGAAGACAAGGGACTTGGGGCTACTTATAAACATTAGGATGTATAACAACAGAATTTTGCTAAGACCGGAAAAGCCAACAGCTATCACAATTGAAATTTGAAGGATAAGACACTAAAAATACATAGTGTGAGAAAAATGAAAATGATGTGGGTAAACTGAAATAAGTTGAATAGGCATTAATGTTTAAAAGTAGAGAATTAGTATAAGTGAACCATGGGTGTATGCAGTACCAAACAAGCACAAGTTCACAAACAATCTCTAATTATGAACATAAAATTCCATCAATTCCTTTATTCAGGCAACTTAATCTAATTTCTGGGAAGGGGTTATAAAACAATACTTGAAACTCCAGCATACCACTATGACACTCATCATCTCCAAATGGAGAAAACTTAGAACAAAAGGTAAACCTGACCAAGAGTAGCCAGTCTAGCAAAATTACTCCAAACGTGTATAGAAAACCCATCCAGAAATTCACAGGAGTCAGACAAACATTTAAAAAACTGCAGGTCCCTCTCTGCTCAGCTGATGTCAGTATTCATGATTCTAGTATTATAAAGACACTTGGACAAAAATGGCATTCATGAAAAAGTTGAAAGGCAAAAACCATAAGTAAACAACAACAACATAAAGGCTTGTTTAACATTTGCCAGAAAACACTTTGATTACCCCCCAAAACCTTTGGGTTAATGTTCTGTGGACTTATGAGTCAAAAGTGGAACTTACTGGAAGACATGGGTCCCGTTACATCTGGTGTAAAGCTAAAACAGATTTACACAATTAACACTAGAATTACCAGCACCTACGAGAAAACTCGTAAATCCAGCTCACCTTAAATCCATTTGCACCTTTCCGTCAGTGTCTTTTGTCCTGTAAATGTGCCGATTAAGACAAGCAGCAAGCAGCCTGCTATTCCATCTCCCCAACGTCGCAGAACGTTCACAAACTTCTCCCACCTCATGCCTTGTTTGATTATCTGGGAGTGAAGTGCTGGAGTTTTAGAGTGGAAGTAATAGATCATTATTTGGAACACATGCATTTCATGTGTGTTCCGTTTCTACAGTAATCTGTGAAAACACATTGTTAAAAACAGAAACTTTTTCATATTTTAGTAATAAATGTTACAAAATGTAGGCATAAACTATAGAATGTGTGAAGCCTGAAGTCCAAAGATCAAATAAACACTTTCACAAAAGGTTCAAGGATGATACAACAGCTTTCGTGGCGTAGCGGTAAGATATGCTGACTTGTAATCATGAGTCCTGGGTTCAATCCCCACTGCCTCCTGTATTTGCCGTTTTCAGTAGTCAGCTGCTCTTATTGTTAATACTATACAGTACACACATACATTTGGTTTGCGTCTGTAACAGACCGTGTACATTTATAGTACTGTACTTGTAAAAGTTACCGTTTTTTTTTTTCCACTTCACGATCACGATACATACTACCGCCCTAGGGATCGGACGCTGTTAGTTTTTATTTGAAACTGGGAGTAACTGTAGATGTGAGTGGTGTTTTGAGGCAATGGAACTGGACATTCTCTGATCTGGAGGATAAAAGCTGACACACAAACGCTGGTGAATCTGCCTTCTTCGTATCTAACCGTCACTTTATTTTTTTTTTTATTTAGTTTTATTGAGTGTTCCTGCTCACGCAGAATTAGTATGCACCTTAGGGGTTATGATGTCAAAAAAAAAAAAAACAGACACGTAGGTATATATGATATTTGGAATTATTCATTTTATGACCTTTTATGAGGTCAGTTCAGCGCTATATGCAATCATCAAATTCAAATGTTAACAATTCACACACACGCAAGGACAGTGTTTCCTACATTTATGACATGTGTACCTGTTGTAATGCTGTGGTTTCTATTATACACCTGAAAGAAACAGACAATATATGTGACATTTTGAAGAAATCATTTTATGACCTGAATAGTACCAATCAGAAAACATCATTGCACTAATGCAATATTATTTGAAAATGAACAGCGTCAGAGCAGGTGTGAATTTATGTTGGCACTGTTCATAAGAGCCAGATCCGGATGGGGGTGGCAGTGGGCGGGGTTGTGTTAAAGAGTGTGATCGTCATTGAGAGAATAAGGACGGTTCTTGCAGCACGGAGAAAAAAAAATAAAGACAAATATATGGGACATTGGGAATAAATTTATGGTACTTGTAAAAGTTAGCTTTTTTCAGTTTTATCCTCTCAATGACGATCACGCTCTAACAACAACCCCCCAACCCTCCCCCCGCCTCTCTTGATGTGCCAGCATAAATTCACACCCAATCTGACGCTGTTCATTTTCAAATAATATTGCATTAGTGTAATGATGTTTTCTGATTGGTACTATTCAGGTCATAAAATGATTTCTTCAAAATGTCACATATATTTTTTTTTCTTTTAGGTGTTTAATAGAAACCACAGCATACAAAGAAGTGTGCGCATTGCAACAGGTACACATGTCATAAATGTAGGAAAGACGGTCTTTTTTTTTTTTTTGGACATCATAAACCATAAGGTGCATACTAATTCTGCATGAGCAGGAACACTCAGTAAAACTGAATACAAATAAAGTGACAGTGAGATACGAATAAGGCAGATTCACCAGTGTTTGTGTGTCAGCTTTTATCCCTCCAGATCAGAGAATATCCAGTTCCATTGCCTTAAAACACCCTTCACATCTACAGTTATTCCCAATTTCAAATAAAAACTAACACCGTCAAATCCATAGGGCGGTAGTATGTGTCGTGATAGTAACTGAGAGAATAAAAGTGAAAAAAAAAACCGCCACACCACGAAAGATGTTGTATTGTCCTTGAACCTTTTGTGAAAGTGTTTATTTGATCTTTGGACTTCAGGCTTCGCACATTCTATCGTTTATGCCTACATTTTGTAACATTTATTACTAAAATATGAAAAAGTTTCTGTTTTAAAAATGTGTTTTCACAGATTACTGTAGAAACGGAACACACATGAAATGCATGTGTCCCAAATAACGATCTATTATTTCCAATCTAAAACTCCAGCACTTCACTCTGAGATAATCAAACAAGGCAAAAGCTGGGAGAAGTTTGTGAACGTTATGAGACGATAGGGGGATGGAATAGCAGGCTGCT
Source organism: Polypterus senegalus (assembly GCF_016835505.1). Lineage (NCBI taxonomy): Eukaryota > Metazoa > Chordata > Cladistia > Polypteriformes > Polypteridae > Polypterus > Polypterus senegalus. The sequence goes on along the minus strand of NC_053160.1, from coordinate 31,454,270 downwards.
TGCTGCTTGTCGTAATCGGCACATTTACAGGACAAAAGACACTGATGGAGAGGTGCGAACGGATTTAAGGTAGGCCGGATTTACAAGTTTTCTCGTAGGCTCTGGTAATTCTAGTGTTAACAACATCATGCCAACCGTTCAACATGGTGGTGGTAGTGTGATGGTGATGCTGCTTCAGGGTTTTTGGGAAATGACACAATTTAGGGAAGCATGAATTCAGTTCTCTACAGAAAATACTGAAGGAGAATGTCTGGTCATCAGTTTATGATCTGAAGCTGAAATGAAATAGGGTTATACAGCAGGACAACAATCTGTAGCACCTGAGCAAGTCCACCTCTGAATGGCTAAAAAATAAAATTATGGTTCTGGAGTGGCCTAATCAAAGTCCTGACTTGAACCCCATTGAGATGTTGTGTTTACTCTGGTTTGACTTTTGTATTATGCTCAATTTGTTTAGAGATTAGAAACAATTAAGATATCAGGAGGGGGCAACTACTTTTTCATGGCACTGTAAATACATGTCTGGCACTGTAAATACATGTCAATTTAAAGTAATCATACACTATAAACATCATAGAAGGGCCATTAAAGAGAAAAAATTAAAAATTGGGACTGATGAAGAAAGAAAGATTTACATAATTTTTCCAAAGAGCAAAAACAAAGAAGTTTGAGAACCTGATGAGGAGTAATGAACATAAAAAACAGATTAAAATGATTACTGCAAACAATGCGATAAAAAACAAAAAAACGTATAAAGAAGATACTGCATTTGTACAGTGGATGAATCATGATATACAGTTACACATGCTAAACTGACAGATCTGACACATCTTTTATTAATATTTAATATCAGAGGAAAGCAGTATAGTTTATCTTTTCAGACTAGCAATTAGAACATGTACATTTACCAGGGACTTATGCTGCATTCCATTTGCCTTTATTTCCATTATTACAGGAGAGGAAAAAAAAGAGTTCAGTAGACTATCTATAGGAGTTTAGAAACAATGCATTTTGTTATGCAACATCCTAAGCTGACAAAGAAAAATAATACCCTTAAATGCAAAAAAGCTGCTAATTTTTAAAACAAAAATAAAATATCACAAATTAAATTCATAAGAGGAAACATTCTGTGGAACTTTCATTAGTGGGTTCTTGCAGTAAAGCTGAACATTGCATAAGGATCATGCATAACAATATTTCTGACCTCTGCTCAAAGTCATCAGTATAGTGTTAAAGTAAACACTTTTTTTGGAAGCAAAGAAATATTTTGTGAAAACAAACAAAGACAGAATAATGTTTTTTTTCATAATGGTTCCATAGTGGTGAAGGCACATTAGTGGTAACTTTCTTTCAGTCCCATTTTTCATAATAGAGATGAACAGTGCAATGTTCAGTTCAGAGCTTAAGGCAGAAAGACATTAGAATGCCCAAAACACTGCAATGCCATTAACAGCAAGCATAGTACTTTTCATTCAACAGCATCTGCAGAACACACAAGTCAAATAATAACCAAAAACCAGAACCCAAGTGGCAGAAGAAGAAAATAAAAAAAAAAACAGAAAAAGGTGGAATACTTAGTTTTACCTTTGTACATAGCTGGCGAAAGTGGAAATCGCAGACCCAAGGCATTCCCAGAGAAAGAGTCAACAAAATCTTCCAGAATTTGAAGGCCATATCCTTTGCCACGGTGTTGTTTCTTTAGAAATATGGAATTCATCACAGGGAGTTGGTAGCACTGTGTCAAATATTTATAGCATAGGGTCCCTATAATAAAGAGACAGCAATCATAAACAGTGACTTTAGAGTTGAAGCAATTATTAACTTTCTAACCAAAAACAATTTGTGTCTGACCTGCATAATACTTCAATAAACCCAAAAAAAATTGGATGTTCAGGTCAGCAACATCTCTGTAAATTGCAAATTACTGAACTTTTGAATTGCATTTAGCTTGGGGCAACGTGCAACAAAATTTAAGAGATCACAGTTGTAAAGTCAAAAGCAAGAATTCTACAAGTCTAAGTTGTCTGCCAATAGACCTATTCCCTAGCTCTCAATTTATTACAACAAAGAATAGTACCCATTTAAAAATTAATAATTTTTCTTGGCCACCAATTCAAACTATATGGGGTAACATAAAAAAATCCAATTTTGGATAGATAGATAGATGCAGTGCAAGTTAAAAAATGCAAAGTGGAGAGTGCGAGGCGGGTATAACAGACAATAATTTTGTATAATATTAACGTTTAATCCCCCCGGGTGGAAATGAAGAGTCGCATAGTGTGGGGGAGGAACGATCTCCTCAGTCTGTCAGTGGAGCAGGACAGTGACAGCAGACTGTCGCTGAAGCTGCTCCTCTGTCTGGAGATGATCCTGTTCAGTGGATGCAGTGGGTTTTCAATTATTTACAGGAGCCTGCTCAGTGCCTGTCGCTGATATCAAACTGTCCAGCTCTGTGTTTACAATAGAGCCTGCCTTCCTCACCAGTTTGTCCAGATGTGGTGTCCCTCTTCTTTATGCTGCCTCCCTAGCATACCACCGCGAAAATGAGGGCACTTGCCACAACCGTCTGATAGAACATCTGCAGCATCTTATTGCAGATGTTGAAGGATGCCAGCCTTCTAAGGAAGTATAGTCGGCTCTGTCCTTTCTTACACAGAGCATCAGTATTGGCAGTCCAGTCCAATTTATCATGCAGCTGCACTCCCAGGTATTTATAGGTATGCACCCTCTGCACACAGTCACCTCTGATGATCACGGGGTTCATGAGGGGCCTGGGTCTCCTAAAATCCACCATCAGCTCCTTGGTTTTGCTGGTGTTCAGTTGTAGGTGGTTTCAGTCGCACCATTTAACAATGTCCTTGATTAGTTTCCTATACTACTCCTCCTCCTGCCCACTCCGGATGCAGCCCACGATAGCAGTGTTGTCTGCAAACTTTTGCACGTGGCAGGACTCGGAGTTGTATTGGAAGTCCAATGTATATAGGCTGAACAGGACCAGAGAAAGTACAGTCCCCTGCGGCGCTCCTGTGTTGCTGACCACAATGTCAGACTTGCAGTTCCCGCGATGCACATACTGAGGTCTGTCTTTAAGATAATCCACTATCCATGCTACCAGGTATGAATCTACTCCCATCTCTGTCAGCTTGTCCCTAAGGAGCAGAGGTTGGATGGTGTTGAAGGCGCTAGAGAAGTCCAGAAACATAATTCTTACAGCACCACTGCCTCTGTCCAAGTGGGAGAGGGATCGGTGTAGCATATACTGTAGATGAAACAGCAGCCGCTCCATGGTCTTCATCACATGTGACGTCAGAGCAACAAGCCGGAAGTCGTTCAGCTCACTAGGACGTGATACCTTTGGGACTGGGGTGATGCAAGATGTTTTCCAAAGCCTCTGGACTCTCCCCTGTTCCAGGCTCAGGTTACAGATGCGCTGTAGAGGACTCCCAGCTCCAACGCACAGGCCTTCAGCAGTCGTGGCGATACTCCATCTGGACCCGCTGCTTTGCTGGCACAAAGTCTCCTCAGCTCTCTGCTTACTTGGGCTGCTGTAATTGTGGGTTGAGAGAAGTTCTCTCCTATGCTGGTATCAGCAGAAGGATGGGTGGAGGGTGCAGTACTCTGAGGTGAGAGTGAGTTAGGGTGGTCAAACCTGTTGAAGTTGTTCATCTGGTTTGCTCTCTCCACGTCTCTCTCAATGGTGGCACCCCGCTTCGAGCTGCAGCCAGTGATGATTTTCATCCCATCCCACACTTTCTTCATGCTGTTATTCTGTAACTTCTGCTCCAGCTTTCTCCTGTACTGTTCCTTCGCCGCCCTGAGCTGGACTTGGAGTTCCTTCTGCATTATTCCTTTATGTCTCCAACAACAGTTCATGTCATTCCCCTAAATTAGCACAAGTTTTGGCAGTGGAAAGGGATAAAAACAAGTCCCATATAAAATATATATATTAAACTGATAAATACTTGATTTACAGTTGTCAGATGTTTACATAAACTTAGGGTAAATTCTGTAAAACTTTATAAACCTTCTAGAGATTTTATACTAACAAACTATAAATTTGGCATATCTTTTAAGACATGTACTTGGTGCATGGCAAAAAGTAATTTTTTTCCAACAATGTTCACAGACCGAGTATTTCACATTTTATTGACTATATCACAATTCCAGTGGGTCACAAGTTTACATATACTTTGGTTAAAATTTGGTAACACTGCCTTAAATTTTTTAACTGGCGCAAAACATTTTGGGTAGCCTTACATAAGCTTCTTACAATTAAATTACTGGAATTTTGGCCCATTCCCTCAGGCAGAACTGGTGTAACTGTGACAGGTTCGTAGGCCTCCATGCTCGCACACACTATTTTAGTTCTGTCCACAAATTTTCAACTGTTGTTCTTAAACCACTTTACCAAAAATTTGGTGGTATGCTTGGGGACACATTTGCAAAGGAGCTTCAACTTCTTTGCTGAACTCTTGAGATGTAGCTGCAATATATAATATAATTTATATATAATACTATACCTTTATGATGTCATCTATTTTGTGATGTGCATCAGTCCCTCCTTTAGCAAAGCACCCCCACCACATGATGCTCCCACCCCCAATGCTTGACAGTTTGGGATGGTGTTCTTTGGCTTGTAAGCTTCAGCCTTTTTCCTCCAAACAGAATGATGGCCATTATGGCCAAATAGTTCGATCTTGGATTCATCAGACCAGAGGACATTTGTTCAGATGCAGGCAGTGTGGTGTAGTGGTTAAGGCATTAGACTTCAAACCCTAAAGTCGTGGGTTCAAATCCCGCTACTGACACTGTGTGACATTGAGCAAGTAACTTGACCTGCCTGTGCTCCAATTGGAAAACCAAAAGAAATGTAACCAATTGTATCATAAATGTTATAAGTCACCTAGGATAAAGGTATCAGCTAAATATGTAAATGTTCAGAAGGTAAGATCTTTGTCTCCATGTGCCACTGCCATCTGCAGTCTGGCTTTTTCTATGATGGCTTTGCAGCAGTGGCTTCTTCCTTGCTGAGCAGCCTTTCAGGTTTTGTTGATAAGACTTGTTTAACTGTGGATATAGATAAATATCTACTTGTTTCCTCCAGCATCTTCACAAGGTCCTTTGCTGTTGTTCTGGGATTGATTTGAACTTTTTGTGCCAAAGTACGTTCTTCTCTAGGAGACAGAATGCATCTCCTTCCTGAATAGTATGACAGCTGTGTGGTCTCATGGTATTTATACTTGTGTATTATTGTTTGTACAGATGAACATGGAACATTTGGGTGTCTGGAAATTGTTCCCAAGGATGAACCAGATTTGTGCAGGTTTGTAATATTTTTTCTGAGGTCTTGGCCGATTTCTTTTGATTTTCCCATTATGTCAAGCAAAGAGGCAGTGAGTCCGATTGTAAGCTTTAACATAAATCCAAATGTTGACACCAACTAGGCAAATTGGCTATCAGAATTTTCTGGAATTTTCCAAGCTGTTTAAAGGCCCAGTTAACAAAGTGTATGTAAACGTGTGACCCATTGGAATTGTGATATAGTCAATAAAAAGTGAAATAAACTCTCTGTGAATATTGTTGGAAAAAATTCCTTTTGCCCCTGCACAAAGTAGATGTCTTAAACTATATGCCAAATTTGTAGTATGTTAGTATACAATCTGTGGAGGGTTTATAAAGTGAGTTTTAAAGAAATCACTAAGGATTATGTTAACGTCTGACTTCAAATGTATTAAGCTGCACAACTTTACTTGGGCATATGTTGCTGCTGAACAAATAGGCCTTTAAGGTAGTATCATTGAGATTTACTTACCAAATTCTTTTGTGTACAATTGACTTACATTGATAATGCTTAGGCTTGTTCACTTGACCCAAAAAACAACTATGAAGATGACCAATTTATTTCAAGTATTACTAAGTACTTCAGTGGTGCTGCAGTAATATTTCTGTTTTACCTGTGGGTTTGACAGAATAAAATCCAATGGCTTCTCCATGTTGCCATAGAATTTTGGCAAAATCAGTTTCACTGTGGCAAAGAAAGGGCACCTCTGTGGGACTCCTCTCTTGGGCTCGATAAACAATGCGATTCAAAACATACAGAACAATCTTCTCTCCAAGGGATTCTACCTAAAACCAAAATAAATATACAGTCCTAACAATAAGCATTAGATATATGAATGTGCTAAAGCTAAACCTCTTATAATGAATTCTTCAGTAAAGATGATATCACTTGATTTCAACCTCTTTTTTAACTGCAGTTGCTTTATCCTAGCATTGTAAACAACACTTAATAGCCAAGAATTACAAAGTAAAAACTGGATTTTAGGAATTTCTGCAAATATATTAAAAATAAAAACCTGAAATATTATATTGACAAAAGTTTTCAGGCCCTTAGTTCTGGCATATGGCTCAGGTGTACCCCATTTTATTTATTATCACTTGAGATGTTTCTAAACCTTGTTTGGAGTCGGCCTGTGATCAATTGACTAAACATGACTAGGAATGGCACACACCTCTGTTGAAATTGTGTATCAGAGCAAAGCTGCCTATAGAGCTTAGAGTCACATTTGTGTCAAGGCACAGATCTGAGGAAGGTTAAAAAAAATTCTGCGTTGTTTAAAGTGGCCTCAATAATTCTTAAATGGAATAAGTTTGTAACAACCATGACTCTTTGTAGACAAGATGCACAGCAAAACTGAGAAATTAGTGGACAAGTGAAGTGGATAGAAAAGTGACCAAAAACCCAATGGTTGTTCTGGCTGAGTTCCAGAAAAATGGTACAGTAATGTGAAAAACTTCCAAAAGGACAGCCACCACTACCTCATTCCACTAATCTGGGATTTACGGAAGAGTTGCCAAAAGACACATAAAAACATCACTTTGAGCTTGCAAAAAGGCACCAAAAGGACTCTGAAACTATGAGAAACAAGATTTTTCAGGCCCGATAAAACAAACCTACAAATATTTGGGCACAATTGTAACTGTCACATCTGGAGAAAACCAGGTATAGCTCATCACCTGTGCAATAACAGTGAAGCATGGTGGTGGGAACATTATTAGGTCCTTTTTCTTATTTTTAGTAGCAGAGACTGGGAGGCTAGTCAGGGTTGAGGGAAAGCATAATGGAGTACTCTGGACCTCAGAATTGGCCAAAGAATCACCGTCCAACAGGATAATGATCGTAAGAACAAAGCAAATAAAACAAAGGAGTGACTTTGGGTCAACACTATAAATGTTCTTAAGTGGTCCAGGCCCAAGGAAAGACTTGAGCCCAACTGAATGTCTCTTGAGCGATCAGCAAGTAGATGCCCCCTGATGGTTTCTATACAACATAACAGAGCTTGAGAGCATCGGCAGAGAAGAATGGCAGGTGTTTGAAACTTGTTGCATCATACCCAAGAAGAGTTCTTGCTATAATCACTGCCAAAGGTAAATTAACAAAGTTCCGAGTAAATGGTCTGAATATTTGTGTCAATGTGATATTTCATTATTTTTTTTTAAATACATTTACAAAAAAATCCTAAAATCATGCAATAATAAATCTCTTCCTCAATCCTAAGTAAGTACAGTGCTCAAAAAATTAAAAGAACACTTTTTAATCAGAGTATAGCATCAAGTCAATGAAACTTCAGGGATGTTGATCTGGTCAGTTAAGTAGCAAAGGGCATTGTTGATCAGTTTCAGCTGCTTTGGTGTTAATGAAAATAACAACAGATGCACTAGAGGGGCAACAATGAGATGACCCCCAAAACAGGAATGGTTTAACAGCAGGAGGCCACCGACATTTTTCCCTCCTTATCTTTCTGACTGTTTTTTCACTAGTTTTGAATTTGAGTATGGTCAGTGTCACTACTGGTAGCATGAGGCGATACCTGGACCCTACAGAGGTTGCACAGGTAGTCCAACTTCTCCAGGATGGCACATCAATACAAGCCATTGCCAGAAGGTTTGCTGTGTCTCCCAGTATAGTCTCAAGGGCATGGAGGAGATTCCAAGAGACAAGTAGTTACTCTAGGATAGATGGACAGGGCCGTAGAAGGTCCTTAACCCATCAGCAGGTCTGGTATCTGCTCCTTTGGGCGAGTAGGAACAGGATGAACACTGCCACAGCCCTACAAAATGACCTGCAGCAGGCCACTGGTGTGAATGTCCCTGACCAAACAATCAGAAACAGACTTCATGAGGGTAGCCTGAGGGCCCAACGTCCTCTAGATGGCCCTGTGCTTATTGCCTGGCATCATGGAGCTCGCTTGGCATTTGCCATAGAATACCAGAATTGGAAGGTCCACCACTGGCACCCCTGTGTTTTTCACAAATGAGAGCAGGTTCATGCTGAGCACGTGACAGATGTGAAAGGGGTCTGGAAAAGCCGTGGAGAATGTTATACTGCCTGTAACATTGTTTAGCATGCCCAGTTTGGTGGTGGGTCAATGATGGTCTGAGGAGGCATATCCATGGAGGGACGCACAGACCTCTAAAGGCTAGACAATGGCACCTTGACTGCCATTAGATATCGGGATGAAATCCTTGGACCATTGTCAGACCCTATGCTGGTCCAGTGGGTCCTGGGTTCCTCCTGGTACACAACAATGCCCGACATGTGGCAAGACATTGTAGGCAGTTCCTGGAGGATGAAGGAATTGATACCATTGACTGTCCCCCACGCTCGCCTGACCTAAATCCAATAGAACACCTCTGGGACATTATGCTTCTGTCCATCCAATGAGGCCACGTTGCACCTCAGACTGTCCAGGAGATCACTGATGCCTTGGTCCAGATCTGGAAGGTGATCCTCCAGGGCACCATCTGTTGTCTCATTATGAGCATGCCCCGATGTTGTCAGGCATGCATACAAGCACATGGGGGCCATACAAACTACTGAGTACGATTTTTATTTGCTGCAATGAAATTTCGGCAAAAGGAACTAGCCTGCCGCAGCATTTTTCATGTTGATTTTCGGGATGTTTTTGAATTCAGTCCTCTGTAGGTTGATAATTTTCATTTCCATCAAAAAATGTGGCATCCTTTCACTCCTAACACTTTACCCAGTCCATATCAATATAGATATCCAGCATGAATTTTTCCCCCATTGAGATCTGATGTGTTTTCAAAGTGATCCTTTAATTTTTTTGAGCAGTTTATTTAAAATTATACTCAAATATTTTAAAATGTATAGCCATGCAACATCAATAAGATATTATAAACTAAAATGTAAAAAAATTAAATTAATAAAGGCTAAAACAGGAAAGCAGTCAACAAGATAGGTAAAAGGTAAAGATACATTTCACAACTAACCACTACACATTTAAAGTATTATGTTTTCCTAGATTTAAGGCTTAAATAGCTGCAGACTCTCACCTTTAATAGCCCGTCTCGAGTAGAATCAGAGGTTTTAAGGATATCCTGCACAGCCCACCACTGATCACCCAGGAAGAGGGCAACAGCTTTAGAAGAAATGGAAGAAAAATCGAATTATTTGGAAGTTCATGTGGTGTAATACCACAACACACTTCCCAGAGCAGTAGTACATAAAATGCATCAAGGCTTACCCCATTGGTTTCCTTAGTAAATTTATAAAATTATTTAGATATGAATGTTGGATATTAAATCAAGGTTTTTATATATACAAGCCAACCCAAGGCGTACCATACGCCGCATAATCAGGCCGGTTTTTTAATGATTTTTAAGCACAGGGAGAAAATTAACATTTGAAAAATCGGTAATGTAATAAATCAGCAAGAAAAGCAACATTGTAACAATGAACGGAACGAACTAACACACAATCGTCCGTGACTGAAAACTGGCGGACCGCCATTGCTCATGTGCCCACCTCCAACTCGTCACTTGAGTCTTTGTCGTCTTTGCACAGTCCAGATGCACCTGTAACTCACGTAGACTTTCCATGTTCCTGCAGGAGCATCTAAGAAGACGCATGTTTGTCGCGGATGAGAATTGCTGTATGTAGCGTGTAAAACAGTTTGCTATGGTGTCATGCATCGCAACCGAAAACTCTGTTTTTAAAGACTGTTTACTTCATTGTGTTTTAACCTCAGTTGTAAAGGATTGTTTTAAGGAAACCATGGGATACCCCTCGCAAACCGTTTTACACACTGCATATGGCGATTCACCTCCGGCATGGCTCCTTCCTGCGTGCGCCATAGGTGTCTTACTTGTCGGCGGCTTAGTGAATCCACGCCCCTTCTGGCATGCTTTCCATGGGTGTCTTGCCTTAGTGAATTATATATATATATTTATATATATATATATATATTTATATATATATATATATATATATATATATATTTATATATATATATATATTTATATATATATATATATATATATATATATATATATATATATATAGACACAGCGACTGGAAGCCCGATCGAATCAGGCTACAAATTCTACCTTTATGAAGTCCATAATTTCTCTGCAAAGAATTATTTATTTTTTTAAGTCCTTGAAATGATTTTGTTATGACACTGATATGTGCTTAATAAATAATAATAATTCATTACATTTATATAGCGCTTTTCTCAGTACTCAAAGCGCTATCCACACAGGGAGGAACCGGGAAGCGAAGCCACAGTCTTCCACAGTCTCCTTACTGCAAAGCAGCAGCACTATCACTGCACCACCTTTTCGGCCAATGTAATGAAGAGCTTCCTGTTTAAACGGGGCTGTGAGACGTGAACTCAGCTTTTCAGCGCACCTCATTTGATTTTTTCCGGCAAACAAATTTTCAAAACAAACCGTATTTTACGACTCTAATCATAGTTGGAGTAATAATTATGTTGGTGTGGTCATTTTAGATCTGAGATCGGCTAAAATTGAAACAATGACCATTGTTAATACCCAGCCGTCATTACACAGTTTGCCATTAGATGTCAGAAGGACGGATGCCAAAACCGAACTGCCCAAAGATAGATTTCAACGTACCAAGCAAATGGCAATACGTTCTAAATTACTTACGGTTCCGGAGCTATTGAAGGGTTTAAGTCAGTCGACGATGTTAGTCCTGGAAAGTACGCTTTTGAAGAGAGACAGAGACACTTTCACATCCCATGATACGGTCAAATCACATCATACTTACTGGCTCTGCAAGCAAGTTCCTTGATACACACGCAGAGCAGGTTAGAGATAATGGAAATAGGAAAATTTGAAAGTTTCAAGAAAAGGAGAGCAAAGATCGCATTTGCACAAACAAACGAAAAATATTACTTGATGAAATAACAGAACAGCAAAAAGAGATTAGTGTTTGAGGGTGTCTGGGGGAGAATAAAGACGAAATGCAGATCACGCGGCCCAGCAGAAGCAGCAAGATAGCAACTGATCAAGCAATGACAAGGTAAAAAAACTACTGTTATTTGTTTACCATTGCATCACCGTTTAAGAGGGGTTTTGGAGGAATGACCACGTCTCTATGAACTTGTGGATTTGCCTGCGAGTATTTAGCAACAGCGTGTTTATTAACTTGTGGATTTTTCTGCGAGTATTTGGCGGCAGCATCACGAACTTGTTTCCGTCTAGCTATATCAGAAAATGTACCACGACGTCTGACACGCCTCCTTTTTAATGTTTTCTCACAGTTTGGATTGCTGCTGTCATAATCGGTTTAAGTTTCAAGGTATGTTTCAATTACGTTAGTATTTGCAGGACTTGTGTTGAAGTGACATTCGGCATCTGTCAAGCATTGTAAGCATACAACTGGCTTCATCGATAACTTCTCTTCCAACTTTTGAGAGTTGAAACATTCATAAACATCAAAGTGTCCACTACTCAAATCGTCACCTGTGAATCTAAGATGTTTAAGAGGCATTGGCGGTTCTCCAAACGTGTAAAATATTTGGCCATTTTGGTACACTTGAAAGTGACTACTGAACAATTCAGCGGCAGCCATCAACTCACATGCAGAAGCATAGGTGAAGGGCTTAAGCATTTCACTCTTACAGTGCTCCTGTGTAGTATAATTATCTCCTGTACCGTCCACAATCCACACCTTGAACCTGTCCCAGTCATTCAATACATAAGACACAATGTTCCTCTGGATATCAAGATTTAGCCTGATACAGCCGTGCAATATGTAACACAGAGAATGTAAAAGGCAGGCGGCATCTCCGGGCATGGAAACCACTCGGTAAGTGACAGTTTCTTTGATCGATGGTGATCACCTCGATAGACATGTTAATGGAGGTACAGCTGGAACGGTAAAAGAAATGGGTACCTGAACAATGTAAACTAAGTCTAAAATACCTACACAATAACTATAAGCATAATAAATGAAAAATAAAACAGCGGAGAAGCTGTGGATTAAATAAAAAGGCCGCAGTTATCAGCACAATAAAACAGCGGAGAAGCCGTGGATTAAATAAAAAGGCTGCAGTTAGCAAGGAGACATGAATACTGTGGCGAAGCAAGGAAGGGAATGAAGAGACATGAGCAACGGACAACCTTATATGGGCAGGCAGCCAATTACGTGGGAGGCGTGGGGATGGGGACGCAATATAGGCAGGCAGCCAACTACATGGGAGGCGTGGGGATGGGGGACGCAACTCCGCCTCACACAGCGACCGAGCTGCAGGCTATGGACGTATATATATATATGTATGTAAGTAGGATTCAGTTATGCCCGTTACGCGTAGAATTTTGAAATGAAACCTGCTTAACTTTTGTAAGGAATGAGCCTGCCAAATTTCAGCCTTCTACCTAAACGGGAAGTTGGAGAATTAGTGATGAGTGAGTCAGTGAGGGCTTTGCCTTTTATTAGTATAGATGTAATTATTATTCCCACACATGCCTGTCATCTGAATGGAATTATACCTTACCAACATTATTTGACTTTCTACACTGTGCTGGTCTTAAGTGTTTAAGTTCCAACACAATCACAAGACCTGCCACCAGGAATAGGTCTTTCTATTCATATTTCATGACAGAATGACGAACTTAACAGAACAAGAGCATACCGGTTTAGAACTGCTGCTTTCCTGGATCAAGAGGAGCTAACTCAAGTGGTTCTGATATCTAGTGGAAATGTTCTACAAATAGGAGGACATAGGGAAAGAACCTGGACATATTAAAAGAATTATGACTAAGAGATCTGAAGGAGTGTTGTGGGAGACACGTGGTCTAGGCTGATCAACTCAGTGTGTCAACACCAGGACCCACACTGGAACAAGCAGATTGTGAATGACAAGTTCACACATTACCTTATGCAATTAACATAACTTGAGCATGGGTAAGGCACTATATAAAAAAAATGTATTATTATTGTTACTACAATAAAAACATAAAAAAACTGAAAGAGAATGATGCATTTACTTTACTCTACAGATAATCAATGACTATTAAATAAACAAGATAGGAAAAAAAACAAGTAAGTATAAATAGATTTTCCTGCATTAATCAGGCAGTCTTGTTACATTAATTGACAGCTTTTACTACATATTTTCTTGTAGGGAACTAGCATGTGGTGTTTTTCCTGTTGCAGGTATTTTTTACGTTGTATAATTGATTTTTAGTCACATTGGTTATGACTCCTGGTATTCTGCCAGCTTTATCTCTTTCAAATTGCTTCCTCGATTCAAATACTTTAGCCATCAGGATATATTTTTGCATTTCATTTTTACAATGCTGATGCTTTGAAAGAGAGACATTGTGTATATGCTTGCATTTTTACCATTCACTTTGTGTACTGTGCTTTAAATAGAGGTAATGCAAAACAGACAAAGGCAAAATCAGATCTTTTGTACAAAAGGTCTATTAAAAACTTTGAAATTAAGGTAAGGCCTAAAAAGAAAATTGCCAAATTACTATATTTCTAACCAAAGTAGAATCATAAAAACATGGTAATATAAGAAACATGGCAAGTAATTTTTATGGTCTCACCTGTAGACTGGTCCTCGGGTATAAACAGTCCTAGAACTTTGTGTGTGGCATCTACTCCATACAGTGGAACACTGCCAACTGTAGCAAGGCTGAGAGGAACCTGCAATTTATACACATTGGCCACAAATTAGAGAAATGAGATGGTGTAGACAAAAGCTATAGAATGCAGTTTTCTTAATTGGGTTTAATGAAAAGAATAATACAAAATAATTCATAAAAAAAACAAAGATTTACTTAACAAATTTCAAATCGTCTATAGTCAGGATTTTGATTTTAATGGGGGAATTTCTTTTTGTGGGATAACCATTTGCTTCTATACCTGCTGTTTCAGACATGGGAATAATTTTAAATAAAGTCTTATTAGCTACAACCGAGTTACCTCTGTTGTAAATCCAGTTGTTAAGAAAATCATCTCTTATTTGAGAATTTCCCTTTTGTCAGATTTCAAACAACTGATCTGCTTATTACAAAAAAAATCTACATTCAATGTAACTGGTGAACATTTAAAACAAAGGACTCTTCATAAATTGCAACAATCTACAATTGAATAAGAACCTTGAAAATTTGGAAACCAAATGCTGGATGACAGTAGAGGATGTTTTTCAGGAAGTATGTTACTTAGAATACCTTCTTTGAAGCATACTGTCTTTGTTTAAAGCTTTCCAAGTTATAAAATTTGATTTACCCCCAATTCAATATTTATCACATTCTTAAATTAATCACACAATACACAACTACACTTAAATAACAGCACCTTAATCGGCATACATTTTTGGCAATTACAGTACCATTTGCTTTTATTTTAATCTTTTCCAGAATACTCTCCTTGTTGTAGTTTACATTAGTGAATCTGTTTATACTTTAGTCCATCTACATAATGCAAGGTTGCTGGGTGCAGATGATTGGGTTTTCAATATCCTTGTATTCACTAGGTGTGATCTGATGTTTAATTTTGCATATGACCCGTGTTCTTAACACACAGACTCAAAAAAGTATTAAAAGGTGTCAAAAGGTAGGTATGCTGTTAGATAGACAGAGAGCTTTATGCCATTTCAGTGATGTATACAGGAGTGTGGTTTTACAAGTGAGAATGCTTTAAGATGAGCAAACATCCCATCCACAGTTCAACTGCAAGCTGGCTGTTGCCTTACTTCACTTACTACCAGGATATGTTTCAGTTCCCAGCATTCACACACTATCAATGTGGCGGGAACTGGGAGACTAGTCAGGATAAAGGGAAAGATGATTGCAGCCATGTACAGAGACATCCTAGATGAAAACCTGCTCCAGAGCGCTTCTGACCTCAGAATGGGGCGACAGTTCATTTTTCAGCAGGACAACGACCTTAAGCACACAGCCAAGATATCAAAGGAGTGGCTTCAGGACAACTCTGTGAATCTCCTTGCGTGGCTCAGCCAGAGCCCAGACTTGAATCCGATTAAACATCTCTGGAGAGATCTTAAAATGGCTGTGCACAGACGCTTCCCATCAAACCTAATGGAGCTTGAGAGATGCTACAAAGAGGAATGGGCAAAACTGGCCAAGGATAGGTGGCATCATATTCAAAAAGACTTGAGGCTGTAATTGCTGCCAAAGGTGCATCAACACTGTATTGAGCAAAGGCTGTGAATACTTATGTAAATGTGATTTCTCAGTTTTTTTATTTTTAATAAATTTGCAAAAACCTCAAGTAAACTTTTTCACATTGTCATTATGGGGTGTTGTGTATAGAATTCTGAGGAAAAAAAATTAATTGAATCCATTTTGGAATAAGGCTGTAACATAACAAAATGTGGAAAAAGTGATGCGCTGTGAACACTTTCCGGATGCACTGTACATCAACGCAACGTATAACTGCCCGTGATTGAATTTCATTTATTTCTATCTATTAAATAAAACAATTTTTTTAGAATGTGTGGCTCTGAGATTTGTTAGGGTTAACTGTTAACGTTTTAATACAAATGGCATATCAAGATCTCCTTTGTTTTCTAATGTTATCCGCGGAAGATGTACTACAATACCTTTCTTGGATCCTTCTTTCTACAGTAATTCATGCATTGTAAGACTGGACGTTGTTAACGGTTGTAGATATTCTTTGTGATATTGTAAGCTGTTGTTTTCATCTTCCGCACGATCACCACCAACTATTTCAGCATAGTCTATTGATATGCATGTAACCAATCTGCCGTGTAACCATTCTACGTTTTTGACGTCAATTTGTTTTTTCTTCCTCGTTTCTCAGTGCTAGAATAGCGTGTGTACTCATTTTTTCTTTTGATAATCCATCATGATGAAATTCTTCAATAAGATTTGGACAGAATACGTCTTCTTTAATTGGGAACTTAAAGTGAGGAAAACATTAAAATTCAGAAGAGCTGAGAGCGCAGGAAGTGTGTCTGACAAAAGCTTTCACATGAATGAGAGCTGAGAGGACCATGGTCTTGTTTGAAAATGTTTGAAAGAATGGCGTTACTTGAAAAAAATCTCAAGGCAAAAGTCTCATCTCGCGGGACTTGAAAAAATCTCTCTTCCAAAAACTCTTGTCGCGTTCATACACACATACATGTGAATAATGTTTAAGGTTATTTCAACGCTCAAAAGAAAAGGAGGTATAACATCTCATCTCTTTCTGTGTTGTTACAGCCAAACAAAATATAATTCACGTGGTTTGGAGGGCTGATTACTGAATTTGTCTAAATATAGCTAAATACTTTATTTATTAACAATGCATATTTGTTCTAATGTTTGGCAGGATAAAAGCAAAAACAATGCTAAGCAACTATAGGACAGACCATATACAAATATTTTCTATATACAGTGATCCCACTCTATATCGCGCTTCGACTTTCGCGGTTTCACTCCATCGCGGATTTTAAATGTAAGCATCTATACTAATAAGAGGCAAAGCCCTCACTCACTCACTCACTCATCACTAATTCTCCAACTTCCCGTGTAGGTGGAAGGCTGAAATTTGGCAGGCTCATTCCTTACAGCTTACTTGCAAAAGTTAAGCAGGTTTCATTTCGAAATTCTACGCGAAATGGTCATAACTGGAACCTATTTTCGACAATATATATGGCCATGGCCGGTGGCTCGGTCGCCGTGTGAGGCGGAGTTACGCGGGCAGCGTGATGATGCAGGACGCAAGTACGTAGAGAACAAGGAAGAGCTCCAAAGAGAACTGAAGGAAAAACGCATTTCACAATTGAGAAGGCAGCAAAAGATTATCAAGCGAGTGACGCATACAAGCATATTCATAAGTGCACCTACTGCGGAAACAAAGCTTGGTGTGAACCGTAAGTTTAAATTAAGTTCATAGACACACTGCAGCTGGCGTTTGTCATGCCCACGACACATACGATATTCGCAAGATACAAGTTTAATGAGAAGACGCAGGGTATAAACGAGACTTTGGATCACATTGTAACAGAGTTAAAATTGCTGTAGCGAGAAACTTTTAAGTGCTGGGTCTTAGCTAACATTAAATAAAGCCGTGGACATCGCGAGATCGCAAGAGCACAGCTGAGAAGCTCACGTCAACTGACTTTGCAGGACTGGAAAAGATTAAATTAAGTTCATACACACGCTACCGCTACATATTCGCAGGCAAATCAACAACTTAATACCGGGAATGCCTGTTGAACATCTTACATTCACGAGTACCGATTTGGGTGGTGAACACTTCAATGAATAAAAGCTGTTATCTTTACAACGGTTGACAAACACGGAATATAACTTGAACACAACACATCCTCCAAATACAAACTTGATTGAAAGAAATAATGATAATCAAATCCTTGATGACAACAACACTCATAACGGTCACAAGACTATTACATTGACAATTATGTTACGTTATTTTTAAAATGTTTCCCTTTCTTAGCACAAGCACAGCTGAGAGGCTTCGATGCATGTACTCCATAACGCGTTAAAAAAAATAACGCATTTAATCACACTTTGCATTCCAAGCAAAGGGGAACTTTTGTCAATACATGATTTCCTGGTACACCGATTACATTGATGCACACACACAGAGTCGGAAGAAAGCGCGTTGCCAGGACTGATCAGAGGCTAATTTCATTTCAAAAGACTACCTGGCGGAAGCCTTAATAAAAGCGTGGTTTTGTGCAAACTGTGCAAAAAGGAGTTTGCATACCACTGAGGCACTTCAACCTTACAGTACCATCTAAATGCAAAACATGTTACAGCGAGCATAGAAACTGTGTATGCTGTTAGCACTAGCAGTACGAGTTCGAGTACCAACAAAACGTGTCGGCAGTCCAAACCTGATGAAATGACTGGCTTCAGGACCAAAATTAGTAAGTCAACATCGGTAAAACTTACAAATTCTCTCGCAAAATGGATTGCTTTGGACAGTACACCACTAACAGTGGTGGAAGATAGGGGGTTAGAAAATGTGCAACAGTTAGCGTTAGGTGATCCAACTTTCCAACTGCCGTGCCGAAAGACTATTTCAAGTAAAATTCAACAGCTTTATGACACTGAAAAGCAAGCAAAATTACATGCATTACAGAAAGCGGACTTTGTGGCTCTTACTGGGGATCATTGGACTTCCGTGACCGTTAGTAATTCTAATTACATCAAATTACAAAATGTTCAATGATCACATTGTTTTAGGCTAATGTACAAAATAATTTTAGCTAAGGCTACTCAGAATTTAAAGGTGAAGCTGGTCAAATTACCTTTTATGTTTCTGCCTTATTCTTTTAAGATGAAAAACTGCACTTTATGTTGAAATTTTTGTTATTATTATTTAAAAAAAAATACCATTCTGAAACAGTACTTAAAGTACTTAAAATACCACTTTATTTTTAAGTCTGCCCAATTTTAGCCAGGGATGATATTTTTGTTTCTGTTTTGAATTGAAATGCGGTTTAAATGCATTTTTTTTATCAGAAATTAAAAGAGCTTGAGTTTACAATATTCATCTCCATGTATATTATTTCATTCTGTCACCCACTAAAACCCTTTTAAATTAAAAAAAACATTTGCGCTTTGAGGCAAATTTTCTTGTGCGATTACATACGATTAATCAAGATTAATTAATTACAAAGCCTCTAATTAATTAGATTAATTTTTTTAATCCAGTCCCAACCCTAATATATATATATACATATATATACACCTATATATACATATATACACATATATATATACACACATATATATACATATATACACACATATATATACATATATACACACATATATACATATATACACATATATATATACACATATATATATACACATATATATATACACATATATACATATCTATACTAATAAAAGGCAAAGCCCTCACTCACTCACTCACTCACTCATCACTAATTCTCCAACTTCCCGTGTGGGTGGAAGGCTGAAATTTGGCAGGTTCATTCCTTACAGCTTCCTTACAAAAGTTGGGCAGGTTTTATATCGAAATTCTACGCGTAATGGTCATAACTGGAAGCAGTTTTCTCCATTTACTGTAATGGAGATGAGCTTCAACGCCGGGGCGGAGTTTCGTGTGACATCATCACGCCTCCCACGTAATCACGCAGTACATAGAAAACCAGGAAGACCTCAAAAAGCACTGAAGAAAACATGCATTATATAATTGAGAAGGCAGCGAAACAATAAGAAGCGGCGAGTGACATATACAACCATATTCATGAGTTCTGCTACTTCGGAAACAAAGCACGATGTAAACCTACACTTTAAATTAAGTTCATAGACAGGCTGCCGCTGGCGTTTGTAATTTAGTGCCTGCCCATATAAGGCCGTCCGTCAGCGGCAATCCAATAGCAAACTGCCACGGGTAAATATTCACGGGTGAAGGACTGTGCTTATGGAGAGGAAGATGAAATGGTCAGGGTGGTGTTTGACACAAACTCAGCGAAACTGCGAGAGAAAGTTTTAAGTGCCAGGACTAAGGTAACATTAAATACAGCCACGGACATAGCACCAGATGGCACCAGCACAGCTGGGAACCTTCGATGCATGTACACCGAGCGGCTCACGTGAACTGACGCAGTGCACAGATAAAAGGCAACAGTTCCAAAGAGCTGAACAAAACCGAATTACACAATTGAAAAGGCAGCAAAAAATATGAAGCGTATCATACATACAAGCATATTCATAAATCCAACTACTGCGGAAACAAAGCACACGTTGGAAAAAGTCAATGTCCCGCTAAAGGAAGACAGTGTAAAAACCCGTGCATGCAGTGTGTCAGGTCTCAGATAAAGAAGAAGACGAGCTGTTTATTGATGCAGTAAGAAACGAATAGATGAATGAAACCTGTTATCTTTACAACGATTGACAAACACGGAATGTAACTTGAACACAACACATCCTACAAATACGAACCTGATTGAAAGAAATAATGATAATCAAATCCTTGATGACAGCAACACTCAGTAACACTCACAAAACAAATACTGTATATTGACAGTCATGTTACGTTATTTTTAAAATGTTTCCTTTTCTTTTCTAGCTTTTTAACACACTACTTCTCGCTGCGATACGCTGGTATATATATATGTATATATATATAACCCGATCTACATACTCGAATAATGGATACTTTATTCGCCATCAGTGATTGTTTTGGTAAAGCCATACTCAGTGTATTCATTAGATGAACGGTAAAAAAGTAAGGGCAAGGGGAGGATGACTTATTGAGGCATGCAGGCTGTAGTGCGCGTCAACTCTATCTGAATTGCGATCACATTTGAAAAATATATCTTTTCAAGTTCTATTTAGTCCATATGTGTCAAACTCAAGGGGCGGGCCACATCCGCCCGGCGTGTAATTATATCCGCTCGCGAGATCATTTTATATACTGTATTATTGTTATTAAAGCCGGGTATATGAAGCGCTGGTAACACAATAAACTACAGATCCCATAATGCAGCGCTTCAGCTGCCTTGCCGAACAGTTACCGCGTTAATCAAGTCTACCTTAAGATGCTGCAAGTTATTGCGAAGCTAGCTCACACGATGCTGAAGAGAAAAGTTGATTACCAAGTAATGTTAAACCAAGTCGTCACTACGGTGTTCCCAAATACGCACTTTGCTGATAAACTGAGCGCACTGCGCACTGAGTTTGCACGGCGCTTTGGTGACTTTGAAGAACAAAAAAAGTCCGTCTACATGCGGCTCGAACCTTGTGCATGTTTGGTAGCACATATCTGTGTGAGAAGCTCTTCACAGTGATAAAGACTAACAAAACAGCACACAGGAGTCGCCTCACTGATGAGCACCTGCAATCCATCCTGAGAATCTCCACAACACAGAACCTCACACCAAACATAAACGAACCTGTGGCCAAAAATAGATGCTAGGCGTCCAGCTCTAAAATGACATATGAGCAAAGACAACTGAATAATTTGATATGTTATTGCTGAAAGGAACACATTTTATTTATATTTCCAGGTTTTGTTATGCAGCATGTTCATATTTGAATTTGTATAATTTTGACAGGATATATTTTTATGGAGAGCAAAATCTTTTGGGATATTTAAAATCTAAGTTTATTTTTTATAAAATATAAAATTACATAAGAGTAAAGAAATTTGAATGTTTGTTCTTTTAATGTTTACTTTATTTCTAACTTGTATAATTTAGACAGGATATATTTTTATGGAGAGCAAAATATTATAAGTTGTTTAAGGTTTGAGTTGATTTATTCAGGAATAATATTCCTGTCTGTTTTTACCATTCCTACCAAAGATATTTCTGTCGACTAAATAAAAATTCCTTCTATTTAAAATTTAAATAGAACTTGAACAAATCTGATAGTTCATAATATCCACGCAGACTTGCACGTAAGAGTGGGTGTCATCCGTTTTAACAAACAGCGTATTGCACTGATACGAAATAGCTGTGTGTGTATATATGTAGATATGTACTGTATGTATATGTATATATATGTTTATATATGTGTGTGTGTATGTATATATATATATATGTATTTGTGTGTATATATGTGTGTGTATGTATGTGTGTATGTATATGTATGTGTATATGTATAGATATGTATATATATATGTTTGTGTGTGTGTGTATATATATATATATATATATATATATATATATATATATATATATATATATATATATATATATATATGACAACAACACTCATCACTCACAACAGTGACAAAACAATAACATTGACAATCATGTTACGTTATTTTCAAAATGTTTCCTTTTCTTTTTCATTGCTTCTTTAACACACTACTTCTCCGATGCGAAGCGCGGGTATTTTTACTAGTACATATATATACCTATACATATATATACCTATATATACATATATACACATATATACACATACATATATACACATATATATATACATATATACACATACATATATATATATACACATATATACACATATATATATATATATATATACATATATACACATATATATATATACATATATACACATATATATATATACATATATACACATATGTCTGCATTTATATATATATACATTTATGTGGATGTGTGTATATATATATATATATATATATATATATATATATATATATATATATATATATGTAAAGTATATATAAAGTATAATGGGTGTTTTAATTTATGGTACATGCTTCCTGTTTGTTTGCCCAGTTGATTTCATACAAGGGACGCTATTGGCGGATGGCATAGAAGCTACCCAATCGGAGCATGCATTACGTATTAACTAAAACTCCTCAATGATATACGATGTGCGGGGCTCTAATAATGTTAACAGTGTAGGAGAGTTTATAAGGGCTTAAAATATATAAAAATAACCATACAAACATATGGTTTCAACTTCGAGGATTTTCATCTATCGCGGGGGGTTCTGGAACACAACCCCCGTGATCGAGGAGGGATTACTGTATAGTATTATTATATATATATATATATATATAATATAACATCCCGAAAAAACTGGTTCAGACATTTAATGAAAAGGTAAGAGCCTAAACTAAACTCTGTGACACAGGATGGAGAACAGAAAAAACCTCTTTGCATACAGGTTGATGGGTGCGTGGAGAAGTTTCCATTCTCACTTAAGCACAGACGATGCCATTGTTTTAGGAAATGCCTACACAAAATTCTAAGAGAAAATAGCTAGTGTCTATGCAAATAAAATGGATGAGCAGCTATTTTTAAATTGGACGGCCTTATGAGATACAGTATTTTTGTGAGCTAGTATCCACAAACTTTGCTGACTGGTGATGATTACTCACAGTGGCAAAAATAAACTTTTCCATGATCAACTTGGTTGGGTCTGGAGCATCCAGTTTGGCTTAGGTCATTAGCTCCTGAAAGACAGCAGCAGCAGCCTGACTGACAATCGATGGAGCAATGTAAACAAGGCCCACATACTTTTAATTGGGGGGGTGGCATCTAAACAGTTTTTTTCTGCTCTGGTTTTTCTCATTTCTTATCAAAATTCTTTAGTCTAATGATCTTGTTTTTGCAGTAGTCAAATGTTAATTCTTAAAGTTCTGTAAAAAGAGATCTATCAGTACTTCTCTTGCGTATACCTGTGTATCACAGATCCAAGATGCCAAGGATAAAAAATGCAATCAGTTCAAATATTCCTTCGTCACAACTGTTAGTAATCTTCTAATAAGCTGCATTTTAACAAACATCCACAGACTTAAATTGTGGGATGGATATTTTCATTTATCATTAATCAAGTATTGATGTTGGTTTAATATTTTAGTTGTAATATGCAGAATCTGATGTAACATCATAAGAATTACTGCTATTCTGAAAAAGTTCCCTTCATTACTCTTTGCTTTCTGTGTCTGAGATAATTTAGTGCCCCATTACAGAACGTGCCCTGAATTCCCACTTCTTTTAGTATAATCTCTACTATAAGGGGATATTTGCTAGCCTCCAGTTTTTAGGAATAGGAGATTTTCAAAAAGATTGGGCCAAAGCTTTATATATGTACTCACTAACCTCCTTAAGCAGTGAAGCATAAATATTATCTGGTCATCGTGATTTGTTAGATTTCAGCAAATTTACATCAAGCAGAACTTCTCTGTCTACTATTTCTAATTCATTAAGTACCTCCTTAGTAGCCCCTGTTACTTTATCAGCTTCATCTGAAGTATAAAGGTCACTAGATGTTTATGGTTCAAACACTCCTACCTATTTAATCCTATCCCAATTATATTATATATATATATATATATATATATATATATATATATATATATATATATATATATATATATATATATATATATATGTATGTATGTATGTATATGTATATACAGTCCCGATCAAAAGTTTAAAACTTCAGTTTAATCGGTGTTTTCATTAAATTGCATGCTCAAAAAATGTTTTGTCTCACTCCCATTTCTTCTTGTTGCATGTTGAAGCTCTGCTTGGAACCTTGTTAAGATCCAACCATGCAAAATATGATTTTTTGCCATTTTTCAAGTGGTCTTAAACTTTTGATCAGGACTGTATATGTATATGTATATGTATATATATATGTGTATATATATATATATATATATATATATGTGTGTGTATATATATATATATATATATATGTGTATATATGTGCATAAAGTTACATTAAAACCAAGCACACCATTGTTTTTCTTGTGCAATTCCCAATAAGTTTGATGTGTCACATGACCCTCTTCCTATTGAAAAAACAAAAGTTGGATCCAAAATGGCCGACTTCCAAATGGCCACCATGGTCACCACCCATCTTGAAAAGTTTCCCCTCACATATACTAATGTGCCACAAACAGGAAGTTAATATCAACAACCATTCCCATTTTATTAAGGTGTATCCATATAAATGGCCCACACTGTATGTATATATATATATATATATATATATATATATATATATATATATATACTAGCAGAATACCAGCTGAGCGGAGAAGTAGTGTGTTAAAGAAGTTATGAAAAGAAAAGCAAACATTTTAAAAATAACGTAAGATGATTGTTAATGTAATTGTTTTGTCATTGATATGAGTGTTGTTGTCATATCTATCTATTTATATATATATATACATATATATATATATATATATATATATTGTCAACGACACCCGAGCACAGACAGGCAGACATCTTGTTTTTCACAACCACCACACGTTTATTTACACTATTTACAGTTCTTTGGTCACAAAGACCCCAAATAATGGTCACAAAGACCCCAAATAATGGTCACAAAGACCCCAAATAATGGTCACAAAGACCCAGTTCAGTGCACAAACCCCAAATAACACAAAGTCCTGGCCACAATGCCTTTCTTGGCGCCTCCACTCTCCACTGCTTGTCCTCCTTCCACCCGACTCCAGCTCTGAATGAAGGAGACGGCCTTTATAGCTGACCGGATGAGCACCTGGTGTTCCCGGCATTCCTTCGTTAGCCGCCCCAGCGTGGCGGAAGTGCCGGCTGTCCTCCCGGCTGCTCTCCGGGCAGCGTTATAAATCTTCCCCCCAGCACTTCCTGGTGTGGCGGGAGTGCTGGGGAAACAAGTCCCCAAGGCATTGGGGCCTCCTGGCGGTGACCACGGGCTCCTACAGGGAAAGGCTTCCATGCCCTTGACCCGTGGTCCCCAAAGCGACCCGGAAGGCGAACCCCACGTGATCCAGGCAGGGCTCTGACCCTCTTCCGGTCCCTCCTGGCGTCCCGGCCGGGTCATGGCCCCTGGCATCCCTGACAATATATATATATATATATATATAGCAAAATAGCTGCGATTGGCAGCGGAGAAGTAAAAAGAAAAGGAAACATTTTAATAATAACGTAACATGATTGACAATGTAATTGTTTTGTAATTGTCATGAGTGTTGCTGGCATATATATATATATATATATATATATATATATATATATATATATATATATATATATATATATATACACACACAGAGACACATATATAAACATATATATACATATAAACATATATATATATATATATATATATATATACACATTTATACACATATATATAGTTATATATATATATAGTATATATATATATATATATATATACATATACACACATACATATATATACACATACTGTATATATACACACACACATATATACATACTGTATATACAACATATACATATCTACATATATACTGTATATACACATATATATACAAATCTACATATATATATCTACATATATATATTAGGTGGGACTCGATTAAAAAATTAATCCAATTAATTAGAGGCTGTGTAAGAATTAATCTTGATTAATCGTATGTAATCGACACGTAAATTTGCCCCAAATCGCAAATGTTTTTTTTTTTTATTTAAAACGGTTTTAGTGGGCTTACAGAATCAAATAATAGACATGGACATGAATATTGTAAACTGAAGCTGTTTTAATTTCTGAAAAAAGCTTTTAAACTGCATTTGAATTCAAAACAGAAACAAAAATATCATCCCTGGTTAAAATTGGGCAGACTTAAAAATAAAGTGGTAGTTTAAGTACTTTAAGTACATTTTCAGAATAGTATTGTCTTTAAATAATAATAACCAAAATTTCACCATAAAGTGCAGTTTTTCTTCTTAAAAAAATAAGTCAGAAACATAAAAGGTAATTTGACCAGCTTACTCTTTAAACTCTGAGTAACATTAGCCAAAATTATTTTGTACATTAGGCTAAAACAGTGTGATCATTGAACATTTTGTAATTAGATGTATTTAGAATTACTAACGGTCACGGAAGTCCAATGATCCCCAGTAAGAGCCACAAAGTCCGCTTTCTGTAATGCATCTAATTTTGCTTGCTTTTCAGTGTGCACAAAACCATGCTTTTATCAAGGCTTCTCGGGTAGTCGAAATGATCAGTCGTAGGAACGCGCTTTATTCCGACTCTAACATTTTTGTAGCTGTGATGTGTGCATCAGTGTAATGGATGTACCAGGAAATCATGCATTGACAAAAGTTCCCGTTTGCTTGGAATTGAAAGTGTGATTAAATGCGTTATTTTTTAACGCGTTATGGAGTACATGCATCGAAGCTTCTCAACTGTGCTTGTGCTAAGAAAGGGAAAATTTTAAAAATAACGTAACATGATTCTGCGTTAACCTAATATTTTTCATACGTCCCAAACCAAGGAGATGGGAAGGTAAAATGAATCGGTAGCGCATACATAGTCAGTACATCCCTCTCGGGAATCGAACCTCGAATGTCGGCGTTAGAGGCTTAAGACTCTACAATTGCGCCACCGCTTGTCTATGCTAAAGTATATATTGTAGATCGGGCTATAGATATACATTTATATATATACCCGTATCGCAGTGGAGAAGTAGAAGTTATGAAAAGAAAAGGGAACATTTTAAAAATAACGTAACATGATTGTCAATATACAGTAATTGTTTTGTGAGTGTTATTGAATGTTGCTGTCATCAAGGATTTGATTATCATTATTTCTTTCAATCAGGCTCGTATTTGTACGATGTGTTCAAGTTACATTCCGTGTTTGTCAATCGTTGTAAAGATAAGAGGTTTCATTCATCGATTAGTTCCTTACTGCATCAATAAACAGCTCGTCTTCCTTTTTATCTGTGATGTGACAAACTGCATGCACGGGTTTTTTTTTACGCTGTCTTCCTTTAGCGGGACATTGACTTTTTCCACCGTGTGCTTTGTTTCCACAGTAGCTGCATTTATGAATATGCTTATCAGACGCTTCATATTTTTTGCTGCCTTTTCAATTGTGTAATTCGGTTTTGTTCAGCTCTTTGGAACTGTTGCTTTTATCTGTGCACTGCATCAGTTCACGTGAGCCACTCGGTGTACTTGCATCGAAGGTTCCCAGCTGTGCTGGTGCCATCTCGTGCTATGTCCATAGCTTTATTTAATGTTACCTTAGTCCTGGCACTTAAAACTTTCTCTGGCAGTTTCGCTGAGTTTGTGTCAAACACCACCCTGACCATCTCATCTTCCTCTCCATAAGCACAGTCCTTCACCCGTGAATATTTACCCGTGGCAGTTTGCTATTGGATTGCCGCTGACGGATGGCCTTATATGGGCAGGCACTAAATTACAAACGCCAGCGGCAGCCTGTCTATGAACTTAATTTAAAGTGTAGGTTTACATCGTGCTTTGTTTCCGAAGTAGCAGAACTCGCTTCTTATTGTTTCGCTGCCTTCTCAATTATATAATGCATGTTTTCTTCAGCGCTTTTTTGAGGTCTTCCTGGTTTTCTATGTACTGCGTGATTACGTGGGAGGCGTGATGATGTCACACGAAACTCCGCCCACGGCGTTGAAGCTCATCTCCATTACAGTAAATGGAGAAAAACTGCTTCCAGTTATGACCATTACGCGTAGAATTTCGATATAAAACCTGTCCAACTTTTGTAAGGAAGCTGTAAGGAATCAACCTGCCAAATTTCAGCCTTCCACCCACACAGGAAGTTGGAGAATTAGTGATGAGTCAGTGAGTGAGTGAGTGAGTGAGTGAGTGAGTGAGTCAGTGAGTGAATGAGTGAGTGAGTGAGGGCTTTGCCTTTTATTAGTATAGATAAAGTCAATGTGTGTATGTATGTTCCAGCATCACGTCTGAACGGCTGGAGTGATTTTCATGAAACTTGGTACACATGTTCCTCATTGGTCGACTAAAAATACTGTAGGGTGAAATCGGCCGTAACCCATCACCTTCTGGGTAGGGTGGGGGTGATCTTGCGGTCTTGTATGCATGTTATAATCCAGCTGACACTCGGAACGACCACCAGAGGGCGAACTGGAGGCAACTGCCAGCATTCTATATGTTTGAACACCACTGCACCCCTGTTGCTTTTGAAATTAAATAGAGTTCTACGCGTTTAAGTGTGTGTGTCTGTCCATCCCGGAAGTGAGACGTAGAGTCAGGGTGAGGGCTCCAGCTCCGAGGATACACAAGCAAGGCCAGTACACCGGCAAAAGGAAACCTCCTAAGAAAGACAATCACTTAGCTGCTAAGCACTTTGGCAACATGAATCTTTTCGAGCAGAGAGATGCCCAGAGTAGTTCTGACGATTTAAATACTTTCTAAGATCCCATGCTGGCTTACACAGTTAGTATATACTGCAGGCGACTGCCAGCATTCTTTATTTTTGAGCAGCACCGCGCCCCTGTTGCTTTTTAAATTAAATAAAGTTGGCCGGTTCCGAGCATCAACTAGATGATAACACACATACAAGACCGCAAGACAAGGACATTAGTGAGTCTTTATATCCATATATCCATTATCCAACCTGCTATATCCTAAATACAGGGTTATCGGGGTCTGCTGGAGCCAATCCCAGCCAACATAGGGTGCAAGGCAGGAAACAAACCCCGGACAGGGTGCCAGCCCACCGCAAAAAACCCACGCAGACATGGGGAGAACACACAAACTCCACGCAGGGAGGACCTGGGAAGTGAACCCAGGTTTATTGTTTGTTAATTTATTTTTATTTTTAAATTATGTTTTTCTCAAACAATTAAAAAAAAAAACAATTTTCCTCCTGGGCAACGCTGGGTATTTCAGCTAGTTACATAATACAAAACCTAGACAATGTTTGTGCTTTAACATACTGTGTTAAAAAACAGTCACTGATTACATCTAAAAACTCATGTTGTTGTGCTCCACTATTTGTAAGGTAAGCCGAGTTAAAATTTAGGTAATTAATGTCCGCAATAACTGTAATACCATCTTATAAACTTACCTTTTTATACTGCTAATATGAGGCCTTGATCACTAATGCGGTCTAGTCAAACCCAAACACTCTCACTAAGCTGTGGTACACTGTCTAATTGAAGAAGTCTTGTATATAAATTCTGTTTTACATAAATGGCGCCTCCCTCATCTTTTTGTTTTTGCCTGTGTTTCCTGAATAATGCCTGCCCATCTGTGTTAAATTCCTGCACGTATCGTAATTTAGCCTAGCTTCTGTTAATTCTATTATATTAAAGTTATGCACAGTTACATACAATTTCAAGCTATTTATTTTATTCTTAATGCTCCTAGAATAAAGGTAAGCAATTTAAATGTATTAGTTACCCTACTATGACACTTTAGGCTATAATTTAAGTTACCCTGTGTATTTTACATTAATGTTCAGCACTTGATGTGAAGTTCTAAGGTGACCTATCTTAAAATCCCTGCCCCTGTTCTATAGCTTAAACAATCCTCAACTAACCTATGCATAACTCCTCCCCAATACATTGGTACCCCATTTGTTTAAATGCAACCCGTCATAGCGGAACAAGATTCATTGATTCCAGAAAGATTCCCAATGCCTCATAAACCTATGCCCCTCTATCCTACACCAAGACATGAGCCACATGTTAAGCCTTCTAATCTCCTCAGTTTTATCTAAACTGGTACACAGCCCAGGCAGAACTACAGAGAAGACTACCTGGTTAGTGTTACTCCTCAATTTGGCACCCAAGTCTTTAAACTTGGATTGCAGAACTGAAAGGCTGCATGGACAATGACAACGGAATCTGCCCCGACTCCAGTCAAAAGCCTATCCACCCTTCAGGGATGCCCCTCACCTTTGCACCTGGAAGACAACACACTGCACAGATTCCTCAAACCTGCATCTCAATCTCCCTAATAATTGAGTACCACATTATCATTACTTCTCTCTTTTTAGAGACTGATTTTCAGGTGAGCAGTTTGAGCTTCCCACCCCAACCTATCCCCTCAGTGTTATCAGAACAACTGTCTATCTCCATAAGGTTCTAAAAATGGTTGGAAATCCCAAACTGTAGGGTTGATTCCCTTGGAGAATGTGTGTCTCTTACCTTGTGCTTACATTCGACTGTGACCCACCTATTTTTATATCTCTTTCTAGAGATCACTTTGGGATTATATACTATATCCCTAAAGGATGTCTAGGCAAAATCCTCCAATTGTTTACTACAACACAGGCTAGCCACGTTGCCCTCAAGTTCAGCGATTCCTGAGTTTGGTGGTCTGGATCAGCTGACATCTCTAGCAGATGCAAGAATCCTAAAAGCAGATTTCATCAAAGTCAGCTACCAAAAAATCCAGCATCATTCGGGACTTTCATTGTACTGGCGTTATGATTAAAATTGATTTGGGTGACAAGCCATTTTAAAATTATAATATTAAATTATGAGTTTAACAAGCTACAGTGCATGTTTAATAATTAATGACCATCTCTAAGCCTGTGTATTATTAATGTAATTATTTTACGTGCTCTCATTACGAAATGCTTTCTGCTCTCTCTCTTTTGCAGTCACACTTTAAAGTTTCCTGAAAGTGTTTTTATTTCTTACTAGAGGTTTCCTTAAGACTGCTTGAAATAAAGACTTTGAAAAAGTACCTACCTAATCTTTTTGTGGAAACCAAAAGTTTTAGGAGCAAACACTGTATTAAT
This sequence comes from Polypterus senegalus, assembly GCF_016835505.1. Taxonomy (NCBI): domain Eukaryota; kingdom Metazoa; phylum Chordata; class Cladistia; order Polypteriformes; family Polypteridae; genus Polypterus; species Polypterus senegalus. The sequence continues at coordinate 31,422,989 of NC_053160.1, read as the reverse complement.
CAAGTTTCACACACACACACACGAAATGTAGCATTAGTCACTACAATCCACCAGCCTTTTTGACTTCAGCATGCACTACACACACTGTACAGCAGTAAAGCAACAGATGAATTGAGTGAGTATTAATTATTGTGAGAGAACAAAGGTTAATGATCAAGGAGTAATATAGTTATTGTGCACGAAGTGTTGTGGTAGGCAGTGCACATTAAAAAAAATGTATAGCATCTGTCTTAAAAACAACATAAACAGAATGGCTGAAATGACTAAGTAAACAACCAGAGTCTTCTAGGTGGTTTGAGAAATTGGCTGATGTCATGTTCTTTCATGTACTCAGTAAGACTTGACAGTTGTCATGTACACAGTTTTCCATAAAAGAATAGGAGCTGAACACAAGAGATATTTGGAAGAACAAGGCTGTAATAGAATACAGACTTTAATTTTGGGTATGTAAGCTGGCTACACTCTCTGCTGAGAACATCTCATGTCTTTTGAAAATGTTAGGCTTGTGAATCAATCAAAGTAAATGTCAAAGCAATAATTCAGCACTCTTATGTACTGTAAATTCAGGAATCTATACGTATGAGGCTCTGTCTTTGCTCTGTGATTATTCCTTGACATCTCTGCTCAGGGTATTATCCCTTAGCAGACTGCTGTACTAGGGTGCTACCTCTTCATGAATAGAAGTTAAAGATGCACGAAAAAGCTTCCTCCTGACTGGTTTCTGACTTAAAGGTCTTAGTGAGGGCAAATGTCTTTAATTACTGTAATTCCAATGTATTTCTTCCACACTATTACTGGACTTAACCAGTGTAGCTAAATGTTTAAAACATTTCAGCTAGGAAAGTAGTTAAAAGTTTAAATAAAAACAGTTTTCATTCAAAGAATTCAGAAAAACAAAAAAGGATGAGGAACACACAAACAGAAGCATGCCATCACCCCAATATTTTCAAATAATAATATTTTGTATTTATATACTTCCTTTCCCATGTATAAAACACGTTAAAGATATTCAAACAGACAAATAAGTTTAGAAAAGCCTTAATAAATTAGCACTGAGTAGAAATTAGTATCAAAGCATTAAAACCCAAATAAGTGCAGAAAAACCTAAATTCTGGGTTAGCATCAGAAATTAATAAACAGGAATACATTACAAAGTGAAAACAATAAACAAATAACATGGTTAGTGATAAAGAATACAATAATCAGGACTTGGACATATGAGTTGAATTAAGAAAAGGCAAAAAAGTTGTTATTGTAAGTTAAATGCTTTCCTGACTAGATATTCTTCAAAGTGCTTCTTAAAAGAATGATGCATTGTTTCAAGATTACATCAAGTTAAGCTTAAAATGAATTCATATTATGCTCAAGTAAAAGACACTTATTTACATAAATTACATACTGTATGTGATAATCTTGCCAGGCAGGAAAAATATGCATCTTTTGAAGTTGAAAATAAACTGTTCATTAACATCTTGATACATTATACTAAATCTATCTTAACATATTGATCTCATCAAAGGAATACAAGCACACTCGGGGCAATTTAAGCACAACCAGTTCTCGACAATAAAGAATTATACTTCTACTGTACCGTTCTTCCAGTGGGCAAAATGAAATAATCCAGATTGTCTGGATCACTGTGCAGGAGGCCAGATGTGTATCTTTTGGCTGAAAGCTCAAGGTCTTCATGACGCAACGATCCCAAGAAATCCACAGGGAATTCCATCCCTTTGAAAATTAAACAAGAAAAGTTTTGTCACAGATTGAACTATTCTGCACAGTTGAAAATGATTACCTTTACCATTCTTTGTTTGTATATGTTTTTGAACATTTTGCAGCACAGTATAATTGCTGGAGACTCAAATTCAAAAAAAATAAACAATAAGGTGCGGATTACTGAATAGTGGCGTGAAATTACAAACAATAAATGAATGAACATTTCCTTTATGTTAACATTATATAACTAAGACTGGCCTCTGAGAAGATACAGTATAAGTTTAAATATTATGTCAAGTGAGGCACAGATTTGATAGGATTCATTACAAAGTAGTTTAAACCAACATAACATAGCATGCACTGTACTCAACTCCAATATATATTCACCATGATGCTAAGAAAACAAATACAGTAGAGTCTCGCTTATCCAACAATCCATATTATTCGACGTCCGAAAGCAAAAAAAAAAAATACGCATCAATCGGCAACAAGAACTGCAAGTTGTGAGCATAGTCTACAGTATATTTTGTTGCTCCTGACTCTGCTGCAGCTAATTATAGTGGAACCTCGGTTTGCGAGCATAATTCGTTCTGGAAATGTGCTTGCAGTCCAAAGCACTCGTACAGTATATCGATGCGAATTTCCTCATAAGAAATAATAGAAACTCAGATGATTCGTTCCACAACCCAAAACTATTCATATAAAAATCATTAATACAAAATATAAAGTAAAATTACATAAAGAAAATTAACCTGCACTTTCCCTTTGAAAAGAATCACGGCTGGTGTGAGTGAGTTTCTAAACTCTTGTTGGATTCCACCCAACGGGACGACACGCGGAAGAGTATCCCAAAGCAATCGCAGTCTCGCAGCGCTGCAGCAAATCGATGTAAAAGCCAATCTGAAAAGATCGCAGACATGCGATAAGCGCCTGCCGTTGATGGGTGATACAAGGAACAAGGGACATTATAAATGTGCAGGGCACAGTATTAGTTTCCCCCTGACCCTGCCTGACTGCTGTGTCTGTGTATAGGAGAATGAAAGATCCCGCTACATTAAATAACCTCGCTGTTGCTGTTTCAAGCTTAATAAAGCTGGTGTTGCTAAAAGTACTGAGACTCAGCTTCGAGTTTTCGGGTGCAAGACAGCAACTCGTAGGTCACAGCATAAATACACACACGCAGTCACAATGCTGTAGTAAACAGTATACGCTCGTACGGATGTTGACTATATTAGTGACGGAGTTAAGGCTAGAAACTACAATTATTTACATTGAGCAACAAGAACAAGCTACAGGAATCGACATAATGATGCTGCAAAGATGGCAAGACTTCACAGAGAAGAAACGGCACTCATCAGGAAAGCAGACTATGATCAAAAATGTCTTTAAATCATCACAGGACTAAACATTTTAAGTACAGTACATATTGTATTTAACGTCAGACAATTCTGTAACTGTAAGTTCATTTTTTCAGTTAATTTATTCTGTTGTTTTGTTGTAAAACATGATTATTAGGTTCGTAATGTGTAAAATTATAACACAGTTTGACGTTTAACAGGTTTTTTTCTTAACACCTGTCATTATCCAACATTTTCACTTATCTGAAATTCGGCCGGCCCATTTATGTCGGATAAGCGAGACTCTACTGTACTGGCAAAAATGAAAAAAATGTACCAATTCAAAAATTGACCATATATTCATAATCAATAAACACAGTACAGTGCTCCCTGTAAAACATGGGTCAACAAGCAGAAACACCTGAGGAAATTACATCGCATGTGTTTTTTTTAGGTGCCTTACTATGTAATGCAAAAAGCACCTACTGTGATAGAGATGTCTGTCTGTCTGTCTGTCTGTCCACATTAAAACAACTCCGCTACTATGAACCAATTTTATTCTATTATTATTATTCTTCAAAGACATCTATCTGTTAAGACAGTTCAATTTTCATTGAGATACCTAAGACAGGTTGAGCCGTACATAGTTTTGAAATTTTTATTATGAAGCATTGGTGAATGTGCAAACTTATTTGTCTTAAAACAAAGGAATATTCTATGTGACTTCAACTGCAAATTAGTTCACTGTTTCAATTATACCTTAACAGCGGTTACATAAAGTGGTATATTTGTACATTTTCCTCTTCTTTACTTATCTGCAACTGCATGAATGTCCAATAAAATGCCAGCTGTCATGCTGCTTTAGGTATGTTAACCATAAAACACTAAAAAAAAGTTACTTCTCTAGAAGTGAATGAATGAAAAGAGAAATTATGTGAACATACAGTATGACTGAATGTTTAACTGAATTAATTTCAACTACAGTTTTATTACTGTCAAAAATTGATCTTATTAACCTACAGCTAAATGGTGTTTAAACCAATTCATGCAGGAAAGATGCCGCTATCTTAAGTAATATAAACATAGGATGGGCTTAGAAAGAAGACTGCAGTTGATCTACGTGCAGAATGCTGAAGCCGCTAAGCCTGCAACAACGGCTGTGCTGTACTGTACAGTTTCTACAGTGCACAAAGAGGCAGGCTGATTGTGCCACAAATCGCAGAGACAGGGCAGGATTACAGTTTGCACCGTGTTGAAAGGATGATTTAGTGGTAAAATACATGACAAAGCCTGATTTGGGGTTACAATTTATCAGTACCTGAAGAGGCACTTTTGGCTCCTTGTAAAAATCTTTAAGATAATTGTTACCATTGGCATTCCTGTTATGCAATACAGTAATCCCTCCTCGATCGCGGGGGTTGCGTTCCAGAATCCCCCGCGATAGATGAAAATCCGCGAAGTAGAAACCATATGTTTGTATGGTTATTTTTATATATTTTAAGCCCTTATAAACTCTTCCACACTGTTAACATTATTAGAGCCCTCTAGACATGAAATAACACCCTTTAGTCAAAAGTTTAAACTGTGCTCCATGACAAGACAGAGATGACAGTTCTTTCTCACAATTAAAAGAATACAAATATATCTTCTCTTCAAAGGAATGCGTGTCAGGAGCAGAGAATGTCAGAGAGAGAGAGCGAGAGAAAAGCAAACAATCAAAAAATCAATACATGCTTTTGGGCTTTTAAGTATGCCGAAGCACCGCGATAAAGCGCCATTATTTAGAGGAGCGTCCGTATCCTCTAGGCAAACAGCCTCTGTGCAACAGCCCCTCTGCTCACACTCTCTCTGTCGGGCGCAGAGAATGTCAGAGAGAGTGAGAGAGACAGAGAAAAGCAAACAATCAAGCACCGCGCGGGAAGCATATCGTATATCATTGAGGAGTTTTAGTTAATACGTAATACATGCTCTGATTGGGTAGCATCGAAGCCATCCGCCAATAGCGTCTGTTGTATGAAATCAACTGGGCAAACAAACTGAGGAAGCATGTACCATAAATTAAAAGACCCATTGTCCGCAGAAATCCGTGAAGCAGCGAAAAATCCGTGATATATATTTAGATATGCTTACATTTAAAATCCGCGATGGAGTGAAGCCGAGTAAGTCGAAGCGCGATATAGCGAGGGATCACTGTAAACCAAATCTTCTCCAGGTTCCTAGTTACATACATAATTTTAATGAATTGCAGAGTTTTAACTAGGTTCCTAGTTACATACATAATTTTAATGAATTACAGAGTTTTAACTATTAATAGGTAGATAGGGAAATTATTTTGGTTGCTTTTCGTCTTTAATAGGGTAATAATGACAGTGATTTTTTTATCATCATTGGTCATTCTGCATTAATAGTTATTTGTATTTTGGTAATTATTGGGTATTACTCAATTGAGTATACTTTCAAAAATGTTATGTTTAAGAAAATTGAACAATTAAGTTACAGATCCACCGCCACTAACACACATTAATAGATACCAATTCTGACATTATACAAATTGGAATCTGCTGTGTATTAAAGTTACTGATCCACCAAAAGCCAATTTGGGCTGTATTTTTAACTATAAATTGCAATGGCATTCTACTATTGTCACCACTGAATATGAGTCAATGTTACAAAACTATATAATAAACAAAAATGTGACAACTGACTCTTGGATGAAGTATCAAAAAAAATGTGAAATGCTTTCTTATCAGTAACCTTAGTCATTGAATGCCCCTGAATGTTACCTTGTGCATACATTTTCTAACTTGTTTTATGATGCAATGGCCTTGCATTCATGAACTCTGCTGCTTTCTGAAAAAATATTGTTGGGGTCACCCAATTCTAACCAAGGCAAAGTGAGCAATGAAAATAGATATGTATTTATAAATGTGAAGGCAAACCTTTTTCCACAATTTTTGTTTAATATGTTGCTATTAATGATGTTTTTGGAATAAAAATTCTGGTGAAGCTGACCTGAATGTTCCTTTATGTGTGCACTACAGACTTCTCTAAAGATAATATTAACTTGCTCATTTAAATTCTGTCCCTCTATTGCCAATGACAAGTGAAATGTGTATGTTCATACACTGTTCGCATCATGAATAAACTAATCAAACAATAGGATGCTTGTGCCAAGTATGTTTTGATTGGCAACAGATCAGTGTGATATGATGTATCTGATAGAATACAACTATATAGATTTGAACTGAAAGCATTGCAACCACCTGGTTGCCAGGAAAATATTTTAACTATGGAATGCATAAATTGAAAACAGCAACCCCTAAAATCACACTATACCAAATCTTTACACAAAAGGACTCTGAACTTCTTTGAAACAAGGACATCAAACTTCTGACTTCATTTTAACTGAATGAAAGGACTTTTCCTCTCTTTTTACAGGCTTGTACAGTTTAGCCTTGACTAGAAAAAACCTGAACCAGAAGAGTGACCATGAAATTTCAAAAAGGCGATCTTCATTTTAGTGGTGAAAATAAGGGGGTCTAACATTCAAACTGAATTGCTAAACTAGAAAGTTCAGTTTGCACATACACACACCTAAAGGTAAATCTAGAACACTATATGTTCCATAAGCCTGAAACAGACTTATAGCACCTGGCACAAACACAATTTTGCATACTACAAAAAGCAATGTTTTTCTAGATAAGAAATTACATTCAGCCTATAATGAAAAGAATACTTAAAAAGACAAAGCTGAGGGATGCTATAAACAACCCTCGGTGCTGGGCCATACAGAACATTAAAGCAGAAACACCGTTAATAGTCATGACACATATACATTAGTTATCATTTTTGAGTTGCAATTATTATTTGGGTCTCTTAGGCCGACTGGACCTTTGACCCTATAATTTATAATTTGCTCATGTTTAATTTGCTATAAATTGAACAGATTTTCACAGGATGTAAATAGTTTGTTTATTGTAATGAGAAAAGGAGCTTTTTTAGCTGAAGAGGGATATTCTGTAAAGAAGAAAAAACAGAAACAGACAGAGAGAAAACTGGAGAAAAGCAGAATATGACACATGGCAGTTGTTGTTCCCATTGTTGTTATACTCTCCAGAACTGTATTTATTTGTATGCTGGAATCCTACACATGAAAGATGAAAATAGTCAGTGTATGTACCTATTCCAACCCCAAATCATCTGTCTTCCCATAACCATATAACACATGGTGTCTAAACATAAACAAATGACAGGATCAAGTATTGTTTATATTATAACTCTTTAAAGGATAACCGGGCTCATAATAAATGATGGAAAAAATTAAAGATGGGATGATTCTACAAAAGGGTGCTACATAATTTTTCAATATAATGTAAGATATTTTTGTCCATCCCGTGATGTGAAAAGCTTGCATAGAACTGTTTAATGCATTTCTTTTTAATCACTGCCCTCAGGAGTAAGGCTCCACCTTGTTAAAAAAAGATCACACTTCCCTGACTGCAAAAATGCTTACTAGCTGCCAAACCACTGTTACATCTTAAAGCCTTTCCATGTCAACCAAACAAAGTCCTGTTGTGCTTGATGAATTTTTGTAAACCCAACCCCTTTATTATACTTTAATTAAATGTACTGTAGAATCCAATTAAAATAAAAGTACTGATACATTGCTATTAACAACTTCTAAAACACTAAATTGTGAAAGTGATTCTGTTTTTGCATGGATTTACTCTTCCAATGGCTCCTTTTTGCATCAACCAAATCATTTATTAAGGAAAAAATGTAACTATTTAAAACCAAAGAACGCAAAGTCTGGTTTTGAACACCCATCCATATAACTTGCAAATGAGAGGCAATACAAAAAAACCCAGTAGTTGAGTCCTGTGTCGAATTGAAATTATTTTCATTTAATACCAAGATACCAAAGACTAGCACACAGTTTACCAGTTTAGACTTGCTTGATTCAAATTAATAAAATTATATTTAAAAAGCACGACTGATTACATTGTCATTTAACTATAATGAAAACTTCTTTTGGTCTTTATAAAATGATACGTTTCTAAACTGCACTTTCAGTGCAACTTTTAGAACCATGCCACTTCTAAGCATACTATTGAGTAAAAGGTATTTTCATTTAACAGAAAAAGTATTATAAATCATTTATCAATTCAACTATTTCAATAATAAAGACCACTAAACATGATGTATACACAGGATAAATATGACCAGAGGCAAGCTACTGCTCTAGAATCATTATGCATGTCAGTGGAAGAAACTGAACTAGCATATTTATTTTTATAGTCCTCATATTCTTGATAAGCAGTGTTCTATATTTCATTATAATGCAGGTCTTCATTTACACAGTACTAACTTTGAGCCTAAACACACAATTTGTGGTGTAATTGTAAACCCTGAGTCTACACTAGAGATATTTGGTATATCTACTCTTCTCTGAAACAGCAGAAAATCAGGTTTTATAGGCTTCAGTTTCACAATGGGGAAAAGTGGATTATTTGTCAGTATTATACTCAAGGCAATAACATTAGGCACTCCATTTCACCAAAAATTAATATAAAATAGAAATGTAATGATTCAAAGAGAGTATGGTTGGGTTTGAAACCTGTTTTTTGGTTAATTTCAGTCTGTGTTTTCATTCATAAAAAGAAGTAAAGTTTTAAACTCCTTTTCTAGAACAAAAGTATTTTGTTTTAAAACTAAACAATGGGGAAAAAATTCTGGCATTTGCTAGATGTAGTTACAAATTATAATCATCTTTGATTTGGGATATACCATCTATCTTCAATAGCCTGAACAATGTGTTGGTGCTTAGGTTTCTCAATCACTTCTAACTACATCTGAATGAATGCATTCGTCATACATTATCTCCTCCCTGACTACTCAAACTCACTACAACACCACTGCCACAATCCTTTCTAGATATCCTATACTCTTGGCTTAAACAACAAAACTAAATACAAAGATGCATTGGCTTATTTTATCCTACTTTATTTTTCTCATTTTATCTTTCTGTACAAAGTTTTTATGCTTTTATTTTCAGTTGAAGCCCTGTGCCCCATAAGCTCAATCTAAAACACCAGGACTGGCTACGTACTTTAAATTTATATGAAATGCCTTTAGAACACAATTTCATATGGTTAATGCATATATACCACATTTGTGAAGAAATAAATTTGACTTGAAAACTAACAAACTTATCCTTTAAATAAATTGATCAACAACAATAAATACCTGTGAACATTTATCTATATTATTGAATGAATTCTACATTTATTAGATTGTCTTAAGTAAAATGCATGTTTTAGGTTGTTTGTCTTTACATATTAAAAAAAATATTTACCATATGTTACCATAATCTTGATTGCAAAAAGAAATGTAGACATATTATTTAAATTGCCACAAAACTGGAAATGTTTACATTCACAAATAAATTATATTAAAACATTATGTAAAAAATATTTATATCTCATCGGCTTTAACAAATCACAACCCAACAAAGAGGGCGGCATGGTTGTGCAGTGGTAGCGCTGCTGCCTCATAGTTAGGACCCCTGGGTTCGCTTCCAGGGTCCTCCCTACGTGGAGTTTGCATGTTCTCCCCGTGTCTGTATGGGTTTCCTCCGGGCGCTCCGGTTTCCTCCCACAGTCCAAAGACATACTGGTTAGGTGGACTGGCGATTCTAAATTGGCCCTAGTGTGTGCTTGGTGTATTTGTGTGTGTCCTGCAGTGGGTTGGCACCCTGCCCAGAATTGGTTCCTGCCTTGTGCCCTGTGTTGGCTGGGATTGGCTCCAGCAGACCCCCATGACCCTGTGTTCGGATTCAGCGGGTTGGAAAATGGATGGATGGATGGAACCCAACAAAGACATTTCTTCTTTCGATGCATGCACTGAAATGGATTTCTGGCATTAGCTCTGTGTTTGTAGCAGCCCAAGTGAGAATGGCATCGTTTTTAAAAGCAAAATGAGAAAATGAGATAATAAAATTTAAGGCTGTAGTTGTAGTAAATAAATTTGTACATATTACTTTTCCATATGTTAATGCATATTACAATTTATAAATTATATGCCCCTGTGCCAGGCAACTTGCTTGCAGGTTCCTAGCTAAAAGTAATTTTTACTTAATAAAAATGAATATATACAATAATAAAAGACAGCAGTAGTAATAATGCTAATAATGTAAGCACTTTGAGGTAGGGCTTAGTATGAAAAGCACATAAAAAAAATAAAGACAAACTGATAAGAGCTATTAAAAAAAATAAAGACAAACTGATAAGAGCTATTTTGTAAGAAGGATGGATGACTATAACTTCATTAAAATGTAATAGCACATTTAAGTCTTTTTTATATTATTATATTCCTCATCGTTCTCTTACAGCACATTCAATATTAATACTTTCAAACATGACATAAAATGTTTAGACTAAGCACAGGACTAGGGTGTTTAGCTCTGAAATTATGAAATGGTGCTGTTTGTCACCTTAATGGTATTATTTTAAAATAAATGGCACTCCCTAGACAATGTATACTGATGGCAAGTTTGCATTTTCCCATAATGCAAATTAAAATGTATTATAAACTGCAGCTAGTCGCTGAGCTGCAGGCATTAAGCCTCCACACATCTTGCATGACTGGAGCTGTTACATCGAGTTCATATCAAAAGTCCTTTAAATGTTCATTGTATCGTGCTGCACTGGCAGCCTGCACATATTGGTTCTAGTATTCCGGATATAACTGGTTACAGTCTTACTGCCTGGAGCAGAGCAAAACAGGAAAGCAGCTGTGAAAAAGCATATGGCAAAAAGATATAACAGCAGAACTATATGCCTATTCAGTTGAAACTTTGTCTTCAACATTTCCATTTTAGTGTGGAAATAACATTTAATTTTTTTTCCTTAGCAGTAGCAGCACATTACAGTCTTCCATCATGCTATAACACTGTTCTAAATGTACCTAGAAAATTGTAGCTAATGCTATTAACATTGTCATTTTTATTTTAATTATGTTTTTATAAGAATCACAAATTCAGGTTAGCTTATTTTTTGTGCCTGTGGTATCATCTACAGTTCAAAAGACTTGTTCTGTGTACAGTTCCATTTTTAAGCCTACCAGTGATCACTAATAATGACCGGATCTCCATTTAGTTGCAATACTGTACATTTCTGCCACTGTTTGCCATGATCGTTTCTCTTACAAATCTGCTTCTAATGCCCCCTTAGCAAATGATAGAAAATATTTTACACCTTACTATGTGAAAGAACATTCCAAAAAATCTCTAGAGATATTATCACCCCATCTTACAAAAAGCAAACACGCAGAACTTTCTTGCATCCCCTAAATTGAAGTTTTGAAGTAAAAGGCATTTCACCTCTGCCATCAATATAATTAAACAAAGTCCAGTTAGCACCTGCACAAAATAAAGGGTATTGTACTGTATGATGCTTCTTAATACAATGTAATACAGAATATATATATATATATATATATATATATATATATATATACATATATATATATATATATATACATATATATATATATATATATATATATATATATATACATATATATATTGTGGCCCCGGCCGGGGACGGGGCCAGGAGGGCGTGAGGAGGGCTTGTGCCTCCTCCAGACCGCGAGGCGTCCGTCCTGGTTCTGTTGGGGCCACGGGTTGAGGCATGGAAGCCCTTCCCTGTAGAGGCCCGTGGTCACCGCCAGGCGGGCCCCGATGCCGGTTTATCCCGTGCGGTTGCCGGTTGGGGCTGGAGCCCCGCCGGACGCTTGGAGGACGGAGGAGGGCGAGTGCCTCCTCCAGACAGAGTGGGGCGTCCGTCCTGGTTAGGCAGGGGCCTCGGGTACAGGGCTTTGAAGCCCAGCCCTGTAGGGACCCGTGGCCACCGCCAGGCCGCGCCCGGTGCCTAATTATCCGGGAGCCCGGCACTTCCGCCACACCAGGAAGTGCGGGAGAAGACTTTGTGTGGCACCGGAGAGCTGCCAGGAAGACAGCCGACACTTCCGCCACGCTTGGCGTGGCCAAAGACGGAACACCTGGGGCTCATCCGGGAGCCTTATTTAAGGGGCCGCCTCCCTCCAGTCATTGGTGGAAGTCGGGAGGAAGTAGACGGAACTGGAGAGAAAGGGCGGAGGCGGCCAGGAAGGCACAAGAGACTGTGGGCCTGGACATGGGAAATCGGTGCAAGAAGGCACTGGGGTGCACGTGGCGAACTTGTAAATAGTGTAAATAAAAGTGTGTTGGGTGCAAAAATGTTGTCCGTCTGTCTGTGCCGGGGCCAGGTGTCACAGTGGCGTAGCCGGCAGGATACTCCGCCTGGTTCAAGGCGGGACCTGTGTTGTTAAAACAAAATATTTCTGTGAACGGCCCGGCGCAGCAGCGGACCCCACACACTGGCCGCGGGAGCGGCCGTGCAACCCAGCGGGCGTTTACCCGAAATCGCCGCCCGGACTGAAGAGAGGCCATCCCCGGGTGCGGAGGAGGAGCGGGCCTCGCTGGAGACGCGCTGTTGAGATGGACAGCCAGGCCGGCGTTGCTTCGCTGAAGGCCAAACCGAGGCAGGGGCCTCGGCACGACGGGATTCGGGAGGTGAGTACCCTGCCCTGCGGGGTTGGATGTACCTTGTTCTCCGCAGGGAGGGGCGAACGGATCGCGTCTGTGGCAGGAGCACGCCGGGCCACGGGCTGTCGGCAGCGCCGGCGGCCGCTGAGGAGGCCGCGAAATCGAAGCCGCAGCTGCGGTGCGGCGAAGAGGCACGTCTTCGCAGCCAGAACAGGGGAGACAAGATGGCCGCGGGCCGGAGGTCCCGCCCGCTGACAGGCACGGGATTGGCCGGTGTGTCTTGTGTGCCCGCCGATGATTGGATAGAGGCGGGCCCAAGGAATGCCAGTCTCATGTCAGAGAAGAACCCGATTGGGCCAGAGGAGTGGCCCAGAGGAGGCAGGCATCGCGTGGAGCTGATGAACAGGTAAGCCCACCGGCGTCTGTCTCTCTCTCCACCAGCGGCTCGGCGTGTGTCGGAGGAGTCCCGCCCGCCAAGCCGTCCTAGAGGAGCTGCTACGTGTTCGCCGCTCAGTGTGAGCAGCTGATGGAGATGGCGGTGCGTCGAGAAAGACACCGAGTGAGGCGGAGGATCGGCGCGGCGCTGGAACCGAGGCAGGCAGAACACGGCGGGAGTGATGAGTGTTGCCGTTCCGTAGAGCAAGTGGGGAGGTTTGCGAACATGGCTGTGACCGTTCACGGGACGATCAGCTCAAGTAAGCAACCTCCGACAGCAGGCGCCGCGGTGCAGGCGGCTAGCGGCGGAGCTCGAATATGCAGGGGCTGGTAGGATCGGGGCTGCTGAGTGCCCTGGGTCCAGCGCCCTGCGCTCAAGCCTGCAGCTGTCTCCTGTCGCTCTGCCTGGGCGCAGACGGGGCTGGATTTGAGCTTCGCTGTGCTCAGACCCAGACCGTCCAGCGTCCAAGAAAGAAGGAGGAACCGAAGGGTGAATGCGGTTCCTCCGATAGGAGAGGACGGCGCTGGGTGCGTAGCGTCGGAGAAGGCCGTCCTCTGTGCGGGCAGAGGAGATCCCCTGGGCGGATGGGCGAGCTGCCTGCGAGGCGGTGCCGAGGCCGGCGGGCGCGGGCATGGAACCTGCGGCGGAGGACTTCAGCAGGCAAGTTGGGGGCTGTCGGAGGGGGCAGGAGCACGGTCGTCTGGAGACCGGCGGCGCTCGGGATGAGTGTCCTGGCTGTGCTTCTGGCCCTCTTTTCCTTTATTTTACAGGCCCGAAGCCCGGCGGCGCTGAGGCCGGCGTCGGCGGGGACCTGCCCGCCTGGAGCGGGCGCTCAGCGGAGTGCTCCGCCGGGAGGCCTACAGTGACCCGCTGGGGAACAGCGAGGCGAGGCGGCGCAGACCACAGGGGCGTTTGCGCGGCGAGGGTGCCGAAGACAGATGTCCCAGGGTGCCGTGTTGGACCCTGGGGACATAGTAGGACCCTCGCTGGGGACGTGCTGCCCTTTCGGGTTGTGCCGTTCGGACCCACGTGTCCTCGCTAGCGGTGGGGCACTGTGTACATATATATATACATATATATATACATATATATATATATATATATATACACACATATATATATATATATATACACACATATATATATATATATATACACACATATATATATATATATATACACATATATATATATATACACACATATATATATATATATATACACATATATATATATATATATACATATATATATATATATATATATATATATATATATATATATATATATATATATACATATATATATATATACATATATATATATATATATATATATATATATAGTGCATCCGAAAGTATTCACAGCGCATCACTTTTTCCACATTTTGTTATGTTACAGCCTTATTACAAAATGGATTAAATTCATTTTTTTCATCAGAATTCTACACACAACACCCCATAATGACAACGTGAAAAAAGTTTACTTGAGGTTTTTGCAAATTTATTAAAAATAAAAAAAACTGAGAAATCTCATGCACATAAATATTCACAGCCTTTGCTCAATACTTTGTCGATGGACCTTTGGCAGCAATTACAGCCTCAAGTCTTTTTGAATATGATGCCACAAGCTTGGCACTCCTATCCTTGGCCAGTTTCGGCCATTTATCTTTGCAGCACTTCTCAAGCTTCATCAGGTTGGATGGGAAGCGTCGTTGCACAGCCATTTTAAGATCTCTCCAGAGATGTTCAATCTGATTCAAGTCTGGGCTCTGACTGGGCCACTCAAGGACATTCACAGCGTTGTCCTGAAGCCACTCCTTTGATATCTTGGCTGTGTGCTTAAGGTCGTTGTCCTGCTGAAAAATGAACCGTTGCCCCAGTCTGATGTTTTCATCCAGGATGTCTCTGTACATTGCTGCAGTCATCTTTCCCTTTATCCTGACTAGTCTCCCAGTTCCCGCCGCTGAAAAACATCCCCACAGCATGATGTTGCCACCACCATGCTTCATTGTAGGGATGGTATTGGCCTGGTGATGAGAAGTGCCTGGTTGTCTCCACACATACCACTTAGAATTAAGGCCAAAAACTCCAATCTTGGTCTCATCAGACCAGAGAATCTTATTTCTCACCGTCTCAGAGTCCTTCAGGTGTCTTTTAGCAAACTCCATGCGGGCTGTCATGTGTCTTGCCTCTCCTCAGTGTGTGGAGACAACCAGGCACTGCTCATCACTTGTCCAATACAGTCCCCACAGTGAAGCATGGCGGTGGCAGCATCATGCTGAGGGGGTGTTTTTCAGCTGCAGGGACAGGACGACTGGTTGCAATCGAGGGAAAGATGAATACGGCCAAGTACAGAGATATCCTACACAAAAACCTTCTCCAGAGTGCTAAGGACCTCAGACTGGGCCGAAGGTTTACCTTCCAACAAGACAATGACCGTAAGCACACAGCTAAAAAAACGAAGGAGTGGCTTCACAACAACTCTGTGACTGTTCTTGAATGGCCCAGCCAGAGCCCCCTGACTTAAACCCAATTGAGCATCTCTGGAGAGACCTAAAAATGGCTGTCCACCAACGTTTACCATCCAACCTGACAGAACTGGAGAGGATCTGCAAGGAGGAATGGCAGAGGATCCCCAAATCCAGGTGTGAAAAACTTGTTGCATCTTTCCAAAGAAGACTCATGGCTGTATTAGCTCAAAAGGGTGCTTCTACTAAATACTGAGCAAAGGGTCTGAATACTTAAGACCATGTGATATTTCAGTTTTTCTGTTTTTAATAAATCTGCAACAATTTCAAAAATTCTTTTTTTTTGTCTGTCAATATGGGGTGCTGTGTGTAAATTAATGATGAAAAGAATTAATTTAAATGATTTTAGCAAATGGCTGCAATATAACAAAGAGTGAAAAATTGAAGGGGGTCTGAATACTTTCCGTACCCACTGTATATATATATATATATATATATATATATATATATATATATATATATATATATATATATATATATATATATATATGTATATATATATATATATATATATATATATATATATATATATATATATATATATATATATATATATATATATATATATATATATATATATATATATATATATATATATATATATTTAAAAGCACAAAAGCACATGTATTGATTTTTTGATTGTTGCTTTAATCTCGCTCTCTCTCTCTGACGTTCTCTGCGCCTGACGGAGGAGATGTGAGCAGAGGGGCTGTTTGCACAGAGGCTGTTTGCTTAGAAGATCCTGACGCTCCTCTAAAAATGCCGCGGCAAACTTAAAAGCACAAGTATGTTTGCTTTTCTTTGCGAGCTCTCTCTCTCTCTCCCTCTGAAATTCTCTGCTCCTGAAGAGAAGATCTATTTGCATTCTTTTAATTGTGAGAAAGAACTGTCATCTCTGTCTTGTCATGGAGGACAGTTTAAACTTTTGACTAAAGGGTGTTATTTCATGTCTAGAGGGCTCTAATAATGTTAACAGTGTGGGAGAGTTTATAAGGGCTTAAAATATATAAAAATAACTACACAACTACGCGATCGAGGAGGGATTACTGTATGTATGTATATATATATATATATATATATATATATACACACACACACACACACACACACACACACACACACACACACACATATATATATATATATATATACATATACATACATATACATATATACATATACATATATACACATACATATATATACATATATGTGTGTGTGTGTGTGTGTGTATCAATACTAATAAAAGGCAAACTCACTCACTCATCATTAATTCTCCAACTTCCCGTGTAGGTAGAAGGCTGAAATTTGGCAGGCTCATTCCTTACAGCTTACTTACAAAAGTTGGGCAGGTTTCATTTCGAAATTCTATGCGTAATGTTCATAACTAGAAGCTATTTTTCTCCATTTACTGTAATGGAGTTGAGCACGAGTGCCGTGGGGGCGGAGTTTCGTGTGACATCATCACACCTCCCACGTAATCACGCAGTACGTAGAAAACCAGGAAGAGCTCCAAAAACTGCTGAAGAAAACATACATTATATAATTAAGAAGGCAGCGAAACAATTAGAAGCGAGCAAGTGACATATAAAACCATATTCAGCGGCTCACGTGAACTGACACAGTGCGCAGACAAAAAGCAACAGTTCCAAAGAGTGCTGAACAAAAACCGAATTACACTGCTACGCTCAAATAGACAAACCACACGCCGTGGCACAATAGTAGAGGTTTCGCCTCTAGTGCCGGCTTCCGAGGTTCAATTCCCGAGAGGGGATGCACTGAGTATGTACGCATGCTTCCCGATACATTTTAGCCTCGCATCCCCTTGGTTTGAAGCATATGAAAAAATATGCGGTTAACGCAGGAAGACAGATCACCAATTGAAGCTTTATGAATAATGGATACTTTATTCGCGATCAATGATTGTTTTGGTAAAGCCATACTCAGTGTATTCATTAGATGAACGGTAAAAAAGTAAGAGCGAGGGGAGGATGACTTATTGAGGCACACAGGCAAAACCACAATAGCACACGGGCTCGATGTACTGTAGTGCGCGTCAACTCGATCTGAATTGCGCGATCACATTCGAAAAAATATATCTTTTCAAGTTCTAATTAGTCCATATGTGTCAAACAAGGCCCCTAGGCCACATCCGGCCCGGCGTGTAATTATATCAGGCCCGCGAGATCATTTTATATATTATTGTTATTAATGGCCCGGGGATATGAAGCGCTGGTAACACAATAAACTACAGATCCCATAATGCAGCGCTTCAGCTGCCTTGCGAACACTTACGCGTTAATCAAGTCTAGCTTATGATGCTGCAAGTTATTGCGAAGCTAGCCCACACGATGCCGAAGAGAAAAGGTGATTCTGAACATAGAGCCTTTAAAAACCGATGGAAGGCTGAGTATATGTTTACTGACATTGCCGGTAAACCCGTGTGTCTCATTTGTGGAGCTAATGTGGCTGTTACAGAATTTAATCTAATACGGCACTATGAGACAAAACATCAAGATAACCTGAAAGACCTGAATGCAATGCATAAGATACAAAAAGCAGAAGAGTTAAAGAAGAATCTGACACTTCAGCAGATGTTTTTACCCGTGCAAAATCACAAACTGATTTCAAGTGAAGCTACTTTTATGGGAGACACAAATGCACCAGTGCAACTTGCCCCACTTTCCCTGTTGCCAAGTAATGTTGAACCAAGTCGGCACAACGGTGTTCCCAAATACGCACTTTGCTGATGAACTGAGCACACTGCGCAATGAGTTCGCACGGCGCTTTGGTGACTTTGAAGAACAAAAAAAGAATTTTGAGTTGTTTCGTAACCCATTTGCTGTCGATGTGGAAACTGCACCTGTGCAGATTCAGATGGAGGTGATTGAGCTGCAGTGTAATGGCACACTGAAGGCAAAGTACGATACTGCAGGGCCTGCACAGTTTATTCACTCCATTTCCGCAAAAATGCTCCAGCTCCATCTACATGCGGCTCGAACCTTGTGCATGTTTGGTAGCACATATCTGTGTGAGAAGCTCTTCTCAGTCATGAAGACTAACAAAACAGCACACAGGAGTCGCCTCACTGATGAGCACCTGCAGTCCATCCTGAGAATCTCCACAACACAGAACCTCACACCAAACATAAACGAACTTGTTGCCAAAAAAAGATGCCAGGCGTCCAGCTCTGATAAAATTAGGTTTGAGTCATACTATAGTTTAATTTTAAGTATAAACAGTGTGCAATAAGAAATTAAAGAATGACTGACAGACTTTCTGAACAGAAAAGGATGTAGTAATGCAGGGAGTGGAATCCCGTCCAGGACTGAACAAGGACTTTTACCCAAATGGGAGACCAGTACAATGGAAGGACCGGGGGAGACCAGCACAGATAAATATTTTCTCTCCTAATCTGCTAGATGGAGGCCTCCCTGTGTTAGGATTCCCACATGGACACCCGAAGGGCATGCTTGGACCTGTAGTCCCAGGGGGTGGCCCTGTTGGTTCCCATTTGGTCCACCAGGGGGAGAGGATGAAATTCACAATCCTTACATTTTGGGACTTCTGCATGTCCCAGAAGTACTTCCATCGGGCTATATATACCCTAGCTCTGGAAGTCCAAGATAAAACAGACTACTCGACTTCATCCAGGCAAGCAGGGTGTGTGAGGATGAAGCCAGCTTGGAGGAGTGGAAGGAGGATATGAAAAAAGAAAGTGAAGAATTATATTTGGCTTATGCTGCTTTTGAAACCTTTGCAGAAGGTATACTTGTTAATAAACCTTTTATTTATATTGGGACTCATGTCTGTGAGGTTGTATCTGGGGTTTGGGGTGCTGCAATGTTCCCTGGCGGTCACACTGTGAAAGGGATTACTAATGATCCACTGAGACTACTCTAACTGAAAGATTTAAGAGTTTATTATTTAGTTACAACATACTGTTTTCTGATGCAACTTTTAATCTATTTTTTATATTATTTTCCAACATTCAATTAAATTTTCAGTGAGAGGTTTTCCCAGTAAGGAAAAGACTACACCCTTGTTGTATACTGTATATTTGTATATTTCTTTTTTATTTTTTTTTTTTTTTTTTTTTTAAAAGAACACACCATTTGATAAGCAACTTTTGTTTTAATATTTAATGTATATCTACTGCCTATTTAGTGTTTGTGAAGGATAAATCCTACTTTATTATATATCGCATAGAACTTTTTATAAATGCTACTTATTTCTACACATTGCCATCACGTTGGCATCAGAAGTGGTGGCAAAATATATTCTAGAAAATATTTGCATTTCTCTTTTTATACCTACAAAGCACCTTTTCATAGGAAATACATAGGGTTCTCTATGTGTATTTGGCACAATGGAAGTGGAAAACAAATCAGCATTTTTAGTTGGAAAATTAAGTACCAACTTTCTGAAACTGCAAAAAAAATTTCTTTAAAGAGGAATATTTCTGTATTTTATATTTGTAAAAATTAGTAGGAGAGAAAGGTACAGAAATAGCAGAGGTTATGGTTGTGACTTGCTTGTGACTTAAAGTATACATTTGTTATTTTTCAAGTAAAAGTTTTTTCTTTACAGGCATGGTATACATACATTTGCCATATGAAATTATGTTCTAAAGTTAAGTACTTTCCATAAATAAATTTAAAAAAATGCCCACACTAGAGCTTTACAAAGGAGGCTATGTGGCATGGAACACTACTGGAAAACAAAAGCTTAATCAAAAACTTACAGATGAAGTGGCAAAAGATTTGATATACAAAAACATGCCTTCTGTGCTTCTGACACATGTCTGAGACAACAAAAGGGACCTGGAAATAATTTTAACACATATTCCTAGTACTATTTTTCTTAAGGTAAGGATATGTTTTCTATTAACTTGTTCGAGTTCTCACATAAATATAGAAGTCAAAACAAAACCTAATAAACATGGAAGAAAAAGTTTACTGTGATTTGGTCTTTCGACAGGAACTCACACCCCAGGGAAGTGAAAAGTTGTTGAATATATTTGGCAAGTTTTTAAGCGTTCCCTCCATGCCCTATAGTATCCACTACAAAGCGTCAGTGCAGGCAGGATATTTTTTTACATTTATAAAAATCTCATAGCATTAGAACATAATTTCACATAGCAAATATATATTACCTTGTGTATATACCTTGTTTATGAAGAAATAACTTTGCCTTGAAAAATTCCAAATGTATCCTTTAAAATCTGTCATTCCACTGACCATGCAAGGTATGCACAGAGAAACTCTGAGAAGATGCACCAAGCACAATGATACAATCTATTAAACTGGCAAAGACCATCAATTACAAAACAGTTTAAAACATTTACTGAACCATTAGTTGGTTCTGTTTTGGTTAATGTATTGTATCATTAGTTAACATGCTCAGGCTCATCTTTTTAGTATCAAATCAGTGGCCTTGCACTGCTACGGCAAGGGTTATCTTCACAGAAAAACTCTATAAGAACATACAGTCTTTTATCAATCAGTGCTCAATACTTGAAAACATGTGGAAATATATTAAGCCAGCACAAAAATAGCTGTCCACACTGCCTAGAAGCTGATATACACAGATGAACCTGGATATGGCAATTAATCAGGTAAATCAATTATAATTTTTAAAATATCATTCTCAAAACTTCTTAATCCAGTTCAGGTCCACAGGAGGTCAAAGCCTACTCCAATAATGGCTAGAGCTAAGCAGGGAGCAACAGGATATCAGTCTATCTCAGGGCCCACTCATGCATGTTAGCCTAACATGCTCGTCTTTGGGGAAGTGGTACGAAAACCCATTATAACACAGGGGCAACATGCAAACACCAAACCGAAAAAGAATGGGAGCAGGATGCCCAAGACAGAAGTGCTAACCAGTTTTCCACCATGCTGCCCAATTTTATTACACAGCAATATATACTTTTACATATTTATTTATGTTGTATGTGTGTGTATTGTATATTTTATATATGTATATATATATACACACACACACACACACACACACACACACACACATACATACATACATACATACACACACACACACACACACACACACAGTATATTGCCACATGTTCATAAATGCAGTCACAAATAACAAACAAATACTTGTAAAATAAGGAAGGACAGAAAACACAAAAAAAGGAGGGTAGATTAACAGCCTATTCTGTTGTGTAAATAAGCAGTAAAACAACTGTCATATTATTTAATACTAGATAACATCTTCAATATTTTCCTATACTTACTGCCAGGCCCTTCTTTGCACCAACAACTCCTTTGCAGGTGGTGTCACGTTTGTGTGCAATAGTTCCTACAAACTCAACCAGTTTCTCAGATGGAGGGGCTGGACATCAACTGATGTAACCTGATATCAGCCAGAGTGAGATCATAAAAAGGCAGAAGAGTGAAACTCGACTGAACCTCATTCTGTTGTGCAGACATTCATGTACTTCTGATATTTAATTATGTGTGAGTTTATAATTAACAAGGAATCTTTTCTAAAGATACTTTGTTGCAATTACAGAACAATTAACCCATAATGTTAAGAGCTCCTAAGTGCCCTGAAGAACTTATATTGAGTTGTGCTTATTTACCATTTTTTGGTTTGCAATTTAAACATGTATGTTTATGATGTTGCTATGATGAAGGGCAATGCATACTTAATAAAAAATAAATACATAACCTTCCGCTGGTTTGGATGAAACTAATTCCCACTCATGGAAATCTTCTGAGTTTTTTCGTAGGCTTTGGTAATTTTAGTGTTTAAAAAAAATGCTTCAACCTTTCATTGATAGACATTTATTCATACCCATTTTATAATGAGGTGGTAGATCCAATGTTAGAATTTCATGCCAATACAGCATCATGAATTGCAGCAATTTTAAACGAACTTGGAACAAATCGCATTTGAATCATCATAACATTACCAAATGCCACTATATTTGCTGAATTGTACTAATCTGTAAGACAACAAAATGACTGTGTCCCATGCTAAAATGCCTATGGAATCCTTCATTATCCCACCGCTTCCTCCCCTGGGGCAATATTACCACTTATTTTGAAATCATGTTTTGAAATTTCGATTTGATAATGTGAACTTTAAAGGCACCGCATAGCTCAATTATGTACAATGCAAATTAGTTCACATACTGAAATTACATATTGGTAACTCTAACTAACTAACCAGAAAATAGAGGCTCTCATTCCATACCTTTGCAAATATAGAGCTATAATTACAGACTGTAGAATGTATTGTAAAGTTCTTAGGGAAAGCTAAAAGATGCTTGGCACCTGACTGTCAACATATTATCACATTAAGATAAAAGTAGCTTTACTGACAAGTAACAAAGACCATTAGAAATTATTTGCTGTCCAACTTAAGAAGATGCAACTATTGCTAAATCTGTTATTGTCAGCCACCAAGGTACTCTATAAAGGAAAAGATTTTTGAAGCATGTTTAAGGGACATCACAAGAAAAGACAGAGAAACATAGGAAACATCAAGAGGGACAATTCTTTGACATCTCTGTTAGCTTAGCCACCTACATAATCAAGAAAATGTAATGTTTTGCACTGAAAAGCCATTTTAAGTATCTGGTACAAAGGTTGCTCTATGGACTTTGGTCTGAATCATTCAGGTCGTAGGATTTCTTCCGTTTTTACTTATAATGTTTGATATACACGGTTTCTCTGAAAATAAACAAGCTTAAATTTAAATAAAGTTTGGTGTTATCTCTTGGAAACTGCTTTGTTGTTTACAGACACTAGCAATCACCAGAGGGTTGGAGGTCCTATAGGATGCGGGATCAAGATAGTTATCCAGGCCCTGTAGCATTCTAACCTAGGTTTTAAGTGTTAAAAGTTTCAGCAACATAACTAACTGTGCTTGTTCAGGTTAAATCCTTTCAGAGGTAGTAAAATGGGAGTAGAAAGTGGTCTGTGATTCCAGCAAGATCAGGCTCTTAGCCGTTGTGAGGGTATGTAGTGCAATCCTTCCAGGTTGGCCAGTCCCTGGCAGGAACTCTTCAGCCCTTGCAGGGATGGAAACTGGGAACATGATTGGTTGCAGCAAATGTTGGGTTAGGGTATTTAGAGGTTCAGTGTTAAATCCTTTCAGGTGTGAAAAACTGGAAACAAAATTAGTCTCGAGAGGGTGTCCTTGTTAAGGAGTCTAGAGATAAGTATTGTATGGTGTATGTGTTAAACAAGGTCAGTAAGATCAGGAACATTATTTAGCCATTTCTATCATTACCTTGTGCACCAACAGAAAAAATAACCTTAAGAGACTAAAGTGCTTTTTGGGGACACTTTCACGATAAAACAACCTACTTTGCAGGATAGGGTTGTGGGTAGATGGAACCTATCTTAGCAATTATCGGGTGCAAGGTAGGAATAACACCTGCAAAGGGTATTAGCCCATCACAATGTAAACAAACACACACACACAGTCTAGTTCAGCTACACCAGTTCACCTAACCTGTGTTGGTCTTTTGTCTGCAAAAGGAAATCAGGAAACATGCAGGAAAGCCACACGGACACAGGGAAGATGCTCCATGCTGGAACACCTGAACCCTAGTCTCCTTATTGCACCACCATGCTGCCCTGTTTACAATTCATCATTCCCTATCTAGTAACTACAGTATATAGAAATGCCAGATATTACTTTCATTCCTTTTAATATTATTTTTCAGAGTACTGTCAAACTTGGAACCCTTGGCAATAAGAAATTCACTATTAATTATTTTATTATTTCATCACACTTGATATTTTTTTTAATCCTAAAGTACAAAACACTAGGTCAAAAATGTATCTTACTCAAGTACGTTTTTAACAATGACAAACATTTCTACAAAACAAGACTACTTCTTTCTAGAACTTCTTCCATTGTTTTATTTATAAATACATTGCCCATTTAACTCAGGAATTATCTCAGTACCATGAGAATGTTTTTAATAGGAAATTCTGTGGTTCTAGCTAAACTGTATTATTATTCATTCATGCTTTTGTTCACATGATCTGCCTTGTCACTGAAAATAAAGACATTGCCCTAAGACCCTAAGCCCACCTTATGCAAAATCAATTAGTCCTTGAAAAGTATGTTTGTGATTACAGGGTTTTCATTTACACTTACTTTTGAAGCTAAAGAATAGGTCAAGTGTTAATTTTTTTTTCTAACTAAGGGAAGTACAGTTTGTACATAAAGCAGTACCAGGTTAGGTTTTTAACCCATGTTCTCGACTTATACTAGCTGATCCAATTAGAGATTATCTGGTAAGCTAGAAATTACATAGTTCAATGTGTGACACATGACAAATGTAAAAAGGGATAAAACAGAGGTGCTTATTTACGGTACAAAGAGCAGACCTCCTTTGGCCCATTCTGAAGTCATTGTTTTTGTAAGTGCATAATTTTAGAAAGGGTAGTCTGAGCAGCTAAAGAACTGTGGCCACAAAGCTGGCGTAAATTCTATAACACAAATCATGTTTTATTTGTACCCTGAGATATAACAGGAACTGGTTGTGTTGGCTGGGATTGGCTCCAGCAGACCCCCCATGACCCTGTGTTCGGATTCAACGGGTTGGAAAATGGATGGATGGATGGTTCCGAGCCAGACAAAAATCTGTGAATAAGTCCAAATACTGACAGTATTTGTGAGCAACAGCAGCACGGTGGCACAGTTGGTAGCACTGCTGCCTTGCAGTTAGGAGGCCCAGGTTTGTTTCCCGGGTCCTCCCTGCAAGGAGTTTGCATGTTCTCCCCATGTCTGCGTGGGTTTCCTCTGGGTGCTCCGGTTTCCTCCCACAGTCCAAAGACATGCAGGTTGGCGATTCTAAATTGTCCCTAGTGTGTGCTTGGTGTGTGTGTGTGTGCACTCTGCGGTGGTTTTGTTTCCTGCCTTGTTCCCTGTGTTGGATGGGATTGGCTCCAGCAGACCCCTGTGACCCTGTTTAGGATATAGCAGGTTGGATAATGGATGGATAGGATACATGGATTTGTCAGTAACACAAGAATGCTATACTAGAAACAGGTGTACAGCTTACCTGTCATGTCATGTAATATGTGAACATGCTTAAAGTGTCAAAGCCTGCACCCTGAGAGAGAAGTTTAGAACCATATCCATTATGCACTAAGTAATGTAGAGCCTGTGATGGCTTATGCAGATATGCCTTTCAAAGATAGTTACAGCTAGCCAGACATCATTTCATCTTTGTAACCTAGAAACAAATGGTCACCTATCAGGGAGAGGAACAAGGAATATTGGAAATCTCCTTTCAAGATTCCCACCTTCAGGGATCAAATTTAAGAGTTAGAAGAAATAATCTATTTCATGACTTTAAACAATCTTCTTTATGTCAAAAAATGTGTGTGTATATAAATTATTTGCAGTTTTGTTTCCCCTCAAGATATACTGTAAGACACCAGACAATAAATATTTCTACATCTTTCATAATTAAAAACTGCATATTAATAATTTCATTTTGTTTTGCATGATTTATTTAGAGGTATAATTTTTGCATTATTATTACATTATTGCTTTATTCCAGCTGTAAATGTTTTGTAAATCAATAGCCCTGTATTCTGTAGCATTCTATTGTTTTGAGAAATAAATGACATACTGAGCAATTGATTGTTTGCTTAAATGTAAATGTATGATTGACATTTATTGTTATACTGTTTTACATACAAACTGAACTAAAATATCAAAAATAATAAAAAATCAACTTAAATTGATTACATGGAATGATTTATAAACATTGTCCTCTATAAGCAATTCAGTGCATTTATGAAAAGAACCACACACACAGTGGCTTATCCTACACATTTTAATTTATTTATTGCATTCTTTGAGTTTAGCAAGCACACTTGGCTATATGAAATGTTCTGAAAAGGGATACAGATGAAGACCAGTATTTCTGAGCTCTGTTATTCACGATAAATGGTCACAAATAGGGGAAAAGGTTAAAAAAAAACACCCCGCATCTCACAAAATATGTCCTGACTAGCTGACATTCTCCCCTAACAGTAGGTTTATAGAAAAGAACAAATATTTCTATTGACAAGCATATAGCATTTATTTTAGTTAAGTCAGGACTTGCTTTATTCCTTTTAAACAAGGGCTGAAGGTAATTACACTGAAGAACTAGTTCAATAAATGGAATCACATTCCATGAAATCATTTTATTCACCTTCAACAAACAGACACATACATAAAATTAAATTACTTTAACTGCAAAGCAACCCTGTAAACAGCCTAGAGGAGACAAATGTCACCCTGACAAAAAAGGAGGAAGAATTCTTTACATGAGTCTTTTTGAGAATACCTGAAGGGAGCCAAGTCTAGTCCCAAATAATTATGCATGCCAAATTGATGGATAATACCAATTCTGCTCATAGAAAATATGAGTTGCACCAAATCTTTCTGCCATTAAACACTGATCATCATAAACCAGATCATGACAGACATTATTTAAGTGCAATATCTAAAGATATAAATTAATGAATTTTATTACATTTTTACCATGCGTCTCCAAAACACAAAGATGGGACACATAAAATATCCACTCATTATATTTTGCATTATGTTCAGCTGATTTCAGATCATAGAATTAGGGCAAAACACGTGTCGCGTAGTCTTTGCATTGTTTGACAGTAAAAACTATTTTAACATTTCTATGATCTGCTTCTCGTAACTGAAGAGGGCACCATGGCGGATGTTAGCCGAGTTGCTGACCAACCACAAGCATTACCTGGTAGGTAACCACCCATACAATCTGATTGTGATTCAGACTACGAATGCTATGAAGGCAACTACACCAATCTACATGCTGTCAAATGAACGAACCACACGCCGTGGCGCAACGTTAGAGACTTCGCCTCTAGCGCTGACATCCGAGGTTCGATTACCCGAGAAGGGGGTGCAGTAGAGTGTCTACGCCTGATGAGCCCAGAATTGGGGCGAAACACGTGTTGCATACTCTTTGCATTATTTGACAGTAAAAGCTATTTCAACCATATATATATATATATATATTATATATATATAAAGAGAAACCAGTAAAACAAATGACACAAAAATATTATACTTGGCCATTTATTTATTGACGAAAATGATCAAATATAGCTTGTTAAATTGTTAAATCTTAGACCATTCAGAAACTATTTGCTAAATTTCTTTACTTTTTCCCCAAATAAAGAGGAGACTGCAGAAGAAACTTAAAAGTAACCTTCATTTGCAAAAAGTATAAAAGTTACCTTTCATCTGTAAAGAAAGAAAAAGTAAGCATATATATTGGCACAACTACACAAACACAAATCGCAGGTTAAAAGAACTTTATTTTAAAGACAAAACCTTTACAGCCTTCTATAAAGAAGCACACACACACACGATGCACCAATCTTTTCCTTTCTTCCTTCCTCCAAACTTCCCCAGTTGAGCTATGCCCTGCTCTCCTGTCTCCTACACCCGGAACGAGGTGAAGCGGCTACTTGTATGCCATACCCAAGGGTACTACTGTCAGTGTCATGATATTACACTGAGGAAGCACTTTCAGGGAATTGGCAAACCAATTCTTGGCAGCTTCCTATTCTGCACCCACAAGTCCCAGCAGGTCTGCCCAATAGGACTACAATTTCCCAGGTCACTCTGCTGGGTATATGCATGACTGATCCAGCCAAGGGATTCTACCAACTAATAAACTGGAGAAGTGTATATAGCCCATATAGGCTGCCCCAAACCTGTCCTCCCATTTCATGGTCCCATCTGGGATTAGAAAACAATCCATCTATCTGCACCCTCCATCCAATACATCGGCCCTTTGGCCAGACAAGACACTATCCATCCCTGCCTTCCTTTAGAATATAAATGTTTTATTAGGCAGTCTATCTTAACAGCCATATTCTAAACACAAATGACTAATTATTTCTTCATCAGGGACAGACAACTCAGAAAACTGAGCTCACCTGAGACAGTCTCCATACAGGTTTAGCATCAAAAACATGTAAAATTGGTGGCATCACTGCACATTTCTTCCACAATGATGGCATTATAGTGACACCACAAGCAAATAGTGGAAAAAAATAAAAAGAATTAAGGAAGAAACTTTTAATAATTTGCTGAATTGTGGCAATTTCAACTGTCAACTGTCATCTGTCACATGACAGCCTAGGAGAACTCCATAAGACTCCAAAAGCCTTGTACTTATTAGTCAACTAGCAAAATACCTGCGCTTCGCAGCGGCGAAGTACTGCCTTAAAATTTTTATTAAGAAGAGAATTGAACCTTTTTCAAACTGAGGGAAACTATACCAATAATTATTTGTTAAGGATCTCTTTGTATACCACATTGTCAGTTCGACAATACAGTTGGCCACGTGAACAGTAATCTTGTTTCAAATCTCACAGTTTGGATTGCTGCTGTCATAATTGGTTTGAGTTTCATGGTTTGTTTCAATTACAACAGTATTTGTGTTGAAGTGACATTCGGCCTCTGTCAAGCGTTGTAAACATACAACCGGTTTCATCAATAACTTTGCATCCAGCTTTTGAGAGTTGAAACATTCATAAATATCAAAGTGTCCACTACTGAAATCGTCACCTGTGAATCTAAGATGTTTAAGAGGCATTGGCGGTTGTCCAAAGGTGTAAAATACACTTGAAAGCGACAACCGAACAATTCAGCGGCAGCAATCAACTCACATGCAGAATCATAGGTGGAGGGCTTAAGCATTTCACTCTTATAGTGCTCCTATGTAGTATAATTATCTCTTGTACCGTCATCAGTCCACACCTTGAAACTGTCCCAGCCATTCAATACATAAGACAGAATGTTCCTCCGGATATCAAGAGTGTGCCTGATATGGCCGTGCAATATGTAACAAAGAGAATGGAAAAGATAGGTGCCATCTCCGGGCATGGAAACCACTCAGTAAGTGACAGTTCTTTGATCGATGGTGATCACCTCGATAGACATGTTAATGGGGGTACGGTTGGAACGATAAAGGAAATGGGTACCTGAACAATGTAAAGTAAGTCTAAAATACCTACACAATAACTATAATCATAATAAACGAACAATAAAGCAGCGGAGAAGCCGTGGATTAAATGAAAAGGCTGTAATTATCAGCAGGGAGACGTGAATCCCGTGGCGAAGCAAGGAAGGGAATGTAGAGACCGGAGCGACCGACGGCCTTATACAGGCAGGCAGCCAACAATGTGGGAGGCGTTGGGATGGGGGACCCAACGCAGCCTCACACGGTGACCGAGCTGCAGGCTATGGACGTATATATGTACATAAGTAGGATTCAGTTAGCGTTGGGAACCCACGTACCAAATTTCTTGAAGATGGGCCCATAAGTAACAAAGACCATTGGAAAGTACCATTATGACCGTTACACGTAGAATTTCAAAATAAAACCAGCTTAACTTTTTTAAGTAAGCTGTAAGGAATGAACCTGCCAAATTTCAGCCTTCTACCTACACGGGAAGTTGGAGAATTAGTGATGTGTGAGTGAGTGAGTCAGTCAGTAAGGGCTTTGCCTTTTATTAGTATAGATGAGCCAGACACACTGTTGATCGACCAGGCTGCATGTACTCTAATTCTCTGGTTAGATAGCAACTGTACTCTCTCCATCTGTTTGCTCTACTGCTCCAATATCATTCTCTTCTGGGACAACCTGCATGACAGGATTTTACCCCTTGCAGCCCTGTCTTTTTATATTGGCATAGAGAGTTTTCTTACTATTACTGTGGGTTTCTCTCTCCTCAGGTTTCCTATAGGATATTTACACAATATATTCCCCTATCAACCATTTGCAAACAAGGTTCCCCCTTTACAATATACAGGTATATATACATATTGTCAGTAAGGCATGAGCAAATTAATTAAAATACAGTTTCAGTATGAGATAAAAGTTATAATAATTACTAAACTACTTTTTTCAAAACTTTCTATCTATCTAGATAGATCTGTATTTAACCCCAAGGGAAAATTTGCCTTTCCTACAACTTGCCCAAAGAAGGGGCTTGAGCTGCCTGTTCAGTTAGCCAATAAAAGGTGTCATTTTATTTTAGATCTCAATGCATCCGTAATGGCTAATATGGTATAATACCCTACTATTACAGAAGCTCTTTAAAAAATACATAAATAAGTAAATAAATAAACAAACAAACAAACATACAAATGCACATTGGTCTGAACATTCACTAGAATGACTTATAAAGCAAATAAAATTAAAAAGAAATAAAACTCTGAATTGGCTGTCATAGTCACAATGAGGCATTATGTAGATGTATTGCTGATGGTATAAAGGAGCAATTGCATTGTTTCTTGACACACTTCTGCTGAATAATTTGTAGGCTAAAAGTACTCAGTGTTATTGTGTCAGAGAGAAGATGTGCAGCATTGTTCATAATGGCACTCAGTTTTGTTTTAATTCTTTCCTTTGCTATTACCCGCAGGGGGTCCAGAGTGTGTCCTATAACTGAGCTTGCCGATTCAGTGTGCCTCTCTTGAAATGATGTTACCAGCCCAGGACATCACAACATAGTAAATCGTAAGGCGGCTCCTGCCATCTTTGGAACAGGAACAACACAGGATGTTTTCTACAGCCTTGCCTTGCTTTTACTCTTGCGCCAGCACCCCATGCTCTCCATCTGTGGAGAAACAACTCCTGTGGTAAAGTGAAACTTGGCTGCTTAGGAGCTAATGATTGCTGTGCAACTACCCGATTACGGGAGTATTTAATACACCTTGCTTCATTCAATGTTAGCTCTCATCTTTACTGAAGAAAGCGTGTGTCTTAGGAAAGACAAAAATGTGAAAGTCAGATTTTAAATTCGCGACCACATGCAAAGCACATTATAATACCAAAATATAATAAGCAGAAACAAATCATAACACAATTCTGCAGTAAGAAAACTCACTCAATCCAAATAAAATTAAAACTAAACTAAAAGGAGTGAAATGGTACAAAAGCTATCTGATGAAGAGAAACATGTAAAGAAAAATGTTTGCTTGTAAATAAAACAAAAAAAAGTTAAAATTCATGACAATCACACCGTATCATTTTGTAGAAAGCACAAAGATATGCACTTAGATATGTATTTTAACACAATAACATGCAGTGAATAGCATTCATAGTATTCAAACTCTTTCACTGTATGTTTAGCATTCATTTGCTCAGAGGTTGCTGTGCTTGCTGCCTCCTGAGCAGCGCTCATTTTCTCCACCCTAGCGACCCACTTCTTCGCTTCTTTTATTGGCATCTTTTCGTGTTAAACCTGATTAAGTCAGTGTTTATCTTGCAATTTCTTAGTACATTTTCCTTAATTTTTCACTTAAGTCTTCTATCTGCCTCAAGAATTAAGATATGAAGAGGTAGGAGAAGTGACAGCGAAGGAGGTAGGGATGAGAACGGTGCCCGTACGCATGCACTGCACAGCACAGCCACCCTGCTGGACGCTGCTGAGAGTTGATTCTACAATAAAATAAAATAAAAATAAAAAAAGGAATAACCTTGGAGGTCAATCATCACCCGGAAAGCAGATAGTAGACATAACGTAGTATATGTGTACCAAATTTCAGATCAATAGGTCAAATGGTTTGTGAGCTACAGGTGATTTAAAATCCTGGACAGACAAACGAATTGCCACAGTAGCGTATTATATATAAAGATACAATGTTACATCAAAAACTGTTGTGATTTATTAATAACTGCATCTGCTACTTGTGTTTTAAAAATGTGTCCTGGTTAACACCAGTGTGTCAACACTTTCACACTAGTGCTCCAAGCTAGACTTGTCCACCAGCCAGGGCTAAGGAGTCTGAGTGATGGAGTAGAAATCTCAAATTCTTATTCAAATTTAAAATATAATAATAATAATTATTATTTGCATTTATATAGCGCTTTTCTTACTACTCAAAGTGCTCAGCGATTGCAGGTTAAGGGCCTTGCTTAAGGGCCCAACAGAGCAGAGTCCCTTTTTGGCATTTACAGGATTCGAATCGGCAACCTTCCGATTGCCAGTGCAGATCCCTAGCCTCAGAGCCACCACTCCGCCAAAATATCTATAAGCAGCTGAGTTTTTATTATCTAACAGGCTAATTAAAACAAAATGATGCATGAAATTCAAATATAATTTGATTTGAATATAATTCAATAATGTTGCTAGGGTGCTACATTTGTATTTGAACACAATATGATTTAAGTAACATGCAAATACAGTAACAGAGCAACATGGAGTAGTCACTGCAACTCAAGGATGTATGCATGTTATATACATATTAGAGGCGTGTGCACCTCTAATAAAAATTAAATAATTAAATCTAATTAAATTATATTCCCCACAGATACTTCTGTCCTTTACATTCACATTAACTCAGTCCTATCACCCTAAAAAATAAATACTGTATAAAAACTGTTAAGAGAGAATCTATTTAATGATAAAAAATACATTATTTTTTAGCTGTGTTATTGAAGTACTAGCAGAATACCCACGCTTCGCAGCAGAGAAGTAGTGTGTTGAAGTAAAGAAAAAGAAAAGGAAACATTTTGAAAATAACGTAACATGATTGTCAATGTAATTGTTTTGTCACTGTTATGAGTGTTGCTGTCATATATATATATATATATATATATATATATATATATATATATATATATATATAGCAAAATACCTGCGCTTTGTAGCGAAGTCGTGTGTTAAAGAAGTTATGAAAAAGAAAAGGAAACATTTTAAAAATAACGTAACATGATTGTCAAAGTAATTGTTTTGTTTAAATTTTAAATAGAAGGAATTTTTATTTAGTCGACAGAAATATCTTTGGTAGAAATGGTAAAAACAGACAGGAATATTATTCCTGAATAAATCAACTCAAACCTTAAATAACTTACAATATTTTGCTCTCCATAAAAATATATCCTGTCTAAATTATACAAGTTAGAAATAAAGTAAACATTAAAAGAACAAACATTCAAATTTCTTTACTCTTATGTAATTTTATATAAAAATAAACTTAGATTTTAAATATCCCAAAAGATTTTGCTCTCCATAAAAATATATCCTGTCAAAATGATACAAATTCAAATATGAACATGCTGCATAACAAAACCTAGAAATATAAATAAAATGTGTTCCTTTCAGCAATAACAAATCAAATCATTCAGTTGTCTTTGCTCATATGTCATTTTAGAGCTGGACGCCTGGCATCTTTTTGGCCACAGGTTCGTTTCTGTTTGGTGTGAGGTTCTGTGTTGTGGAGATTCTCAGGATGGATTGCAGGTGCTCATCAGTGAGGCGACTCCTGTGTGCTGTTTTGTTAGTCTTTATCACTGAGAAGAGCTTCTCACACAGATATGTGCTACCAAACATGCATAAGGTTCGAGCCGCATGTAGACGGACTTTTTGTTCTTCGAAGTCACCAAAGCGCCGTGCAAACTCAGTGCGCTCAGTTTATCAGCAAAGTGCGTATTTGGGAACACCGTAGTGACGACTTGGTTTAACATTACTTGGCAACAGGGAAAGTGAGGCAAGGTGCACTGGTGCATTTGTGTCTCCCATAAAAGCAGCTTCACTTGAAATCACTTTGTGATTGTGCACGGGTTAAAACGTCCGCTGAAGTGTCAGATTCTTATTTAATTATGCTGCTTTCTGTATCTTCTGCATTGCATTCAGGTTAACCTGATGTTTTGTCTCATAGTGCCGTCTTAGATTAAATTCTGTAATTACAGCCACATTAGCTCCACAAATGAGACACACAGGTTTAGTAAACATATACTCAGCCTCCCATCGGTTTTTAAAGGCTCTATTTTCAGAATCAACTTTTCTCTTCAGCATCGTGTGAGCTAGCTTCGCAATAACTTGATTAACTTCGGTAAGTGTTCGGCAAGGCAGCTGAAGCGCTGCATTATGGGATCTGTAGTTTATTGTGTTACCAGCGCTTCATATACCGGGCTTTAATAACAATAATACAGTATATAAAATGATCTCGGGCGGATATAATTACGCCGGGCGGATGTGGCTATGACCCTTGAGTTTGACACATATGGACTAAATAGAACTTGAAAAGATATATTTTTCAAATGTGATCGCGCAATTCAGATAGAGTTGATGCGCACTACAGCCTGCATGCCTCAATAAGTCATCCTCCCTCGCTCTTACTTTTTTACCGTTCATCTAATGAATACACTGAGTATGGCTTTACCAAAACAATCATTGATGGCGAATAAAGTATCCATTATTGAGTATGTAGATCGGTTATATATATATATATATATATATATATATATATATATATATATATATATATATATATATATATATATATATATATATATATATATATATATATATCGCATAGCGAGAAGTAGTGTGTTAAAAAGCTATGAAAAGAAAAGGGAACATTTTAAAAATAACGTAACATGACTGTCAATATACAGTATTTGTTTTGTGAGTGTTACTGAGTGTTGCTGTCATCAAGGATTTGATTATCATTATTTCTTTCAATCAGGTTCGTATTTGTAGGATGTGTTGTGTTCAAGTTACATTCCGTGTTTGTCAATCGTTGTAAAGATGACAGGTTTCATTCATCGATTCGTTTCTTACTGCATCAATAAACAGCTCGTCTTCTTCTTTATCTGAGACCTGACACACTGCATGCACGTTTTTTACACTGTCTTCCTTTAGTGGGACATTGACTTTTTCCAACGTGTGCTTTGTTTTGGATTTATGAATATGCTTGTATGTATCAAGCGCTTCATATTTTTGCTGCCTTTTCAATTGTGTAATTTGGTTTTGTTCAGTGCTCTTTGGAACTGTTGCTTTTATCTGTGCACTCGTCAGTTCCGTGAGCGCTTGGTGTACATGCATCGAAGTTTCCCAGCTGTGCTGGTGCCATCTCGTGCTATGTCCATGGCTGTATTTAATGTTACCTTAGTCCTGGCACTTAAAACTTTCTCTCGCAGTTTTGCTGAGTTTGTACCAAACACCACCCTGACCATCTCATCTTCCTCTGCATAAGCACAGTCCTTAACCCGTGAATATTTAGTGGGAGTTTGCTATTGGATTGCGCTGACGGACTGACCTTATATGGGCAGGCACTAAATTACAAGCGCCAGCGTAACCTGTCTATGAACTTAATTTAAAGTGTAGGTTTACATCGTGCTTTGTTTCAGTAGCAGAAGTCATGAATATGGTTGTATATGTCACTTTCGCTCGCTTCTTATTGTTTAGCTGCCTTCTCAATTATATAATGCATGTTTTCTTCAGCGCTTTTTAGGTCTTCCTGGTTTTCTATGTACTGCGTGATTACGTGGGAGGCGTGATGATGTCACGAAACTCGCCCCCGGCGTTAAAGCTCATCTCCATTACAGTAAATGGAAAAACTGCTTCCAGTTATGACCATTCGCGTAGAATTTCGATATAAAACCTGCCCAACTTTTGTAAGGAAGCTGTAAGGAATGAACCTGCCAAATTTCAGCCTTCCACCCACGGGAAGTTGGAGAATTAGTGATGAGTCAGTGAGTGAGTGAGTGAGTGAGTGAGTGAGTGCTTTGCCTTTTATTAGTATAGAGATATATATATATATATATATATATATACACACATACATACATACATATATATATACATATATATATATATATATATATACACACATATATATATATACACATACACACATATATACATATATATATATATATATATATATATATATATACACATACACACATACATACATATATATCTATACTAATAAAAGGCAAAGCCCTCACTCACTCACTCACTGACTCACTCACTGACTCATCACTAATTCTCCAACTTCCCGTGTAGGTAGAAGGCTGAAATTTGGCAGGCTTATTCCTTACAGCTTACTTACAAAAGTTGGGCAGGTTTCATTTCGAAATTCCACGCATAAGGGTCATAACTGGAAGCTATTTTCCCCATATAATGTAATGGAGTCTTGAGTTGGAGATGGCCGTGGGGGCGGAGTTTCGTG
This sequence comes from Polypterus senegalus, assembly GCF_016835505.1. Classification (NCBI taxonomy): domain Eukaryota; kingdom Metazoa; phylum Chordata; class Cladistia; order Polypteriformes; family Polypteridae; genus Polypterus; species Polypterus senegalus. Next base: position 31,386,372 of record NC_053160.1, on the reverse strand, counting down.
TGACATCATCACGCCTCCTACGTAAATGCGTAGAGAACAAGGAAGAACTCCAAACAGCGATGAGCACAAAGCGCCATTTCACAATTGAGAAGGCAGAAAAACATTATGAAGCAAATGATGCATACAAGCATATTCATAAGTACAGCTACTGCGGAAACAAAGCACGGCGTGAACCGTAAGTTTATATTAAATTAAGTTCATAGACAGGCTGCCACTAGAATTTGTAATTTAGTGCCTGCCCATATAAGGCCGTCCATCAGCGGCAATCCAATACAAACACTGCCGGTAAATGTTCATGGGTGAAGGACTGCGCTTATGCAGAGGAAGATGAGATGGTCAGGGTGGTGTTTGGCACAAACTCATTGAAACTGCGAGAGAAACTTTTAAGTGCCGGGTCTTAGCTGACATTACACAAGAATGCACCAGTACAGCTGGGAACCTTCGATGCAAGAACACCAAGCGGCTCACGTGAACTGACGCAATGCGCAGACAAAAAGCAACAGTTCCAAAGAGTGCTGAACAAAAACCGAATTACACAATTGAGAAGGCAGCAAAAAAATATGAAGCATCTTATACATACAATCATATTCATAAGTGCAGCTACTGCGGAAACAAAGCACACGGTGGAAAAAGTGAATGTCCTGCTAAAGGAAGACAGCGTAAAAAAAAAACGTGCATGCAGTTTGTCACGTCTCAAGATATACATATATATATATACATATATATATATATATATATATATATATACATATATATATATATACATATATATATATATATATATATATATATATATATATATATATATATACACACACACACACACACACACACACACACACATACATACATACATACCACATAGTGTATATATATATGTGTATATATATGCATGTGTCTATATGTGTCTGTGTATAGCTTTGGTCACTGAGTTCAAGGGAAAAATAATAAAATGTAGTCTATAAGTTATTAAACAGTAAAACATTAACGTTTTAAGAAGTAAAGTTACATTGAGCATTCCTGGAGTGGTTTCGGGTAAACTACATTTTAAAGACAGTGTAACACAGCAGGCAAATAGTACTAACAGCAGCTAAAATGTATATGGATGATCTCTCGGTAGTAGATCCCTTTTGAAAGGCGCTACACGACGGCTGTGGTATAGAAATTACATTTTCTATGTGAACGTCCAAATTTCTGCCTCTGGTAATGTTCCTTACCGGCATTACCAGCAATTAAAGAAAATCATTTTTGTGTCCTCTGCAGTGTTAAGAGAGAAAGGCTTTGGTTGGGGATAAAATGAAAAAAAGTGTAAAGAAAGGAAACTTGCCTTTTTCTTTAATATAGTGTAGAGAGAGGTCTTCGCTGACAATATGAGCGTCGCGGTGGGTCTTGTGTAGACTGGTGAGACGTCCCTGCCATTAACTGTCCGGAATGGCACTGTCGGTCCTCCACTCCTGTGCGTGTCTTCATAATCCGACCTGACGACCTCATAATCTTATACGTGTAAAAGAAAGTGCGAAGTGCCTTAATATTAGTTTGCCGCAGTCTAGAAATGAGATTCCCGTGGTTACAGTTGTCTGGGCTATAGCTCATGGGAAGGGGGAAAAAAATTAAAAGTGTTTACTTTCACTTAAGGCAGAAGCGCAGTCAGCGTCTCAAAGGCCGACACAGCTACGCAGGCGCGCACGCGCACCGGCTGCCCGAATTTTGTAGTATTTTTGCAGTGCAGGAAACGCCAATTTTGCAGACACGTTTACTTTCACTTAAGGCAGAAGTGCAGTCAGCGTCTCAAAGGCCGGCACAGCTACGCACGCGCGCACCAGCTGCCCGACTTTTGTAGTATTTTTGCAGTGCAGGAAACGCCACTTTTTGCAGACACGTTCACGTGAGCAAAACTCTCCACGCTCTTTAGAGGTCTTGCTCTCTCTGCGTTCATAGTCAGTTCACATGAGTACATGCATCGAAGCATCTGAGCTGTGCCTGCGCTATCTTGTGCGATCTCGCGATGTCCACGGCGTTATTTAATGTTAGCTAAGACCCAGCACTTAAAAGTTTCTCGCTACAGCAATTTTAACTCTGTCACAAAGTGATCCAAAGTCTTGTTTATACCTTGTGTCTTCTCATTAAACTTGTATCTCGCGAATAAAGTATTCGCCATTTTCTTCAGCGCTCTTTGGGGGCTCTTCCTTCTTTTCTACGTACTGCGGTCACAATCAATTCACGTGATTACATGGGAGGCATGATGATGTCACACGTATCTCCGCCCCCCACGGCCATCGGGCTAACATCCATTACAGTATATGGAGCAAAACAGGTTCCAGTTATGACCATTACGCGTAGAATTTCGAAATGAAACCTGCCCAACTTTTGTAAGTAAGCTGTAAGGAATGAGCCTGCCACATTTCAGCCTTCTACCTACACGGGAAGTTGGAGAATTAGTGATGAGTGAGTGAGTTAATGAGTCAGTCAGGGCTTTGCAAACAGCCCTTACTAGCTACAAAAAAAAAAAAATCACAAGGACAAATGTTGTCACACAAATTTCAATACAATTTATTTTTTTCTCGCTTAATGCTAGTAGGCAGCAAATCTTACTTCACTCTAAATCAAAACGTGGTATGGCTGAAGACAGGTCAGCTCCTTTACATCTGAATCTAAAATAAGTCAAAAAACTGTTCAAAATGCTTGATTTTATAACATGCTGGCCAGTGCGGATTACCCTTTGCACATCCGCCTGCTCCATTTTCTTAATATTAGGGATGCACCGATACCGATACCAGTATCTGGTATCGTCCTCGATACCACATTTTCTAAAGTACTTGTACCGATACCGGGGACCGATACCACGGTCTGAGAAATGTCTATGTTTGAGCGGGCGTGTAAGGGGTTAATCACAGGTGCCGAATGCCCGCCCCCAGGCCCCGGCTGCAGCTCAGAGCGGGGAGAAGGCGAGGCGAGTCATGTCAGCCGTGTGGAACTATTTCAAAGTGAATGAAGACGACAAAACAAAGGCGGACTGCAAATTGTGCTCAGCAAAATTGTCCAGAGGAGGCTCAAAAGGTAGCGCATTTAACACAAGTAATTTAATCAAGCACCTAAAATCCCAACACGACAACGAGTACAAAGAGTTTACCCACGCTTGCAAACCAACACAACCCACGCTGCAGCAAACTCTTGCAAGACGAGAGAAAATGTCCAGAGACAATCCACGTGCTGTGAAAATAACACAGGCAATTATCGAGTACATTGCATTGAGTGACCAGCCACTCTCGGAGGTAGAAAATGTGGGATTCCTGCGTCTCCTCCATGTTCTGGAGCACAGATATGATGTCCCAAGCCGCTGCTACATGACTGACACGGAGCTGCCTAAACTACACGACTCCATGAAAAAACATATCCACAGCCTACTGCAAGCCTCCTGTGCGTTTAGTTTCACAGCGGATATTTGGACAAGCAGTGTTAGCCCCGTGTCTCTAATTAGCCTAACCTCACAGTGGATAGACGAGAGTTTCACGCCGCAACGAGCCATATTACATGCAAAACAATTCCGCGGCTCGCACACCAGCCAGGCTGTAGCGCATGTGTTTTAGGAAATGCTCCAGACATAGGGTATACCTAAAACATCAGTACATGTTGTGCTTCGTGACAATGCCAAAAACATGATTAAAGCCATGAATGACGCAGGGCTCCCAAGTCTGCCGTGTGTCGCGCACACGCTCCAACTGGCTGTTCACGAGGGCTTATTAGCACAGAGGAGCATAGCTGATGCTATAGCAGTGGGGTGGAAAATAGTTGGGCATTTTAAACATTCCGCCTTAGCCTACTCCAGCCTCGAGGACATTCAGGGACAGCTCAACCAGCCAATAAAGAGACTGCAGCAGGACGTACAGACACGCTGGAATAGCACGTATTACATGCTCCAGTCCCTCATTGAGCAAAAGCGAGTGCTGGGGGTGTATGTGTCCGAGCATGAACTCCATGACTATCTCACCGCTCACCAATGGGCTCTTATGGAGAAGACTGTTGCCATCCTCGCCCCCTTTGAGGAACTAACTAAAAAAGTGAGCAGCTACGACGCACTAGCCTCCGATGTCATCCCAGCTGTGACTGTGCTAGTGAGACTTCTAAACAGAGAAACAGACGAGGACCACGGCGTCAAGACAATGAAAGCAACCTTACTGGCAGCTGTCAAGAAGAGCTTCAGTGACGTAGAGACCAACCCACTGTACTTCATCTCCACCATACTTGACTCAAAGTAAAGTCTGTGTGCTATAGGTATTCAATGATAAACTACAGTACTAAATGTAAGATTAATTTCCATCTGAAATATTATATTATATTTTTGTAACTAAAATACACAAATACAAATGTATGCAATATATATAATATGAAATATATTTCCCTTATTACTACCAGAAAGCCAAATGGCTGGCATTTGTGACAGTGGTTTAGGGGAAACTAAAATCAGTCCTATTTTTCCACATATTAATACACTAGCAAAATACCGTGTGTTAAAGAAGCAATGAAAAAGAAAAGGAAACATTTTGAAAATAACGTAACATGATTGTCAATGTTATTGTTTTGTCACTGTTGTGAGTGATGAGTGCTGCTGTCATATATATATATATATATATATATATATATATATATATATATATATATATATATATATATATATGCATACATACAAACACATATATACACATATATATATATACATACACACACACATATATAAACATATATATACATATACATACATATCTACATATATACACACACAGCTATTTCAGTATCAGTGCAATACGCTGTTTGTTAAAACGGATGACTCCGCTCTTACGTGCAAGTCTGCGTGGATATTATGAACTATCGTATTTGTTCAAGTTCTATTTAAATTTTAAATAGAAGGAATTTTTATTTAGTCGACAGAAATATCTTTGGTAGGAATGGTAAAAACAGACAGGAATATTATTCCTGAATAAATCAACTCAAACCTTAAACAACTTATAATATTTTGCTCTCCATAAAAATATATCCTGTCTAAATTATACAAGTTAGAAATAAAGTAAACATTAAAAGAACAAACATTCAAATTTCTTTACTCTTATGTAATTTTATATTTTATAAAAAATAAACTTAGATTTTAAATATCCCAAAAGATTTTGCTCTCCATAAAAATATATCCTGTCAAAATTATACAAATTCAAATATGAACATGCTGCATAACAAAACCTGGAAATATAAATAAAATGTGTTCCTTTCAGCAATAACAAATCAAATCATTCAGTTGTCTTTGCTCATATGTCATTTTAGAGCTGGACGCCTGGCATCTTTTTTTGGCCACAAGTTCGTTTCTGTTTGGTGTGAGGTTCTGTGTTGTGGAGATTCTCAGGATGGATTGCAGGTGCTCATCAGTGAGGCGACTCCTGTGTGCTGTTTTGTTAGTCTTTATCACTGAGAAGAGCTTCTCACACAGATATGTGCTACCAAACATGCACAAGGTTCGAGCCGCATGTAGACGGACTTTTTTTGTTCTTCAAAGTCACCAAAGCGCCGTGCAAACTCAGTGCGCTCAGTTTATCAGCAAAGTGCGATTTGGGAACACCGTAGTGACGACTTGGTTTAACATTACTTGGCAACAGGGAAAGTGGGGCAAGTGGTTGTGTCTCCCATAAAAGCAGCCTCAATTGAAATCACTTTGTGATTGTGCACGGGTAAAAACGTCCGCTGAAGTGTCAGATTCTTATTTAATTCTTCTGCTTTCTGTATCTTCTGCATTGCATTCAGGTCTTTCAGGTTACCCTGATGTTTTGTTTTATAGTGCCGTCTTAGATTAAATTCTGTAATTACAGCCACATTAGCTCCACAAATGAGACACACGGGTTCAGTAAACATATACTCAGCCTCCCATCGGTTTTAAAGGCTCTATTTTCAGAATCAACTTTTCTCTTCAGCATCGTGTGAGCTAGCTTCGCAATAACTTGCAGCATCTTAAGGTAGACTTGATTAACGCGTAAGCGTTCGCAAGGCAGCTGAAGCGCTGCATTATGGGATCTGTAGTTTATTGTGTTACCAGCCTTCATATACCGGGCTTTAATAACAATAATACAGTATATAAAATGATCTCGGGCGGATATAATTACGCCGGGCGGATGTGGCCCTGCCCTTGAGTTTGACACATATGGACTAAATAGAACTTGAAAAGATATATTTTTCAAATGTGATCGCGCAATTCAGATAGAGTTGATGCGCACTACAGCCTGCATGCCTCAATAAGTCATCCTCCCTCGCTCTTACTTTTTTACCGTTCATCTAATGAATACACTGAGTATGGCTTTACCAAAACAATCATTGATGGCGAATAAAGTATCCATTATTCGAGTATGTAGATCGGGTTATATATATATATATATATATATATATATATATATATATATATATATATATATATATATATATATATATATATATATATATATATATCATCGATATATGAGAAGTAGTGTGTTAAAAAGCTATGAAAAAGAAAAGGGAACATTTTAAAAATAACGTAACATGACTGTCAATATACAGTATTTGTTTTGTGAGTGTTACTGAGTGTTGCTGTCATCAAGGATTTGATTATCATTATTTCTTTCAATCAGGTTCGTATTTGTAGGATGTGTTGTGTTCAAGTTACATTCCGTGTTTGTCAATCGTTGTAAAGATGACAGGTTTCATTCAACGATTCGTTTCTTACTGCATCAATAAACAGCTCGTCTTCTTCTTTATCTGAGACCTGACACACTGCATGCACGGTTTTTTTTTACACTGTCTTCCTTTAGTGGGACATTGACTTTTTCCAACGTGTGCTTTGTTTTGGATTTATGAATATGCTTGTATGTATCAAACGCTTCATATTTTTTGCTGCCTTTTCAATTGTGTAATTTGGTTTTTTGTTCAGTGCTCTTTGGAACTGTTGCTTTTTATCTGTGCACTGCGTCAGTTCACGTGAGCCGCTTGGTGTACATGTATCGAAGTTTCCCAGCTGTGCTGGTGCCATCTCGTACTATGTCCATGGCTGTATTTAATGTTACCTTAGTCCTGGCACTTAAAACTTTCTCTCGCAGTTTTGCTGAGTTTGTACCAAACACCACCCTGACCATCTCATCTTCCTCTGCATAAGCACAGTCCTTAACCCGTGAATATTTAGTGGGAGTTTGCTATTGGATTGCCGCTGACGGACGGCCTTATATGGGCAGGCACTAAATTACAAACGCCAGCGGCAGCCTGTCTATGAACTTAATTTAAAGTGTAGGTTTACATCGTGCTTTGTTTCCGAAGTAGCAGAACTCATGAATATGGTTGTATATGTCACTCGCTCGCTTCTTATTGTTTCGCTGCCTTCTCAATTATATAATGCATGTTTTCTTCAGCGCTTTTTGAGGTCTTCCTGGTTTTCTATGTACTGCGTGATTACGTGGGAGGCGTGATGATGTCACACGAAACTCCGCCCCCACGGCGTTGAAGCTCATCTCCATTACAGTAAATGGAGAAAAACTGCTTCCAGTTATGACCATTACGCGTAGAATTTCGATATAAAACCTGCCCAACTTTTGTAAGGAAGCTGTAAGGAATGAACCTGCCAAATTTCAGCCTTCCACCCACACGGGAAGTTGGAGAATTAGTGATGAGTGAGTGAGTGAGTGAGGGCTTTGCCTTTTATTAGTATAGATTCATGAATTTTGTTCAGGTATAAAGATCACTTCTTCTCCAACAACACTGCTCCGGACGCCAAGCTGCACCTGAAGCAGGAGCTGCAGATGATGTCCAGAGCTGAGGCAGAGGGGAGTCGGGCAGAAGCTGCAGAACCTCCTGCTAAACTGTTCCTCAAGGCCCAGGCCAGCACTAGCAGCAGTCTGGACACTGTATAAGGAGCAGCCCCAGGCTGCTGGTTGTTGGTTTTTAAATAAAGTTCGGATTTGTTCAAATATTCCTTCCCACTAACCATGCTTAGAACTCATTAAAATAAGGTGTTTATACAGCGATCGGCTTGCAAGGCTATAGCGCGAACTGCTGCAATGTTACAGAGAGGGAGAGAGAGCGCATGCTGCTAAGAGAGAGAGAGAGAGAGAGAGAGAGAGAGAGAGCACGCGCACGGGCTTGCATGCTGCTGAGAGAGAGAGGGTGCGTGCTGCTGAGAGAGAGAGCGAGCCTGCCCGTGCAATTGAGCAGGGAGCCTGGGTGTTTTGTGTCAGTGTTATTCAATGTTTTTACATTAGTTTACTATTACACTGTGCATTCTATGGTTTAATTAACTATATTTGTGCTTAATCTTTAAAAAATATATATTTACATACAGTTCATATGGTCTGGAACAGATTAATTGTATTTACATACAATCCTATGGGGGAAATTGATTCGGTTCACGACCAAATTGGTTTACGACCAGAGGTTTGGAACGAATTATGGTCGTGAAGCGAGGTTCCACTGTACTATAAATTAATAATTATAAACAATTAGAACAATAATTAAATACATTTATATAGTGCTTTTCTAACAATTCAAAATGTGTGACTTTGACCAGTGGGAGCCACTTCAACCACCACCAATATGCAGCACCCACCTGGATGATTCAACAGTAGTGTTTACTGCACCAGTAGGCTTACCACACATTAGCTATTATGTGGTGAATTCAACTCAAAGTCAAAGTGAACTTTATTGTCATCTCAACCATATACTGTACAAGTATACAGATAGATGAAATTGTGAAGCTTAGGGTCCACAGTATAACAACATGAAGTGCAAATAAAACATTAAAATCCATCCATTATCCAAATTTAAAATAGACTTCAAATTTAAATTTAAAATTAAAATTAAAACACAAACAAGACAAGACATTGTGGAAAGACAACAAAGAAGTAAGTGAAAAGATCCTGACCCTCAACTTTTCTGTCGAGTCTAGAAGGATCCAAGTTAGAGGTATAGTACAACCGGATTCCAAAAAAGTTGGGACCTATACAAATCGTGAATAAAAACTGAATGCAATGATGTGGAGGTGCCAACTTCTAATATTTTATTCAGAATAGAACATAAATCACGGAACAAAAGTTTAAACTGAGAAAATGTATCATTTTAAGGGAAAAATATGTTGAATCGTCTTGGGCCTTCTTTGTCGCACCTTCCTCTTTATGATGCGCCAAATGTTCTCTATAGATGAAAGATCTGGACTGCAGACTAGGGCTGTTCGATATAACGATATATATCGGATGACAATATGAAAACGTCTATCGCTGCACATTACGCTATCGTTTGTTTCGTGGTGTCGCAAAATAAACTGTTTACGGCAATATTTTTTTCATTGTTTTGATGGCCACCACGTGGATGCAGACACACTAGCATAGCTGATGAAGACAAGGCAACACCAGGTAGCTCCACACAGAAGGACCTTGTTCCTAAACGAGGGGCTACCTCTGTAGTATGGAGATGGTTTGGATTTGAAGAGTCTGACACGGACCAGAAAACGGTACTGTGCAAATTATGCTGCAAACCGATCTGTACCACAGACTCCAACACGACAAACCTCTTCTACCACCTCTGCAAAAAGCACGTGAGCGAGCATGCAGATAGTTTACAACTGAGAGGCAGGCCACGTAGGATATTACAGTTGTAAAGGTACTATTTAAACGAGCATGTTAAAAGCTTGGAAGATTAATTTCTACCAAAACAATTTGCTTAAGGCATAATTTTCCCTGCAGCGTTTGCTGTCAGCGTTAATCTTGTTAAAATTACTGTAGCGTCTTCCAGACGTAATGACGATCCGAGACGGTCACTTGGTTAGTTCCCTCTTTATTAAACACAAACAAAAAAAATGGTTGCTGTTGGCCACAACCACGCCGAACAGACAGCAATCCAAAAACAAACTCTCTTAGCTAGGGGCGACAAGATCGTCGTCCACTCCACCTTTTTCACAGCGCTTTCCCCCCGCCTGCCTCGGCTCCACCCCCATCCCTCCGGAACCTCCTTTACCTTCCACTCTATTACAGTCCATCAGAAATAACAGGGACAACAGAATAAATTAACTGAGAGGGATGTAAATCACAGAACACAAACTGCAGAACAGAACTCTACAATAAAGAACAGAAAGCTACATTACGTTTACGCCACAACTGCATTAACACGGCAAATCTCCGTTAGCGAGTTACCGCGGATCGCCCCGTGCTTGGGGCTGGACGGCATCAACACTTTAGCGCCGTCCAGTCCCACGCACGGGGCGATCAGCTGTAATTCATTAACGGAGATTTGCCACACTACGATGTGCAAATTAACATTTTACTAGAATGTAGCCTAAAAATATTATATTTAATATTATATATTTAATATATTTTTGTCGTAAGCCTTATTGCTGCTACAGTTTGAAGTACAATGTTTACATTTGGTTTTGACAGTTAATGTTAGACTTGTATTTATTTTGTTTAAAGGGTTTATTGGCCTTATATACTTTAGTTGTTAGTGCTTTGATCCTTTTATATTTAATATATGTTGTGAGAGTTATTGCTGCTACAGTTCACATTTTGTTTATGTCAGGCATTTTATATAGAAGTATTTTATATTGGGCCTTTAGTAATTTGTTTTTGAAAAGTGTTTTATATTTGATACATTAACATTTTATGTTTACATTCTAAGTCAAACATTTGCTCAAATGTTCTAAATAAAAGAACAGAAATAATTACAAGTTGAGTACTTCTCATTTTTGATTTTTTTAATTTAAATGAAAAAAAGGAGTGGTGATTATATAAACTATTCACTGAATACAAAGAAAATGTACTATATCGTGATATCGGGATATGAAATGAAATATCGGGATATAAGATTTTGGTCATATCGCACAGCCCTAATGCAGACTGGCCATTTCAGTACCCGGATCCTTCTCCTACGCAGCCATGATGTTGTGATTGATGCAGAATCTGGTCTGGCATTATCTTGTTGAAAAATGCAGGGTCTTCCCTGAAAGAGATGACGTCTGGATGGGAGCATATGTTGTTCTAGAACCTGAATATATTTTTCTGCATTGATGGTCCCTTTCCAGACATGCAAGCTGCCCATGCCACACGCACTCATGCAACCCCATACCATCAGAGATGCAGGCTTCTGAACTGAGCGTTGATAACAACTTGGGTTGTCCTTGTCCTCTTTGGTCCGGATGACATGGTGTCCCAGATTTCCAAAAAGAACTTCGAATCGTGACTCGTCTGACCACAGAACAGTCTTCCATTTTGCCAAGCTCCATTTTAAATGATCCCTGGCCCAGTGACAACGCCTGAGCTTGTGGATCTTGCTTAGAAATGGCTTCTTCTTTGCACTATAGAGTTTCAGCTTGCAACGGCGGATGGCACGGTGGATTGTGTTCACTGACAATGGTTTCTGGAAGTATTCCTGAGCCCATTCTGTGATTTCCTTTACAGTAGCATTCCTGGTTGTGGTGCAGTGTCGTTTAAGGGCCCGGAGATCACGGGCATCCAGTATGGTTTTACGGCCTTGACCCTTACGCACAGAGATTGTTCCAGATTCTCTGAATCTTCGGATGATGTTATGCACAGTTGATGATGATAGATGCAAAGTCTTTGCAATTTTTCGCTGGGTAACACCTTTCTGATATTGCTCCACTATCTTTCTGCGCAACATTGTGGGAATTGGTGATCCTCTACCCATCTTGGCTTCTGAGAGACACTGCCACTCTGAGAAGCTCTTTTTATACCCAATCATGTTGCCAATTGACCTAATTAGTGCTCGTCGTTATGCTCAAATGTACTTTTTCCATCCTCTTATTGCTACTTGTCCCAACTTTTTTGGGATTTGTTGACACCGTGAAATTTTGAATCAACATATTTTTCCTTTAAAATGATACATTTACTTGGATTAAACGTTTGATCTGTCATCTACGTTCTATTACAAATAAAATATTGACATTTGCCATCTCCACATCATTGCATTCAGTTTTTATTCACAATTTGTTTAGTGTCCCAACTTTTTTGGAATCCGGTTTGTAAATTAGAGATAGGGGTTGGTTAAGGCGCCGGAATAGACAAGCCCACAATAGGGCAATTTAGCCAGGATATGCGGATAGACGCTACTCTTTTCTCTTTTTGAAAGATGCCCAGGGATCTTTTATGATCACAGAGAGTCAGTACCCCAGTTTTATATCCTTTCCAAAGGGCAATACCATTCTTTCAGCACAGTGATCTTGACCTGGAGAACTGAGATCCACACACAGACCATAGGGTAAACTTAGACTTGGGAGTCTAAGGGGGCAGAAATTCCAAAATATAGGATGGGGCAAGATTTAAAGCGTTGTAAACCATTAGTAGTATTTTACAGTCAATTCTGAATGACATACTGTAGATAACCAATGTAACAACGCTAAAACTGGTGAAATGTGCTCAGATTTTCTTTGTTATTTTTTTATTATTAGGATTCTTGCTGCTGCATTTTGCATTTTGTAATCGAATGATGTCTTTTTAGGTAGTCCTGTAAGGCGTGCATTACAGTAATCTAGTCAACTGAAAACAAAAATGTGAACTTATTTTTCGACATCTTGCAAAGTTATGAGAAATCTAACGTTAGCTATGTTCCTTAAGTGAAAAAATGCTCTCTTAGTAATCTGATTAACATGTGATTTAAAATTTAGGTCAGAGTCCATAGTTACCCTTAAATTCTTTATCTCCAACTTGACTTTTAAGCCTAAGGGATCAAGTTTATTTCTAATAACCTCACTAAATCAATTTTTGCCAATCACCAAGATTTCTGTTTTCTCCTAATTTAGTTTGAGAAATGTACTGCTCATCCATTTGGAAATACAAGACACAGGATCAGACATCCTCATTTATCCTGAAAATTTTCAAACTTAAAAGAACTTTCTAAACTGTACATGTCAAAAGAAAGATTTTAAAATTAGCCCCAAACTTTTCTGGAAGCAAATGTGGTCGTTTTTAGAGCTAGATTTATTCATCATTACTTTCTACTGCTAGTTCTAGTGCCTTGGTACACCATGTTTCAAACTAAATTGACAAGTACTAATTAAACATTTTAAACAACCCAAAAATGAAGCATTATAATATTGAAACCCACTTAAAATAAAGTACTCCCTTCTCTATATTCTACATTTAAATTGCATTGCATAATAAAAGGTAAAAATCAGATGTTAAAATGTACAGCAAATATGAGGATAATGTCCAACTTTGATGTGGCACCAGCAAAACTAAAGTTCAAACCCCACAAATTAACAGTTATCAGTATTTTAGGGCATTATTGATGTTAGTCTGCCAGTATGAGGCTAGTATTCTTTCAGTCTGAGAATTTTTACACTATTAGTAGTAAGAAAGTTTTTTAATTTTTTAAATTTAACATTATTAACAAGAAAACTAAATTTCCATTTTTATTAATACCATAAGCACCTTATAGAATTTTCCTTGATCAACTGGGAGGGGGGTGACATGGCAAAATCACACGAGAAATAGGGCGAGACTTGCAGTTTGCTTATGCTGGTGCTTTTGCCTAGCTACAAGAAGCAGCTCTCTCAGCTTTAATCTGACAGATGAGCTCCAAATAATCTTCTTTGGCATCTGATTTTAAAAACTCAACTGCTGCAACCTGGTGGGTCTCATTTTTGTGCCTGTAGCTTCATTTACAAACCTTAACTGTTCATTTTCAAAGGATTGGAATTGCAGGGAGATTCACTTAAAAGGGGCCCTGAATATTCTGTAATAACACTCGCTAGGAGCTAGGACGAAGCAATCTGAACAAAACAACATGCAATGTGCTCCTCAGTATATGGACCTTCGAACAAACCGGGATGCCCCTGCGTCAGAGCGATGAGGTAGGCACCAGACAGCCGTTGCAATGTTTAAGCTCCATTTGCAACTTCAGGGTGCATACCACCCATGCCCCTTCACTCAGTCACTCAACTTCTCATCAGGATGGTGGTGTACAGTATTGAGCAGCATGCCTTCATGATGCAAACCTATTGGGTCACCAATTTATTTAAACAATGTCAGAATCAACTGGATGATTGTGAGTTAACAGAAGGTTACTTCCAGAAAGATGGAGCTACATGTCACTCATCAGCAAGAAGCATGGAAGAAATTGAGTCCTTCTTCAGCAACAGGGTAATTTCAAAGGGGCATTGGCCACCACGGTCTTCGGATCTGACAACACCAGACTTCTTCCTTTGGGGTATGCTCAAAGGAAACGTATATCGGAACAAGCCTCGCACTTTGGAAGAGTTGAGGGAAAACATCCAACGTGAAAGTGCTGCTGTTCCCCTCCCTGAAACACTTGCCGATATGTTCAGGAACATGGAGCACCACATCGAAATGTGTCTGGCAGAAAACGGAAACCACTTCCAGCATCACATGTAATGCAATCGATTACACATACGTCAAGGTATATAGCGTATTTTTTTGGTTCAGCTTGCTTCATCCTAACAGGAGTTACAACAGAATATCCAGGACCTCCTTCAAGTAAATCTCCCCGTACTATAACAAGATGCACTTGTGACGCCTGTACTGTAGCAGTGACACCATAATCTCATTTTAAGAAAAACTGATTTTTTTTCATGAATTTAAGAAAATAACTAAGCAACAAGCAGCTGAAGACGACAAATTAAACTAGAATGGACTTGTATGACATAGGTTTTTCAAGTTTGCATGTTTGTTTTGTCAGTGAAAGTACTTTTAAGGTAACTAGCTTCACTGTTTTAAATTTGAGACGATTTTGCGATAAAACAATTTTTTTTTTTTAACAAATGTTTAAAATATTTTTTTAAACACGAAGTAAATACTAATCGAAAACATGCAATTTTAGTATTCTTTAAATGCATGAACATTTGGCAGGTACCTACAGCATTTCAGCTGAAGTTGCCATTTTATCGTAAATTCAAAGCTGTATAATGGTCAGCGAGAATTATGATGGAGCCAGGCATGGTCTGTGCATCTCTTAAACGATAACGTTTTCAGTAATCAATTCATACAAAAAGTCACAAACAGTTGCAAAAATTCTATTCTGCTCCTAAAACAACAAAAAAAAATTATTACAAATATTTTAAAAAGCACTGTGGGAAATCCTTCCCCAAACTAATAAATGCTAAACCTTTTCTTAAACTATACATTTTTCAGGGAAAATTTTGAAACAGAGGTACAAGCAAATTATATGAGTAGATTATAATCATAAAATGAAATGAGGCATTAGAACTCATGGCTTGACAGATTCAAACCTAGGTTTTTAGCCGAAACTCCCCACAGTATAATACCTAAAATATTAAAAGATAAAAGGCAACCATGTCAAAAGGGAATCAAACTTTTAAAAGATAACCTAAATTCAGCAATAAGAGGTACACATTTAAAAAGAAGAAAAACAAATTTAAAGCAACCATTACTGATTCTGAAGGCAAGAACTACACGATGAAATCACACAAAACAATTTCAAGAAGAATCTGGAAGAATAATCATTTCTAGAATAGGGTATTAATATGGAAAATGTTTTGCTTTTCACAATGACCCTAACCTTTAGGTTCTTTGTTATGTGGGAGCATATACTACAAGCTACAGTATAGTATAACACCTTAATATGGAGAAATCACAGGCAGAATAGCAGTGAAGGCAAAACAGGCAGATATACTACATAAAGTATACAACTCCAAGAGTTGTTTACATAATGTATACAACTCTTGCAGGTGCAGTAGTTTAAAGATAGTCTTTCATGTCAGATGGCATGATTCTTCATTACAGAGTCTGTCTACAAGCACACAGCAGCTTATGTCATTCGCAAAGACTCTCTCACTAGGTTGTTTTGGTTTTATGTCTTCTATGAGGTATGCCCATCCCGTAAGTGCTGAGCCATATCTCCTTGTTATTCTTTAAAACGGTACAGTAAATAATTCAAATACAAATATACCATTGAATGATCATAATCATTTGTCATGCATAAAATCAATGAATTCTTAAACCTTAACCTAATCAAAGAAGAATGCTAAAGCAAAGACAAGCTGTCAAACCTTAACAAAATCAAGCTCAGCACATCAATTTGTTAGTCTGTTTACTGCAAAGTACATGTAATTCATCCCGTCAGTGTGTATCTGTCATTAGAATGGCACAATTCATTTGCAAATCATGAAAACTTTATAAGTTTCAAAAGCTCCACTCACCTATCACAAGGCAGCACTATTCTTGATCAAAGCCAACAATAAATAGAGTTATACTTTTTAACTGCAGTATCAAGCAATCAGTGTACATGAGAATAGTTCAGAATACTTGCACACAGGAAAACATAAAATCAGATCATGTAAATCAACAGCAAAAGTAGGACATATGCTGGTACTGGAGAAATTAATTTAATCAATAAAAGTGACTACTCACTCCGAAATACAACAAAGTATCATTATCTTGCCTTATTTATATCAGAGCATTTATGATTTTGCTTACATTTGTCTCCTGACAGTTAAAGCATGTGTCAGTTTCACAACATGTCAAACCAAATGTCTTTGCTCCTTTGATGTATTCTCTTGGGCTCTATGGCTAAAACATATACTTTCCAGCAAACAGTATAGTCAGGCTTTCACATCTTCATTTTTGAATAAGCTATAAAAAACCCTCATCAGTCTTCAGGGTGAGGGTATCAGTCATAGTATAAAGCAGCATCTTATATAACAACTGTTATTTGAAAGCAACATTGGAAATAATAAAAATGCCACCAAATTAAATAATTTTTTCTCTTAATCCACAAGTAGAGGGGTAAAAAATGCGTGAAGAATTGTGCCTAGTGTCAGTTATAATTTAATTGGTATAATGGTCACTATCATACTAAAATGTGAATTTGAAAGTCTGATTACATGCAACATTAAGCTTTTTACAGCTTTTCCATGCTCCCACTTCATGTGCCGACTCCTCAGTCACTCTCATTTGCTAAACCCATTGTTTAACCGGTTACTGCGAACCTACTTCAAGCACAAAAGACAACACCCAAAAACTATTACACAGGTACCAACCATTGAAATGTGGAAATTACATTGGCTCAAAATAGAAATCTGTGCTTATAACTAATGTATTGCAAGATTTGCAGAATTTTCCCTCAACAAGTGCTTCTAGCAATTTTTGAAGGGAAGGGCAGCACAAACATAAAAAATATGTGGCTTTCATTGGTGACACTAATCAGTCAAGCATTAAATGCCTGCACACAGTAAGTGATAGTTAATCTTTCTGATAATTGTTCATGAATGGATTAATTTAGATGCCATTTAGGCTGGCCAATGTCCCCCCAAAATATTAAAATAGCAAACAAGGTTGGGAAATTATATCAGTAGTTCTCAAAGCATGTTCCATGGGCTGCCTATGGTCCACAAGCTTCAGTCAAATAGATTGTGTCACATTAGAGCAAAGTTAAGTGTTTAATCTCTCAGATACCTCAATCCATTCTAAACACATTTATTTATGATGAATAGGTTGTTTCCCAACATCCACACCACTAAATGATCAGTGCTAAGAACACCTTTGCCATAATTAGCCATTGGAATTCACAATAAACCTACAAGATTCATGAAAAAGAACAAGAAAGAATTTTACTAATGCCGCCTTATTCATTTTTTTTTTTTAAACACACAAGCATCTAGGCATGTTCCTGGGCCCACACTACTCTACCATAATTCTTTTAATAGCCTTCACACTACTTTATTTCTAGCAGCATACGGCATCTGCAAGCTACAAGATAAACTACTACAGGGTTGCCAATCTCACATCCTGGAGAGCAACAGTGGCTCCTGCCTTTCATTCAAGCCACTTTCGTAATTAATAACCAATTCCTATTTCCTACTGAAATAAATTTTCCTTAACTGGCAGCAAAAACAAAGTCAGATAACATTAACATCTAACCTCGGGAAATCAAACTCTTGAGAGTTCTAGGGGGTCAACTTTTTATTTTCTCCATCCTAATTCTTAAATTAGAAGGCAATTCTTATTATTAATGAAACACATTATTTAATTCTATAACTCAGTGCTACTATCATTCTGTCACATTTTCAAAATTGCTGATTTTCTCTTTTCTGAGCGAGCCATCAAAATGTTTTGTGGGCCACAGTAGATCAATATATCTGAGACCATCAATTTTCTCTTTTCAAATATTTCATTGTAACAGATACTTGTTTGAGGGGCACATAAGTACAAATGAGACCAAGTAACCAGTCATTTGTTGGCTCATTTTGCATCTCACTATCACCTGGCTGCCAACAAAGGAAAATAAAAAAAAAACAATTGAGGGGTCTAAATATAAAATGTAAGCTAATTTTAAGGCAAAAGAAGTATATTCCTTTTGCAGCAGTAATAATAAAGCAACTGGTTACTAATACAAAAGTGGTTGAAAGGATAGCCTGCAGCCAATGTAGTCCTCCAGGCTTTGAGTCTGTATTCCAGTAACAACTTGTTACAGGGCTGTTTCTTCCTGCTCTGTTCCTGTTGATTTGCTGTGATAATTGCCTCTCCTTCCCTTGCTCAATACTTTTTCTCAGTCCATCTTCAGTCAAACATTAATAAGTCACTATTTAGGTTTCTGCCTTAAACTTGCTTTGATGCAATCTAATCTGTGACAACTGCAATTATTTAATTCCATGTGGCCGGTTACATGTGCCACTTGGCTGCATAAGTGTTGTCAGGCTACCTCTTCATCGCTTAGGGCTTGTTAAGGATGACCCTGATACATACAGGTATTGATACTGCTACTGAATAGCACTAAGCAAAAATGGATAAACAGATGAATGAATGGCTCTTTTAATTTTTTCAACTTTAAATCTGGGTCCATTAATTGCGCTTTGTGGTATATTCTGTAAATTGAATGCATTGTTAGTTACTGTATATTCATTAGTTAAAGTTATTTTTTGTCATAAAGTAATGTGATGGACTGTCTTCAATTGAGGAACTACATCACTGTACTTCTGTTACAACAGAGTAACAGCTTATGAAGGTCCCACTGCCTTTTTTCTGTCCTAAAATTAAAAATGATCTTGCACTGCCTATGCCTATCCAATAGCCATTGTTCATCAATATATATGAGCAAAAACGAATACTGGTTAGATGAGATCAAGTAGACACTGGCACATTTTGAATATATAGGAGGTTTCTACTGATTTGGTTAAGAAGCCACAGTAGCCTGGTGGTTCTTACAAGACAGCTGACTACTTCCAAGTGTGTGGTTTATTCCAAACTACTGCTCTCTCCATGCAACAATCTTTCCTGTTATTTCACATCTCAAATACTTGTCATCAACTTCAAATGTGTATTACTTTTACTGAGGTAGAGAAAACCAGCTAGAGTCTTACACTTTTTGAATTCATTCACACAGAGTGTGCTTTT
The DNA here is from genome assembly GCF_016835505.1 of Polypterus senegalus. Lineage (NCBI taxonomy): Eukaryota > Metazoa > Chordata > Cladistia > Polypteriformes > Polypteridae > Polypterus > Polypterus senegalus. Next base: position 31,367,002 of record NC_053160.1, on the reverse strand, counting down.
CATTCTTCCTCTAACAAGGCAATGTAACAGTTCAGCTGCCTCATGAATCCTGCTTTCTGAGTTAATATGAAAACTAATACCTGTTCATCATTTGTGTAGATTCTGCATGCCCCTTAAGTCTGCATGTGTTTTCTTTTTCTTTTTTTTATTTTATTGAAATTACCATCCATACAAATAAATAATTTTTTATAAAAATAAAATCAAAAACAACTCTGAAGACATGCAGATTTGGTTAACTGGCAAGTGTAAACCAACATTTACATATGCAAGACTATAACTTTGAATAGTTCAGTTTAACTGAATAAAAACAAAAGTTTGTAACTTTGAGTAGTTTTATTTATTTGAAAGGAAATAAAGTTTCATTTTTTGGATACTTTTGTGTAGTACCAGGGTGTTGTACTGTGTTAGCTATTATGAATGTAGTGAGAAGTTAAGAAAAATGACACCTTTAATTGGCTAACTAAAAAAGATTACAATATGCAAGCTTTCAAGGCAACTCAGGCCCAGTTGCCTCGAAAGCTTGCATATTGTAATCTTTTTTTAGTTAGCCAATAAAGGTATCATTTTACTTAATTTCTCACTGGATACTTGTAATTGTTAAATTCCATCAAGTTTAGGTGCTTCACTGTTGGTCTCTTCCAGTTTTATCAAAAAATATACAGTAATTCATTGCTACTGTACAGAGATGTCTACCTCATTAGAAATTCACCAATTTGTAATGCCTTTTAGTGGATGTGGGACTGCCTGTCCATGGTCTACCACTGTAGTAGAGTAGTTTGTGTATAGTGTCTTGCTTATATTGTTTACACAATTTAACAAAAGACCACTGCATCTTTTCACTCATCTACCATATAATAAAATGATATGGTCTTTGTGTGTGTCCAGTCCATCATAGCAATCTGATTGGTCAGGTTGGCTTTAGTGACACAATCAAAAGATGAAGTGTTAAGGAGGTTAAGACAAAAAAATGAGAAGAAAAGGTGCAGGAGGTACACTGGGAGTCATCTTTACAGATGTGAGGTACAACAAGCCACCTCAAACTGACAGAGTCTGAGAAGCAGGTTTTACAGGAAAGTGCTTAAGAGAGGGAGCACCAGTCAGAGATTCAGACACACGAGAATGCAGGACAAATGTGATGAATATACATGCATGGCAGGAGATAACAAATATTTTAAACTTATTCTATTACCCTTGATGGTTTAAGTTACCATATATCAATTCCTCTTAGGATAGTCATCTAGGTGCGATAGAGTGGCTTATGTGCACCGTTCATTCTTAGAGCCATGTTGTTTGCCAGCTTTTCTTTTTTTTTTTTTTACGGCTTTCCTTAGAAAAAATTACTCTACAAGAGAGGACTAGGAAAGGGCAAGTCAAAAAATTTAATCTCATGATAATGTAGAGTAAAACAAAGTGAACCTTCCCTGGAACTATGGCTGAGTGATGCATCACGTTCTTAAGATGTTACATATACTCAGCAAAAAAAGAAACGTCCTCTGACTTTCAACTGTTTTTACTTTCAGTAAGCTTAATGTGTAAATATTTGTTTGAACAGTAAAAGAGTCAACACCATAAGACATAAACTAAAAATGTTTCACAATGTGTCCCTGAATGAAGGGAGGCTCAAAATCAAAAGTACCAGTCAGTATCTGGTGTGGCCACCAGCTGCTTGAAGTACTGCAGTGCATCTCCTCCTCATGGACTGGACCAGATTTGTCAGTTCTTGCTGTGAGATGTTACCCCACTCTTCCACCAAGGCACCTGCAAGTTCCTGGACATTTCTGGGGAATGGCCCTAGCCCTCACCCTGCGATCCAACAGGTCCCAGACGTACTCAATGGGATTGAGATCCGGGCTCTTCCACTGCGAGGATGATCAGCTGTCCTTCCTGTCTCCCTGTAGCGCTGTCTTAGGCGTCTCACAGTGCGGACATGGCAATTTATTGCCCTAGCCACATCAGCAGTCCTCATGCCTCCCTGCAGCATGCCTAATGCACGTTCACACAGATGAGCAGGGACCCAGGGCATCTTTCTTTGGGTGTTTTTCACAGTCGGTAGACAAGTCTCTCTAGTGTCCTGCGTTTTTAGAACTGTTAAGGTCTTAACGACCATTCCACAGGTGCATGTTAATTAACTGATTATGGTTAATTGAACAAGCGTGGAAAACATTGTTTAAACCCTTTACAATGAAGATCTGTAAAGTTATTTGGATTTTTAAAACATTATTGTTGAAATACACAGTCCTGAAAAAGGGACATTTCTTTTTTTGCTGAGTATACTTTTAGAATGAATTATCCTAATTCTTTATCACTAATATCAAGTTCTCATTTTTGTGGTTTTGTCTGAATACCTTGTTAAAAACCAAGTGTAACAGCAAAAAAAAGGTTGTTCTTAAAACTTATTATCTTATTACAGTTCTAACCAAAAGGGTGGCTATGTATCAGTTATTTTCTATTGCTCAGTCCTAGTGCCATTTAAGGAGTTAATACAAGATGATATGGTCAAACTAACAGTCACATTGATAAAATTCTAAATGTCTGTGGGAGTAAATGCATGCACGTCATTCAGTGTCCATGGTGTACCTTTAGAATTATCACTCTTGTGGAAAATATGCACTTCAAATCTGAATAGCTATTGATTGTCTACTAGTTTTAAGTTTATCAACAAATTCTGAAAGCATCAATATATGTTAATTTACTAACTTGTACAAGTTTACATAGATGTGCACTGCTGGACAAATTGACTTTGATAAACAGCATAATAATAAATGTTTGTTTTGGGTGAGGCTTGGGGCCTTTTTAATACAAACCCTAGTACTGTATTAAGTGGGATCAGAAAATGGACTGATGAAATTTAATAAGACAGTGCATCCATCTGTAATTTCATGAAATATACGGACTGTACCTGGGTAAATTATGTAGACATCTTTACTACTTAAAGTACTTCTGAATGTAAATACTACTGCTTGACTACATTATTTAATACAGATTTTACTTTGTTTCTTTTAAAAACACAGAACATTACAAATGAAATTTAATTTATTGGCAATATGCAAAGAAATGAGTATATAGATGGCCAATCTAAAGAAGCCATGTAAAAATTGTAAATGGTACGATATCCATAATAATAATACATTTTATTTATATAGCCCCTTTCCCATGCTCAAGAGCACTTCAAATAATTTTAAAATGAACAAAAGGGAATATACAAAATTGGATACAAATATAATATTGCATGAACACAAAATAAAGAGAAGTGCAGAAAATACACACTTTTGAATTTGAATAAGAGACAATAAACCAAAACAGAAATACAAAATATACAAAAATACTACAAGAAATTCCTGAACAAATAACATTGCAAATGTTACATAAAACAACCACATTACATCTTCCCTAAAGAAGGAGCCTGAGTTGCCTTGAAAGCTTGCATATTGCTTTTTAGTTAGCCAACAAAAGGTGTCATTTTGCTTGACTTCTCACTATAAAACATCCACTTAATCTAATGCAATATCATATGGGGTCTTAGCCTATTTCAGAAGCACTAGGCACAAGGAGGAAATCAGACTTGAATGCGGTATCTCTCCACTGCTAGGCCCATTCACCTATGTAGCCCATTAAAATATTCATAAATCTAAATTTAAATCTATCAGTCTTTTTAAGGGTACCTCATTTTTTTTTCCCTAAAAAGTAATAAAGCAATGCTGCTTGAAAGTGTGGGTAAAGGTAAGGGCATGCTAGAGGAAAGCATATTTGGTATGCTGTATCACTGTATTTTTTGTAAAAGGACAGCATGATGGAGCTCATAGCCTCAGCACACTAAATTTCTACCCTGGCCTGGGCAAAGCCTGTGTAGAGTCCATACTTTGTAAGCCTGTGTAGAGTCCATACATTGTTTCCATGTCTCCATGGGTATTTCAGTATTTCTCCACTATCCCAATGAAATTCCGTGCACGTGCTGCTCTGAGGTTGATTGGGATGCTTAACTGATTGTGCACTCACGTGCATATGTAAAGGGGTCAGTCGGGTGCTTCATTCACACCTCGGCGAGTGGGGAGGACAAAACCTGCACGCAACTGGCACAAAGGAGAGATCAGATCAATGAGAAAAAGAAATGAGAAAGAGAGAAAGAAACAGGACTGGTGAGGAGCCCGTGAGGCAAACAGCGGAAGGGTGGTCTGGAGTATGCCCCCAAGGAAGCGAGTAGCAGGACTGCGTTCAAGTGTGGGACTGGAGAAAAGGTGCTCCTTAGAACGCCAAGGAGCAGGAGTGGCTCTGTTGTGCAGCATCTCCCTGCCTATGGATGACGACAGACTTTCAGAAACTGGGATTAATGGAACACTGTACCTGTCAACGGGCATCTCCTCATGCTGCAAGGATCTGTTGGGATAAGCTGAGATGCCAGATTTTATAGAAAGGCAAAAATGTAATTTTTTGTTTTATGACATTATTTAGGTTTTAACCACCACTTGACAACTTTGATATTTTACGGATTTATTTATTTATTGAAGAGCTTACACTGTACTTTTGGATCGTTATTTGTCTTGTTTTAAATAAAAGCACTTCAATCAGTTTGCACCAACCCCTTGCTGATGGTGTGTGTGTGTGTGTGTGTGTCTCCTCATTTGCCTGTCTCAATCTTGGGTAACTTACTGATGATTCCAGCTTCAAGAGTCTCCCGGAAGCAGCAAGGAAGCACGGAGTCTGACCTGGACCATCACACATTCATATTCTCTCTCAAAACATACAGCTGAAGGATCAGACTTAGTCTTTAGTGTTCGACGTGCCATACTGTACTTGGACGGCTGTCAAGTACAATTCTAAGCTTTGGTGTTGCATTCTCTGCCCCAACCCCAAATCACTCATACTCTCAGATTGCTGTTTCTGTAGTTTTGCTGCTATACATTCACCAACCTCAAACACTTGAACTACTTTCTGTTTATATGTACTGCCTATTCAAGTTTAGTTTTCCCAAAGTCACTCCAGAATGCACATGAGATTCCCTGGGAAGGGAGAAAGCACCATCCATCCAAACGTGGGACCATCGCCCCGTATCCCAGCAGGTGTTTATTGTCATTATGGTATGGGTCATTGCAGTCTTTCTCCGGCCTCCCCTGTGGCCTTTGGTTCAACAGCTGGCGAAGCAGTAGCGCTACTGCCTCAAAGTAAAGAGATCATGGGTTTGCATCCCGGGTCCTTGCTATGTGGTAGTGCTTTGAGCAGTGAGAAAAGCACTATATAAATGTAATGAATTATTAAGTTTAGATGACTCCCAAGTTTTGTCCTTACAGATTACCTTTTTCATTGCTTTCCTTCATAAAACCTATGTGGGACTCAAAACAATGGTTCATCCCCAGAATCCCTCTACCGCCTTAGTCTGCTCCTGGGTAAATGTATTCAGCTTTAATTAAGGAATAGCGAATATAACAAAAGTTAAAAACTGTTTAAAAATAAAGTGTGTTGTTTACAACTATCTAAATGCCTCACATATTGAGGTTTCTTGGCAAAATAAAATGTATAAAAATTATGTATCACGTGTAATTTTTATGGGGGGCAATAAACCACCAAAATAAGTAGAAAGTGAAGGTAAGGTCTAATATCTGAAAGAAGCAACTTTAACTTAATGCAAAACGATTATGGTGACCGGACGGCCAAACTGACAGACGGGCGCAAATTCTATAGGCAGCTCCTACCTACGCACATTAAAAAAGATGACACGGAATTTTAAAGATCATAAGCAATGACCTAACGCCGAATACACAAGTAATTTACGTGCAAACCGACTGCTGATCTGAAACGGCTTGTTTGTTTTCAATAAGGCGTTATAAACCCACCTTCAGCCACGCCATGTAAAAAAGCAGACACTGGAAACGCTAGCAACTGCAGACCCATTTGTGTGATAAAAAGGCACACGCCCGCACTTGCTGTACTAAATAAAAAAATGCAAACGCTGCCGACGTGCTCGCGCTACTCTCAAATCTCACATTATTTGCTAAACGAATGAATGGACGAATGAATGAATGGGCGATCACGCCGCAACAGCATCCTTTTAAATCCCCCTTCATTGACTGACACATCACGGGAACGTCGTCCACCGCGGATCAGCCCGCAGTTTGGTATCGGCCGCTAATGCCGTATTGTTGGGCCCCAGCCCGGGGTGTTACGAGGCTGAGATACTCAAATGACAACGCAAATTGCGCGCACCTAGCAGTGCAAAGCAAAAAAACCCTTGGTCGTCCGCTCACCTCCGCCCGCCGTGTTCTTCAATGAGCTGTCGCCTCGCTCCGATGCTGGATGGCCTTCTCCGTCACTGGACGACGCGCTCCTCGTAGCGAACCCTGGCAGCTGAGGTTCTGACGCAGATTCACGGAGAGTGCAGTGCAGTAACAGCGCAGCCCCCCGGGAAGCCGCTGTCTCCGAGTGTGCACAGTACACGCGTGTTATGCAACAGCTTTCCGCGTGCAACATCCGAGCGGCTAGCAAGCTATCCGGGTCACCGGAGGAATTCGTCACTGTGAGAAATCACCTGAGTAATGCAAATTACAGAGGGCAGGGCAGGACAAAGTCCGACGTTCTGGAAAGCTCTTGAAAAAAAACGAGCACCACAACTGAGTGGTCCGTACGTACGGAATGGTCAGGCCAATGCAAATGACCTACGTGGGCAATAATCCCAGATTCAGACGCCAAGCACAAACTGTCTTTTGTCCGTATTCTCATTCTGATCCACACCCACCTGAAATAATTCCACCTTTTGGCAACATACCACCCATACAGACCAGCTGTCAGCTATGAACAGGTAAGATGAAGACTGGGAATTTGGGCTAGCACATATTTAACACTATCCTGGTTTGAGACTTAAAGAATCTAAGTTTAGTTAATAGTATAATAATAGTAAAATAAAAGTTTAGTTAACCAACCAAGAACGGCATATAGGGGTGGCAAGTGGGGCGACTGCCCCAGGCCCCGCACCCTAAGGGGGCCCCGCTTTTGAGGTCCGCATGTCCTGTTCAAGCGGATTTGTTAAGTTGCATTCTCCAGTATATATACAATATATTTGAGATATTTCTAAGAGGAACCCTTTTAAAATCCCTCTTCAAGGTCATATTCCGTAAATGAACATCTTTGAAAACACTCCACAGTCCAAATATCAATGCACAAAAACATGTATCGCTAATGATAACCGACTGACATGACATCAATGTGAGTTATGACTATGACATCCTTTTTATATGAAAAAGTACACATTTGACTTACTGTTGAATACTGTGCAGGTGTTTGTGTATGGCATACATTGATGTGTGTGAACCTGCAGTTGAACTGCCATATTCTTCCATGTTCTGCACAGCATTCCGGTGTCTGTCTCCCTAAAAGAGAACATGGACAGTCTCGACACTCATCTTTGTTGAAATTGATAGATGATATGGCACAAATTTTAAACTGCTCGAAAGTGATCACTTTATACCTAAATCATAAGTCAGTGGATTTTTCAGAATCACAAAGGCACTGAAGACAAACCAAAAGCAGACGGTTTTATATATTTTGCAAACAGAACTACCCACAATGCTGCTTGTGGCAGAATAAAGTACAGGTGCAGTCACTAGACTAACCAAAATTTCACTGACTAAACCCCACCTGTGTTTTCTTCCCTGTGCCAGGTCCTAAAAAATGCCCCCTAGGGGTGCTATACTAATGAAGTACAGGTGCAGTCATTAAAATTTCTCAAAGTAAAAAAATATTTGCAACAAACCATAGCCTGTGGTTTTCCCCTGTTCAAATTGGGAATCTGTGCAAAATTTAGGGGAGATAGGTTCAATGGTGTGTATTTGCATACCTGACAAATACACAACACATTCAGTTTTACATATTAGATTTGTATTATGTGAATATGATTTTTTTATTTATTTATAATTGTTATTGTAATTCTTTCCTTTACTCCTTTGAAAGCACTCTGAACTGCACATTTTGTATGGAAATGTGCTATATAATTAAACAGTGTTGTCCTCGTAGCTAATAAAATAATGAGGGTTCACTGTTATGGAGCTGTAATTGAGTCAATACTATGCTACGGCCTACCTCCAGGAGTGGTGACTGGAAACTGTGCTTCTAAGTATGGATTCTAAAGCAAGGTAAGCTTTATTTTTTCTACTTTTGCTTTTTGGTCAGCGTTGCCAACAAGTGTTAAAGGCAATATGGTGTAGCAGCTAAGATACTGGACTTTGAGCCCAAAGGATGGTGTTTCAACACTGTCACTGTGTAACCTGGAGCTAGTTTCTTAAACAGCCTGTGTTAAAAGAAAAAAACTGTGAAAACAAATGTAACATATCCTAAAAAAGTAAGTTGTCTTAAATAAACCCATCTGCCAAATGTTAAATAATAACAATATGACTTGGATAAAGGTGTCTACTAAATACATTAACATCAAGCCAACCTTGTTTGTTGTCTACTCAATACATGTAGAAGTGTAGTGTACCTCATTGTGCTAGACTTAGGAGAAAATAAAGCTGCTGTGAAATTTCATAATATATCTTGTTAATACATTTGTGACATATGCCACATAAGCACTATAGTCCCAAGTCTAAACATTTACTTCTAACTGAGATCGAATGCACTATTGCCTTTAAAACTGTTGTCTAATATTCCTGCTAATACACCTGAAAAAAAGTAGCTGGACTACACTTTTTTTTTTTTTTACACTTGCCCTCCTAGGTTTCCAGATATACAGTCAAGCTCATAAGTATTTGGCCAGTGACACAATTTTCATAAATTTTGCTGTGTACGCCATGAAAATTGTGCCACTGTCCAAATATTTATGGGCCTGACTGTATGCAGTCAGTAGTTGTAGGTGGCATACGTCAACCCCTATAGCCATTCTCCTCGAGTGTCCCTAAAGATTTGGTGTTTGGACCAGTTTTGTTCAATACCAATTAGTTGCCATTGGGGTATTTCATTTACCAACCTGGAAATTGTAACCCACTTGTGTACTGACAGTATGAAGATCGCTCTCGCATGCATGCAGTGGTACTAAAAGAAGATTTTGGTTGAGTGATGTATACACATTTACTTTCTTTCTATAAATTATGTAGTGAATTGGAAAGTAGTGTAATGGGGTAGATGGAATTTTTGACATTTTTTTTCTCTGATTTAGTAGGTCTTTGGACACAAAATGGTCTTTTCACTGTCTACATCCAGACAGAGTAGAAAGGCTCTTAAAAAGGTTAATAAGACATGGTGTTACAAGCCTGCCATGTTGAGTATACGTCAATGTTCTTATGCATTGTCACGCAGGCATGCCAGGAGACACCAAGGGGCCCGGTCACTAACTCTTCTGTCTCTTTTTCCATCCAAAGCAGGGTATTCCTGGAAGAAGGCGTCCCATTCAGGAGGTGAGCCACCCATGTTACAGAGCTCCAGCCCTGAAGCCTGACAGCTCACTAGAGCCTTTAAAATTCAGCCTATGGTACATTTTGCTTTTATGTACTTAGAGAGCCATCAAGCACTTGTTAATTTTAGCCAGTGTATACATGGGTCCCAATCCAGGTGGTTCGTCGTGTGGTGGGTGCAGCAACTCGCTATCAGCATATGCTCAATATTACTTTGAGTGAACAGGATTGCCTGGTTAGCACCCCAACATTTAATGTCGACCCCTGTCTTGCCTCAACCAACAATTGTTTTTAATGTAAAATGAATGTTGTGTGCAGTTTAGTTCTAGATATTACCAAAAGGCAAAATAGCAATACAGATACTCCAGCGATAAGCTGATAGACTTATTCTATAAATATGGAGTTTTAGCTATTAGGAAGGATTTGAGCTGAATCGCTTCTGGTTTACCAAACACAATTAAATTGTAACATGGTAGAAGATGAATTAGTAGGATAATTGTCAGCTATTACTTTAAAATGAGTTCTTTATATAGAATAAGGTAGTGGGAGGGTGTGATGTGGATGGACAGGATTAGAAGTGAGTACATTAGAGGGTCAGCTCAGGTTGGATGGTTTGGAGACAAAGTCAGAGAGGCGAGATTGTGTTGGTTTGGATATGTGCAGAGGAGAGATGCTGGGTATATTGGTAGAAGGATGCTAAGGATAATGCTGCCAGGCAATAGGAGGTTTATGGATGTGGTGAGAAAGGACATGCAGGTGATGGGTGTAACAGAGCAAGATGCAGAGGTCAGGAAGACATGGAACAAGATGATCTGCTGTGGCAACCCCTAATGGGAGCAGCCAAAAGAAGAAGAAGTGGGAATGAATACTGCATAACTATAAATTTCACACTAACATTACAAAGTATTTTTTCCCACTGAGAACCATAGACACATGGAATAAGTTACCAAGTAGTTCTGCAGGCAGTAGCACTTTGGGGACAGTGAAATTAATTATTAATAATAATAATTCTGTACATTTATATAGCGCTTTTCTCACTACTCAAAGCACTCTCTACGCAGGGAGGTCCCAGGAAGGAAATTCACAATCTCCTTACTGCAAACCAGCAGCTCTACCACTGTGCCACCTGCATGGATTCCAACTTACAAACTTAATACCAATGAGTGCCATGTGAATGTCAGAACATGCCGAGGCATTACTGTTTAGGTTGCTGTTTGAAACTTCCATTGGAATAATGCACCAAGTCACAAAGTTTATTTTATGTTATTTCCACAAAAATGATAGTGACTTCAGTTTACTTCAATGCTGTGCACAGGTCCTAGGTTTCAACACAGTAAAGAATCTTTGGGATGATGTTCAATGAGATTTTTACAATCTGAATGTGTGACTGAAAAAACATGAATGAACTGCCTGATACTATGAAGTTATTGTGAACCAGAATCCTTCAGGATTGATTCCAGCACCTTGTTAAATGCATGCTTCGAACATTTCAGGCTGCTCTAGCAACAAAAGGCTATTCTTTCCAGTTCTAGATAAATAAACCTAATAAAGTGGCCACTGAGTGCCAGCCTCCAGTATGTTTTCTGATTATTCCCCCTTCAATTAAAGATTTGTTCCACTTGCCAATGCCAGTTTGCTTGGTTTAGGTCTGGTTTGTCTGAATCTGTCTCGCGCACACTATACAGATAGGTATAGCACATAAAGCCTACCTTGCATGTAATGAGCTCACATTGATTGTTTTGAGCTGAGCTCAATTGGATGTTGGGGTAATTCAGGCCTTCATAATAAGGACCATCTCCAGGCCAAGATATGAGGTGCAACCACGCATCCAAGCATGTTACTCTAGAAATTACTTTTTTCCATTATTGTTTGTCTGGCTTCTAACCTTTGACCATTTAGCTAAAGGCAAGAAGCTCTAGAATCCTTAAAATGTAACTGTAAAGATCTGTGGGGTAAGCAAGCCATTTCACCGTGATCCTAGTAGGGGAGCATATTCTTTATGAAATGAGAAATTTGAGTAAGATAGAGCTGTTTAGTTTACACTGGCACACTTTCTAGTCCATTTTATGTTTACAGCTGTCCCAGACTCTGCATGTATGTAGTTAGAATTCCAGTGTTCTCCCCTTGAAAAGTGCGAGGTTTCTGTGGATATATTGGTATCCTCCCAAATTTGAACATTTCGAGAACATCTGAACAACATCTTAAACATATGTATGCTATTTTGATTGTCAACTCTTGCCAACTCTTGCACCTAAAGCTGGCATGATATATGCTCTAGCAACCCAACCCTGTGACAGAATAACTAACATATTTTTATAACAGTGGGCTGTGTCCTATTCTTGAAGCATTAGATGCAGTTCTAGAAGCACATCGATCTCTCACAGGGCTCGCTAACACACACACACACACGGCCAATTCTTAATTGCTCACCAACCGAACATATGTGTCTTTTAGATGTGGAAGGAAAAATCAACAACAACATTTATTTATATACTGTAGCACATCTTTATATAAATGAACCAAAGCAACCAGACAAATCCTATAGATATGAAAAGACATTCAAAGTTCATAAATATAGGGACAAATATGTAGTTTAAAAAGAGGATTTTAAATCTGTGGTGACTACTGTGCCACTAATGCCCCCCTGTACTGGTAGAACAGAGTGAGGAAATTAACCAATGAATGATGAACTTATGCTGAATGGTTTGAATAAAGGCCCTAGGTAAAGTCTGCACATTCTGTTGATGACTGTGTGGGCCTATCCCAAGTCCTCCAGACATGCATGTTAGATAAATTGGTAACCATAAATTATCCTTATATGATGTCTACAGTAATTAGTTGGTTAGGTCCAGCTCCCAGCAACCCTGTGATGGGTACGGCTGGTTTGAAAAATGAATGAATGGAAAGCTGTTTGGCATGCACTCGCTCTCTTCCCATGCATGAATCACTTGGGAAAAAAACTAATAATAACAATAAGATAATTAAACATAGTCTTGACATTTTAAATGTACTCATGTGTTTGAAATATATATTCAGTTAAAGCTAAAAATATTACAGATGCATTTATGATGGTAGAAAAGTATGTGTTTAACATAAGATAACATTCTCAGACCTGCTTAATCCTTCAGTATGCCATATGGAATAATTAGTGTTGAATGTTCAGCGCTATTGTACTAAGCTACAATCCGTTTTATTTGCACAGTAAGCGGTTTGCTGTTCACTGGAGCTTTAACATGATTCAGAAGCCAAAGAGACATGAGAACAATGGAGAAAACCATTGCTTCCAGCTAAAACTGCTGCAGCCCAAGTTGTTTTATCTGTTTGTTTTGTTTTTTATGTTGTTGGTTTTCACAATCTTTACGCCAATGGAAGTCAAAGACAGGTTTTATTAACTTATATTTGCTTTATTATCAGGTTTGTTTTATCTAATAATATTTTGTATATTTTTTCCTAAATCCAGTGTCACAGATTTGTAATACAGTTTTGGGTCTGGGGGGGGGGCACTGGTGCAAAGATTTTATTCTCTTGTTCTCACGGCAGCACAGAGAACACGCCCAGTGAGGGGAGCTGACTCCGGCCCTTCAGTTCCCCGATCTATAAATCCCACTACTGACAGGAGAAGTGGTTCAGTCTTGCACCAATCCAAGACAGGATGGAGGTCTTTCCTGAGAACTTTGCAATTACATAGCCTGATGGCAATCTTCTGTAGAAGTTTTTCTGTTGACGCACACAGCAGCCCTAATTTTTGTTTGTTCTATAGTGAATATTTTGTTGGAATTAAACAGGGATGACCGGTTTGGCGCCCCAATAGTTGCCAGTGGCATTTCCTTCACTAAGCCACACCATCCATTTCCTACATTCATCCTGCCTCTTTCATTATGCGGCAGTGAGATGAGATGAGCATCTCTTATTGGCAGCGGGTACATGGCAGGACTCAACGATAGTTGACATGCCAGTTCCTCACAAGGCAAAACCCACACACACATACTGGACCACTTTAGATTTACAAATCAACTTGTAATGTTGAGGGAAACTGGACTTCCTGAATGTAACAAAGCAAAAGACATGTTCTGTAAGTGCCACATAGTTGGTAATCAAGTCTAGGAACTGAACATGAATGTCATGATCCATACTAACATGCCACCATATTAGCATTCAAGTTTTATTTTATACAGAGCCTTTTTATATTTATTTTTTTATATTTATTTTATGACACATTTTTACAACTAGCCAACATACAGCATCGTGGCGCAGTGGTTAGTGTCCCTTCGTTAGAGCTCTAGGGAGCCGGTAGCAACACATGACTGTGAATGTTGGATCATAAGAAAAGAGCAGGGAGGAAAAGATTCTCTGGGGGAGATTACTGCTAACACCTTGGACTGGAAGATGGACAGACCAGTCCAATATGGAACACAACACAATCATTTATAGTTAAGAAAAAGCAAAAGTTTTTTGAGCACTTTGTGTGAAAATCCTCTCAGGATGGCAATAGGGGTTTGACACTCGGAAGTTCTTTCATTGATCAAAGCAGATTATCCAAGACTAGTCAGATATGTCACTTGTGACTTGTCACTATAATAAGGTGCCGAAACATTCAGCACCAATAAAAGCAAATACCCTGGCTTTGTGTGAAGAATTACTACTGCCGTGATTGAAAATCTATTGATATCTTTAGAAAACAATAGACTTTTTCTCAGTTACTTCTGGGAAAGGCAGTATTCACCGTAGACAGGAATAGTGTTGTTTTTTTTCCTCTACAAGTTGTGTAATATATATGCTTAATAAATGTATTCTCAAATCTTATATGTATAAAAGACATACAGTAACATCAAACTCATTTAATTCAATTCTTGGTCACAAAGGGCTTGAGCCTATCCTAGCAACACTGCATAGAAAAGCAGGAAACAGTCCTGAATAAGGCTGCAGTCCATTTTAGTAGCCCAGTTACACAACAACACACACACACACACTGTGTTACCAGTTCGGCTCATATGCAGATCTGTTTGGGATTTGAATCCAGGATGCTGGGTCCATAAAGCAGCACCACTAATAACTGAACCACAAATAACAAAACAGTCAAAATGCAGTCAATATTTCAATTAACCTCTTCACACATATTCTTTGACTTACATCAGGCTTTGTAGAGATGTAGATTCACCCATGGCAGGCATGCTTTGGGATGTTGAAGAAAACTGGAGATCCTGGAAAAAATCGCCAAGGCATGGAGTGAGCATAAAAAATCCATATGGATGACAAGCAAGCTGTAATTCCAAATTCCAAAGGCACAAGATCTAAGAACTGTACCACTGTGCCATCGCAGACACAAAACAATTTAAAACCAGATCCCCAGATCTGTAAAACAGTGTACACTAAAGCAATTTTTCCTTTTCAACTGAGACAAAACCCCAGATGATGATTAAGGATTTTTACATGCTCGCAGCATCTGGCTTTCATTTTTTTCTCAGTTAATTCTTGGAAATTTGGCACTCCTTATAAATGTAAAAATGCATTTCCATAATTCTGTACTTTTTAATAGAAGACAGGACTCATGACCAATGAATGAAGGACAGAGGCAGGCCTTTTTATTTCTAGGGCTAAATGTTTAGAATTCTGCTCCTTGCAAGGATGCTACTGAATTCTGAATTATTATTTTTGTGTACTGTTAAAGGTAATTATTCTTTGTACAAATCTTATGTGTGTGTGTATACAATAACACTAGTTATCAGTTTTTGTGGCTTATTTTCTTATAACTATGTAACAATGCCTTATTTTTTACTTTATTCCTGTAAACAAAATTCCCTCTGGGATAATAAAATCTACCTATCCTATCCTGTCCTGCCTAAGGTGGTACATTGATTACTTTATAACTCATCATGTACAGCAAACACAACACACATTCATGAATAACACAACATGGTTCAAGCAGATGGCTTTGTTTTTATCAGTGTGGTTTAGTGAATAAGGTTTCTGGATCAGTTTCTGTTGCCAACCCACTGTGTGACCCTAAAAATGAAGCTTGGTATGTACACTCGTAAAGACCGTCACAAATGCATTTTGGAGGACCTCCTTACAGGCTCTGTCAAGGTATGTAATAACCTTCTGGGATGAGAGGGGGTGCTATTGCTAACAGAGCAGCAGGGTCAAGAAACTGCCCAGTGAGGGCACACTAACCAGCCTAAGTACTTTGTTTTGTTTTTTTTTCCCTGGTTTGTGGGACACACCAAATAATGTTGATTTTTGTTTTGTGCTGGACAATAAACGGGATGACCTAGTTGGTGACCCACATTTTTCCAGCTCGTGAAGCTGTCACTCCTGCAGCTGGCCAGAAGGCCTTGTAATGGTGTTCACTGTTGAACTGTGCTACATAAAACAAACATTTCTTTTGTGTCTTTGAGGCAGCTAGAACATGTCTATTTTGTATTATTTGTAGGAAAAGTGACCAAAAATATGTTACAAGCACATTAGGAATTCATTGTACTACCATAAAAGTCTATGGCACAACAGTAATTATATAATAATTAGGTACTTAATAAATGGAGCATGAATATTTGGATAAATGTCATTCTCAATGGATGATTTCATGCTGTTTCCCTTTCTATTTGTACAGTTCACCTATCTGGCCAGCAACTACACATTCTAAACATCTTCAGCTGAAAATAAGGGCCAGTGCAGTGAACTCACATGCTCTCAATTGTAGGGGCGGATTAGGGTAAAGCACGGTTTCCATGACAACAGAAACTAGTGCTGCTTGGAGGGTATTGTCATGCAGCAAGATGCAATGGAGTGTCTATGGAGTCTTATCTGTGGTTAGACTGGATAAATGCATATACTGTATGCTGTAAATCCATTTATTTTTCTTCTTCAATTCTTTCGGCTGCTCCTGTTAGGGGTCACCACAGCTGATCATCTTCTTCCATATCTTTCTGTCCTCTGCATCTTGTTCTTTAACACTCATCACCTGCATGTCCTCTCTCACCACATCCATAAACCTTCTCTTAGGCCTTCTTCTTTTACTCTTGCCTGGCAGCTCTATCTTTAGCATCCTTTTCCCAATATGCCCAGCATTTCTCCTCTGCACATGTCCAAACCAACGCAATCTTGCCTCTCTTTCTTTGTCTCCCAATCGTCCAACTTGAGCTGACCCACTAATGTACTCATTTCTAATCCAATCCATCCTCGTCACACCGAGTGCAAATCTTAGCTAAAATCCCTTTAATCATTATAGTATTAAGGGAATCTAGTGTTTCTTTCAGGATCAATGTTCAGGTGGGCGACATTGTGGCGCAGTGGGTAGCGCTGCTGCCTCACAGTAAGGAGACCTGGGTTCGCTTCCCGGGTCCTCCCTGCGTGGAGTTTGCATGTTCTCCCCGTGTCTGTGTGGGTTTCCTCTCACAGTCCAAAGACATGCAGGTTAGGTGCACTGGCGATTCTAAATCATCCCTAGTGTGTACTTTCTGTGTGTGTATCCTGTGGTGGGCTGGTGCCCTGCCCGTGGTTTGTTTCCTGCCTTGTGCCCTGTATTGGCTGGGATTGGCTCCAGCAGACCCCCGTGACCCTGTAGTTAGGATATAGCGGGTTGGATAATGGATGGATGGCAATGTTCAGGAATTTCAACGAACTCAGAGAAATACATTTAAGTCGATAGAGAAGGAGAAGCTGAACTAGTTGTGAGTACATTACACTGTTCCAATGGTCTTTGAAGTGCCAGTGAAGGCTAACAAATCATCTGCCAACTATGATGGACTGATTATTGTGGCCAAAATGTGACCTAAGCTGTGAGGCAGCCATGCTAACCACTGAGCCACCGTGGTTCCCTGAGATATAATTATACTCTGAGTCCACAATACTCTAAGCAGATGTGAATGAAAAATCTTTAAATAACACATTTCAGGTAAGCTTGCTTATTTTTAATATAGGTGATACGCTACAGGAGGACTGTTTTATACATTGTATAGGGGCAGATGATGAGGCAGGTCAAAAGCCAAATGGTTGGGGTGCCAGCCAGGCAAAACCCTGTTTAATGCCAACAAAAAAATAAGAAATGTAATGAAAAATACCCACTTGCAGGCACTTTGTTAGGGACAATTCCATTAAATCAGTGTTCTCTTCAGTGCTGCACTTTCTCTTTTACTTCCTTCATCTCTTGAGCAATTCAGCTTACACTTCAGGTCCTTGGACCTAACAAGCAGAAACCTATTGAACTGAAAACTAAACTATAAAACAAAGTACTATTAAAAAGAAAAGTCTAAAAGAACAAGTTTTTATTTTGAAGATCTTTTTATCTCCAGTCCCTCACATGAAATATAGAAAATCTACTGCCATTAAGCATCACAAAACACCTCATACATCTCTTTAGCCAGTTAAAAAAAAGTCTTCACTGGATGAAATATAGCGATTTGGACTACTGTTAAGTAGTAACTAAACATAAAATTTTCCAACCCACATAATATAATTTTTCATTGGGGAGACACAGTTTACAATGAGATTTCAATCCATTGTAAGGCATACTCGGACACATACACATAAAAGTTTTATGTCAATATGTTAATTCTGAAATATGCATAATATATGATACAGTTTATAGGGTTTTTATTTGTCACAAGTACAGAGTACAGTGAAATTGCTACTTGCATGTGTTAATCAACATGCAACACATCACCAAGGTTAATAAGTATTAATACCTTACTTCAGAACTTCTGTCTGCCTTACCTGAAGAATCTCAGAAAAATAATATTTAAATAAATCCGCATAAATACTGCGGATGAGCAAAGGCATATAGGAAGACTAAGGAACTGTTGGGGTGCCATCCAGTTCGCACCCTTAAATTCAATGTCCAGACTAAACAAAACAAATGCTCAAGGGCGCAAAACAAAAAACAATACAGAACTTAAAAAGCACCACCTTCTTGGCTTCAAAAGTTGAGAGGCTCGGTAGAGCGGGTCTTGACTTTGGAACTCTGCTCATGAGCAAGTACAGGTCCAAATGAGGTGCCTCCTTTCAGGGACGTCCTGGTCTTATAGTGCTCTGACCAGAAGAGGTCGAGTCAGTTGCCCTCATTGGGCGTTTTCTCAGTGTTGTGGATGAGAAAAGAGACAAAACCATTAGCAATAGTACACCCTTTCTCCCTGGTTTGATATTAATTACCTCCGATGAGCCTGGGAGGTGGTCTTTTAACGTGCATGTGTGACAATGCTTTAAACACTGCTGTTGCTCAGTAGGTGTGAAATATTTTCATTATCTTCTTCTGCTTTGTAGTTTTTGTTCTACAAGTTGAGTCAGCATATGCTGAAATAATGTGTTCTCAATTTATATTTATAAATGACAACAACAACAATATTTATTTCTATAGCACATTTTTATACAAAGAATGTAGCTCAAAGTGCTTTACAAGATATCAAGGAGAAAGTTACAAGAAAAGTTAAAACAAATCAGATTAGCTAAGGAATAATAATGTTTAAGTAACAAAGAAAGAAAAATACATATGATCTTATAAAACATGGATACATAATTAGTAGAAGAGTGGGGTCCTTAACATTCTCAAACCCATTTAATTCAATTCATGGTCGCAGTGAGCTACATTCTTAAAAGTAAAGGCGCCAAAGTGGTTCTTCAGAGCAATGCCATAGGGGAACCATTTTTGGTTCTCAAAAGATCCATCCACGTGACGGTCCCCCTTTTATTTAGATGCTTAACAAGCTCCTTACAGTCAATAACCATGAATAGATGCTAACAGATTTTTTACAGACTCATGCTACAAACAATACCACTGGCTCAAGTTCAGGTTTTCTTAATTTGTTAGTGTTCCGCTAGGTAGGCTACCAAACATTTAAGATTTCAGGTCTTTTTTTACATACAGGAGGGTCCTCAGATTACGACACAGTTCTGTTCCTACAACAGTGATGTAACCCGAATTTTGTTGTAAGTCGAAACACAACCTAGCCTAAGTCACTTACCTGTCCTAACACATTTGCAAAATCATAATCTAGAACATAAAAACACAACTAAGTGACAGATAAAGGAAAAGCAGATAAATGTACTGTATACTGTACTGTAGTAACAGAAAAAAATGACAATGAGTGTAAAAAAAAATCCTTACCTTTATTCCTTCTCATGTCTCAATTTTTTTAAGTTTTTATGGGAGTGAGATTTGTAAACTCAAAACATTGTATGTCGAGATGTCGTAATCCGAGGACCCCCTGTATTAGCAAGTTTTTCAAAGCACGAAGAACCAACTTCATATGCAAAGAACCCCTCACAGAATGAAATGGTGTTTTGTCAAGCAAAGCTTCAAAGTGAAACCACATAACTCAGTAAAGATCCATCCATCCATCCATCCTCTTCCGCTTATCCGAGGTCGGGTCGCGGGGGCAGCAGTATAGCAGAGAGGCCCAGACTTCCCACTTCTTCCAGCTCTTCCGGGAGAATCCCAAGGCGTTCCCAGGCCAGCCGGGAGACATAGTCCCTCCAGCGTGTCCTGGGTCTTCCCCGGGCCTCATCCCGGTTGGACGTGCCCAGAACACCTCACCAGGGAGGCGTCCAGGAGGCATCCTGATCAGATGCCCGAGCCACCTCATCTGACTCCTCTCGATGCGGAGGAGCAGCGGCTCTACTCTGAGCCCCTCCCGGATGACTGAGCTTCTCACCCTATCTTTAAGGGAAAGCCCAGACACCCTGCGGAGGAAACTCATTTCAGCCGCTTGTATTCGCGATCTCGTTCTTTCGGTCACTACCCATAGCTCATGACCATAGGTGAGGGTAGGAGCGTAGATCGACTGGTAAATTGAGAGCTTTGCCTTACGGCTCAGCTCCTTTTCACCACACAGACCATGCAGAGCCCGCATCACTGCGGATGCCGCACCGATCCGCCTGTCGATCTCACGCTCCATTCTTCCCTCACTCGTGAACAAGACCCCGAGATACTTGAACTCCTCCACTTGGGGCAGGATCTCTCCCCAACCCTGAGAGGGCACTCCACCCTTTTCCGGCTGAGGACCATGCTCTCGGATTTGGAGGTGCTGATTCTCATCCCAGCAGCTTCACACTCAGCTGCAAACCGATCCAGAGAGAGCTGAAGATCACGGCCTGATGAAGCAAACAGGACAACATCATCTGCAAAAAGCAGTGACCCAATCCTGAGTCCACCAAACCGGACCCCTTCAACACCCTGGCTGCGCCTAGAAATTCTGTCCATAAAAGTTAGACAAAGGGCAGCCCTGGCGGAGTCCAACTCTCACTGGAAACGGGCTCGACTTACTCCCAGCAATGCAGACCAAGCTCTGACACCGGTTGTACAGAGACCGAACAGCTCTTATCAGGGGTCCGTACCCCATACTCCCGAGCACCCCCACAGGATTCCCGAGGGACACGGTCCAATGCCTTTTCCAAGTCCACAAAACACATGTAGACCGGTCGGGCAAACTCCCATGCACCCTCCAGGACTCTGCTAAGGGTGAAGAGCTGGTCCACTGTTCGCGACCAGGACGAAAACCACACTGTTCCTCCTGAATCCGAGGTTCGACTATCCGACGGACCCTCCTCTCCAGAACCCCGAATAGACTTTTCCAGGGAGGCTGAGGAGTGTGATCCCTCTATAGTTGGAACACACCCTCCGGTCCCCCTTTTTAAAGAGGGGGACCACCACCCCGGTCTGCCAATCCAGAGGCACTGTCCCGATGTCCATGCGATGTTGCAGAGGCGTGTCAACCAAGACAGTCCTACAACATCCAGAGCCTTAAGGAACTCCGGGCGTATCTCATCCACCCGGGGCCCTGCCACCAAGGAGTTTTTTGACCACCTCGGTGACTTCAGTCCCAGAGATGGGAGAGCCCACCTCAGAGTCCCCAGGCTCTGCTTCCTCATTGGAAGGCATGTTAGTGGGATTGAGGAGGTCTTCGAAGTACTCCTCCCACCGACCCTAACGTCAGTGAGGTCAGCAGCGCACCATCCCCACTATATACGGTGTTGACACTGCACTGCTTCCCCCTCCTGAGACGCCGGACGGTGGACCAGAATCTCCTCAAGCCGTCCAAAGTCGTTCTCCATGGCCTCTCCAAACTCCTCCCATGCCCGAGTTTTGCCTCAGCAACAACCGAAGCCGCGTTCGCTTGGCCTGCGGTACCTATCAGCTGCCTCCAGAGACCCACAGGACAAAAAGTCCTATAGGACTCCTTCTTCAGCTTGACGGCATCCCTCACGCGGTGTCCACCAACGGGTTCGGGATTGCCGCCACGACAGGCACCAGCCACCTTGCAGCCACAGCTCTGGTCAGCCGCCTCAACAATAGAGGCACGGAACATGGCCCATTCGACTCAATGTCCCCCACCTCCCTCGGGACGTGGTTGAAGTTCTGCCGGAGGTGGGAGTTGAAGCTACTTCTGACAGGGGACTCTGCCAGCCGTTCCCAGCAGACCCTCACAACACGCTTGGGCCTACCAGGTCTGACCGGCATCTTCCCCCACCATCGAAGCCAACTCACCACCAGGTGGTGATCAGTTGACAGCTCCGCCCCTCTCTTCACCCGAGTGTCCAAGACATATGGCCGCAAGTCCGACGACACGACCACAAAGTCGATCATCGACCTGAGGCCTAGGGTGTCCTGGTGCCAAGTGCACATATGAACACCCTTATGCTTGAACATGGTGTTCGTTATGGACAATCCATGATGAGCACAGAAGTCCAATAACAAAACACCGCTCGGGTTCAGATCGGGGGGGCCATTCCTCCCAATCATGCCCTTCCAGGTCTCACTGTCATTGCCCACGTGAGCATTGAAGTCTCCCAGCAAAAAGAGGGAATCCCCAGAAGGTATGCCCTCTAGCAACCCCTCCAGAGACTCCAAAAAGGGTGGATACTCCAAACTGCTGTTCGGTGCATACGCACAAACAACAGTCAGGACCCTTCCCTTCCCTTGTAGAGTAGCAAATTCATCCTTTGGAGGCATGGAGAGAACATGAAACATCCATATAGAAAATGACCAAGCTGGAATTCTAAACTAATTCCAAAGGCACCAGAGCTAAGAACTGTACCACTGTGAAACATCCCAGAGAGGGCACAGCCAGCACAATTTAAAAATATATAAAACAATTTTTGTAAGTAAAATGATTTTATTTACTTTAGTTATAAATGCACTAAAAAGCAAAAAATAAATTTTCCTTTAACCACAATTTTCATGGTTATACTGTATGTGACTATATCAGATCATGGAGCGCACATAAATTACTTGATTCAAACAATTTTTGAAACTTGTTTAGCATGGTTAGGAATTACAATGTTGTTGTTTTTTGTTATATTTTATGATGAAAGTAGCTGTTCTATTAATTGATTGAATTAATTTATGTGTGCCCCACGTTTGTATTTAGTCACATATAACAATGAAAATTGCGGTTAAAGAAAGTTTTATTTTTTACTTTTTAGTTTTTGAGTATTTTGCAAATGATTTTTCTTTAATCATTTTTCAATAACGGGAAGCTTCTTTAAAAGTCTTACATAGTATATTTTCTTTGCGGAATTATCTGAACACTAAAAAGGATTATATTTTGGTCTCTATTTTTCTGTTTGGGCATTTCTGGGATTAGCACTCGGTCTCTACAAAAAAAAAATATCAATGACAAAACAGCAAGCTTACGCTAATACTTCCTCTCCGTGATCATCAGGGCTACTCTTTCACAGGTGTAAACAAGTAAAGTCGGCACACATACAGTATTTACCCACTCCACTCACTAGAAGAGGCAAGTGGGAGCAATCCAATGCTCCCATATCTCACTGTATCCTCTCTCTGCCATTGCTGCGTGTGCGTTAATTGGAATCGCATAACCATTGATTACGGCAAAATCTGCTACGTAATTGCATCGGTTTTGATGGATTATTGTATTGTCATCGATACTGAACATTTATGCAAAAAAGAAATTCACTTCGCCAAAAGTGAGTTTAAAATCAGTTGCAAGATTTGACCCAGACAAACAAACAGACAGAGGAGTCAAGTTAGATAAAATTGTTTATTAATAATAATAATAATAATAATAATAATAATAATAACAAAAACAGTCCCCTAGAGCTGTAAAACAGAATAAACTAATGCTACTTATCCTTTTCAATTCAGGAAAACTGCCAGAAGATGACATGTTTGCTGCATCAATGATGATTTGACATCAGAGTGAAGAAGCAGATCTTCTTATATAATACGCTACCGTGGCTGTCCATTTGTCTGTCCAGAATTTTAAATCACCTGTAGATCACAAATCGTTTGACTTATTGACCTGAAATTTGGTACACATATACTACGTGACGTCTACTCTCCACTTTTGGGGTGGTGATTGACCTGCAAGGTTATTCCTCTTTTTATTTTTATTTTATTTTATTGTAGAATCAACTCTTGGCAGCGGCCAGCAGGGCGGCCACACGCCGTTCTCATCCCTACCGCTTTCGCCTTCACATCCCCTACCTCTTCATATCTTAAATCATTCTTGAGGCAGATTGAAGACTTAAGTGCCAGCTTAAGTGAAAAATTAAAGAAAACGTACTAAGTGATTAAGTCAGTGTTTGTGTTGCAATTAGTTTTAACACAAAAAGATGCAGATGAAAGAAGAGAAGAAACGGGCTGCTAGGGTGGAGAAAAGAAGAGTTGCTCAGGAAGCAGCAAGCGCATCAACCTCTGAGCAAACGAATGCTAAACGTACAGAGAAAGAGTTTGACTTCTGAATGCTCAAGTCAAGTGTATTCACTGCACGTTATTGTGTTAAAATGCATATCTGTTGCAGGTGCTGTTACTGGTCTAAAATATTTTCAGACAGTAAGACGGTTATGTTCACAGAGGCAACAGGGCACTTATTCTTATAAAAAATAGCTGAGCTGAAAAATAGAAAATGGTCTGTTTCCATCTAGCATCAAATCTGACCAATCCAGTTTGGGGTCAGGGAAAGCTGGAAAATAACTTGGCAGCATCATGTGCAATGCACCAGACTATCAAGTGGCACAAAATCCCAAACACACACTCACACAGGGTCAATTTAAGGCCACATTTAAATCTGTTACATACGGCAGTATGACATAGTGCTTAAGGCTTTCGACTTCAGACCCTGAGGCCGTGGGTTTAAATCTTTTTACTGACACCATGTGACCATGAGCAAGGCACTCTACCTGCCTGTGCACTAATTGGAGGAACAGTCAGTCAGTCAGTCAGTCATTATCCAACCCTATACCCTAACACAGGGTCACGGGGGTCTGCTGGAGGTAATCCCAGCCAGCACAGGGCGCAAGGCAGGAACAAACCCCGGCAGGGCACCAGCCCACCTCAGGGCACACACACACCCATACACCAAGCAAACACTAGGGACAATTTACCTAACCTGCATGTCTTTGGACTGTGGGAGGAAACCCGCACATACACAGGGAGAACATGCAAACTCCACGCAGGGAGGACCCGTGAAGCGAACCCAGGTCTCCTTACTGCGAGGCAGTAGTGCTACCACTGCGCCACCATGCTTGAAGGAACAAAAGAAATGTAATCAATTGCATCACAAATGCTGTAAGCCACCCCAGATACAGGTGTCAGCCAAGAATCTTTAAGATGTGGGGAAAAACACACATATCGAGAGTGTGCCAGTCAGAATTTGAACCCAGGACTGCAGAAGTATGACAAAGCAAATCTAATTTACCCCCTTAGGCTAGGCAAGTTTTGAATAAGAGAAAAAAGGAAATATAAGACAGTTCAGTTCTATAAGATTTTCCTCAAGCAAGACAAGCAAGTGTGCTGATCAGTCAGGGCCAAAGAACATGAAGCAGAATTTCTTTGGACACACTGTAAGAGGACAAAGTTTGGTGAGAGAATAACCAGAGGACAAATCACACAGAGAGTGACCAGGAAATATGTTATTAAACAACCAAATAAGGAAGAGAAGCATAAAGTGATGAATCATGGAGAGAAAAAAATAGAAAACTTAACAACTTCAAACACCTTATGAAAGGTACTAATAAAAAAGCAATATATACAGTGTCACACACGTGCGCATGGGAAACAGCTAAAGGGCCTAAATAATGGCAATTCTTCGCCAGACCAGGGGGCTGTGGAGTGTCTCACTCAGTCTCTTCCAGACCATTCTTGGGAAATCCCACTTGGTTCTGGCGCAGACAACAACAACACTTCCGGTCATGAAGATGTCACGTTCCAGTTCCGGCGCTAATAACATCATTTCCCATCCTAACTGTTAAAACTGCCATGTTGTCTCAATGCAAGTCAGTTCTGTTTTGGACTCTGTTCTGTGAACATACTGTACAGTAGCTCATAAAAAATCAACTTTTGCAGCCGGGAAAACAATATACGGGTGGCTGCCCCAAATCTTCATGATGTCTATGACTCATTTGTTTGACAACAGTATCCAGTGCAACAACAACAACATTTATTTATATATCACATTTTCATACAAATAATGTAGCTCAATGTGTTTTACATGATGAAGAAAGAAACAAAAAGACAAAATAAATAATTAAAATTAGGGAACACTAATTAACATAGAATAAAAGTAAGGTCCAATGGCCAGGGAGAACAGAAAAAAAAAAAAAAAAAAACTCCAGACAGCTGGAGAAAAAATAAAATCTGCAGGGGTTCCAGGCCATGAGACCACCCAGCCCCCTCTAGGCATTCTACCTTACATAAATGACCTCAATCAGCCCTGATTGTATTCAGGGTTCTCATGGAAGAATTTAATGATGATGGTCATGTGGACTTCTGGACTTCAATCAATGTAAGGACATCACGGTGCTTTAATCAGGTGGTGGTGGCGCAGATCACCACCACAGAAAACCAAAAAAAGAACAGAAGAGAAAGTAGGGGTTAGTACAGATTTTGGAGACACCATGAACAATAATGATAATTAATTGAATATATAGAGCATCAGGATTTAACTAAGATGAAGCTATGAGAAAGCCATGTTAAAGTAATGTGTTTTCAGCAGTTTTTTAAAGTGCTCCACTGTATTAGCCTGACGAATTCCTATTGGCAGGCTATTCCAGATTTTAGGTGCATAACAGCAGAAGGCCGCCTCACCACTTCTTTTAAGTTTAGCTCTTGGAATTCTAAGTAGACACACATTTGAAGATCTAAGGTTAGGATTTGGAGTGTAAGGTGTAAGACATTCCGATATATAAGATGGAGAGAGATTATTTAAGGCTTTGTAAACCATAAGCAGTATTTTAAAGTCAATTCTAAATGACACAGGTAACCAGAGTAGTGACATCAAAACTGGGATGATGTGCTCGGATTTTTGTTTCCTAGTTAAGATTCTAGCAGCTGCATTCTGCACTCGTTGCAATCGATTGACGTCTTTTTTGCGTAGACCTGAGAGGAGTGCGTTACAGTAATCTAGTCGACTGAAAACAAAAGCATGAACTAAGTTTTCAGCATCTTGCAATGTTATAAGAGGTCTAACAGTGCATACCAGCTAACTCCCATAAGCTATTGTAACTGCATTCTTATTTTGAACGTTTTCTTTTCTTCTGTGTGGAGGGTCCTGGCCAGGACGCCTCTTCTTTATATGGTCCGGGGGAACAAGCATGGACAGAACAGTACCTCCCCCCGGGACACTAGATGGCAGCCCGCATGGGTGACAGTGGTGTCTCAGATTCCCACAGGGCTCCATTGGAGATGGAGTTCTCAACAACCCTGTTGGGATCCAGGGGTGCCACCAGGGGGTGCTGCAGTTGTTCCTGAGCCTGTGTGGGCGGTTCTTCCACCACACCCTGAAGTGCAGCCAGAAACAGGTCATCAAACACCTGGAGCACTTTCAGGTGGGCTATAAAAGGAGACAGCAGCCACTACTCCGGGAGCCAAAGTTGGGAGGAGGGAGACAAAGCTTGATGGAGCGGAATGGAGGAGAAAGAAGTAAAAGAGAAGTATTGTGATAGTGCTTATTGGGACTGTGTTGGGCCTGTGGGAACGGGGAAGACAAAAGTACATAAGAACTTGTGTTTTTATAAGTCTGCCTCCCATGTCTCTCTATATCAGGTTAACACTGGTATAGCGCTATCTACAGTCATAGCTGATATGAAAGAGAGTAAGACAGATTAGCTCCCATTTTAATACTTTGTAATAGAAAGGGACAATGATTCAATGGCCAGCAAACTGTTTTTGTGGGGTTTGCACATTCTCCCCATATCAGAATGTCCACTCTAGATATTCTGGCTCTGTCCCAATTCCCAAAGAAGTGCATGTTAAATTAATTGGGAACTGTGGTATGAGTGAATGTGGACTAACATCTCATCATGCGTTAATTCCTGGTTGGTTGGCACATTTTATTTATTCATTTATTTATTGTAATATTGACAACTGTTCTGAGGAGTCATGGGAGTAACAGCTTAATTATTCTATCTATACATGATAGTAAGCTTCACTTGACTTGACTGACTAATAATGATTAGCAAACTCACGTGAATTTGCTTCACCCCAATTCAGTATAATCCACGACCTTGGCAAAATGCAGTGAAGTCGAAAGAAAAGAAGAAACCAAATTAGTTTTGTGTTTTTTATATTAGGGATATTGTCCTTTAAGTATCTCTGAGTGCTAGAGTAGCATCTGCCAAATATGCTGGACTGATTATTGTGAGCAAAAATGTGCCCTGAGCTGTAAGGCAGAAATGCTAACAACTGTGCCACCATGCCCCCCAGTCCACTAAGTCAAAGACAAAGCAAACTTTATTGTCATCTCAACCATATACGTATACAGACAGATGAAATTGCGAAGCTCAGGGTCTACAGTGTAACAACATGAAGTGCAAATAAAAATTAAATTAAAAATAGAATTAAAATTTAAATTTAAATTTAAAATTTAAAATCAAAATTAAAACACAAACAAGACAAAACATTGTGCAAAGACAAGATTGATGCAATGTATGGTATGCAATCTAGATACATAAATATAGTCAATAAATATGTAATATAATAAATAAATAATAGATATAGGTAATACAGAAATTATCAGTGTATGATAATAGTTGTTTAAGACATATGTAACCAATGACAGGTCAGAATGTTTCACAGCAAAAAGATATCAAAGAATGTCAAAGTGCAGTGTCAAAATACTTAAAGGTCAGTATGAGATTTTCAGTTCTTTTCTACATGCACACTCGTCTTTGCAGGAAAGTGACTTGCATGTATAAAGTTCTGTTTTTAGAGGTGGTTGAGACAGTGTAGAAGATCCCATGGGGCAGCAAGGTGTTAAGGAGTCTGACAGCTTGGGGGTAAAAACTATCCGGCAGCCTGGCAGATCTGGCTCTGATGCTGCAGTATCTTCTCTTGGATTGCTGAAGTGTGAAAAGTCCATCTGAAGGGTGTAAGGGGTCCTGCACAATGCTGCAGGCCTTGCGGACACTCTGTTTGTAAAATATGACCTGTAGTGAAGGGAGAGGCACCCCAATAATGTTCTCTGCTGCCTTCACTATCCTTTGCAGGCGCTTGTGGTCGGATATGTTGCAGTTGCCATACCAGACAGTGATGCAGCTGGTCAGAACACTCTCAATGGTGTCTCTGACTTCAACCACCTCAGGAAGTGTAGTCTCTGCTGGGTTTTCTTGATCAGTGATGAAGTGTTATGCGCCCACGTAAATTCCTCAGTTATGTGCACACCGAGGGACTTGATACTCCTAACAGTCTCCACATCTAAATCGTTGATGCTGACTGGGATGTGGGCAGGATGTGATTTTCTGAAGTCCACAATTATCTCTTTTGTCTTGTCAACATTGAGTGATAGATTGTTGTCTTCACACCATGCAGACAGCCGTTTCACCTCATCTCTGCTGTTTCATCATCCATGCTTATCAGTCCCAGCACCGTCATATCATCTGCAAACTTGATGTTGTGGTTGGTGTTGTGCGTGGCTGTGCAGTCGTGAGTCAGCAGGGTGAAGAGCACTAGACTAAGCACGCAGCCCTGCTGCGCTCCAGTGCTCAGTGTGATGATGCTCCAAGTCCTTTACCTCTCTCTGTGTCTCCCAAGTTAACTTCACTACAACTAACTAACAGCCACAGCGCATGTAATGCATGGGATCAGAGTTATATACTCAGGGGGCTATTAATGTCACTACCTGTATAGTGAAGAGCACAGCAGGCTTAATATAGCAGTGAAGACATACAGTGAATCTATGCAGAACTGCAAAGTATACTTTCATAATTATCTCCTTATGGTCACACAACACCATCCAGGCATCCCTGTTAAGCGGTAAGCTCACAGATAGATAGAGAGATAGATAGATAGATAGATAGATAGATAGATAGATAGATAGATAGATAGATAGATAGATAGATAGATAGATAGATAGATAGATAGATAGAACAGGCACTACATGATAGATAGAATGGAGGAGGTTGGGAGCATGCACTGATATAGTGCTTTGCCACACCCACCACGCGACAGACCACCTAGATTGGGACCTGAGTGCAGCCACGCAATGGGTGTCACCTCAGCGCCACACTGAAACAGTGTGAGTTTTTTTACAGTGGCTGGAGTGCCAATTCTGCCATGAACCCTCTTGGAGGACCTGCTTGCAGGGCTGAATGCAGATTAACATCACACCCAGGATGCAGTAATTGCGGGTTAAGGTCTTTGCTCAAGACCCCAATGAAGTAGAGTCACTTCTGGTGTTTACGGAATTCTAACTGGCACAGATCCCTAGCCTCACAGCCACCACTCCACCCAGATAGGAAAGATAAGAAAGGCACTATATAACAGGTAGATAGATAGATAGATAGATAGATAGATAGATAGATAGATAGATAGATAGATAGATAGATAGATAGATAGATAGGAAAGGCATTTGTGATATTTGGCCGGCTTATCATCCTGGCCAATACCCCCAGGCCGTCAGATGGAGCCCTCCCTGCAGTATGGTGGTGCCCCGAAGACCAGCAGGGAATCATGGACGATGTAGTTTTTATTCTCAGCTCTGCTGGATACCTCACGGGCCGCAAGAAGGTGCTGCAGGGAGGACCGAGGACTCATTTGTGCCCTATGAAGCTCGTCATAGGAAGAGCGACGGACTTCCGGGGTGAAGAAAAAAACTTTTACCTGACCCGGAAGTGATTGAGGATCACATGGACTGGGGATTGAGAACACTTCCGGGTCAGGGAATATAAAAGGACTGTGGGAGCTCCCAGACGGAGAGCTGAGCTGGGTGGAAGGGTGGCAACGCGTCTGGGAGCTGGAGGATTGTTTATTGAATTATTGTGTGTATTTAATGAGTATTGTGGTGAAGAGTGAGCTTTGTGCACTGTGGCAACAAAATAAAGTCAACAATTGGACTTTTACCTGGTGTTTGGAGTCATGGACAGGGGTTCAAGTATCTACCACACACTATATAATAGATAGATAGATAGATAGATAGATAGATAGATAGATAGATAGATAGATAGATAGATAGATAGAGGTACATTACAACTTTACACATATTTGTTTAGAATGGAGCATACGCAACTCACCTAGATTGACACATTTATTCAAATGCGGGACATAAATGGCAACATTGCTAATTAAAGACCAACACCCTAGACATTTGATCTGACTTTAAGAATACATATTCCACATTATAGAGCATCTGTATTTACTAAACACTGCACAAAAACAAAATGCAAGTACTGAGTCTCGTCATAATCTATGAATGATCAGAAGCCCATCACAGGGCACCTCATGCACACTCATATGGGGCCAATTCTGAACTTCTATAATATGTAACTTAATGTATAATAATTCAAGATATGCAGAAAACCTATGCTAATGATAGCAAAGTCCCTCACTGACACAGCGACAACATCCATACTCCACCTTCACAGAGATGAGCCAGAATTTGAAAACTCTCCACTGACTGCAACACCAACATATTTAAACCAGACAGCTTTTACAGTATATGTAGTGTTTTTACAACAAATGCTATGAAAATCCACTAATGAAAGTGTCTGAGCTGAAAGTATCACCGACATTTAGAAACATACATCATATTAAATGTGAATTTACAGCTTGCAGTACTTCTGATTTTAATTTCCTTAATGTTTGTAAGATGTGTGGCTGCCTGGATTTAGAGGCGTAGAGAAGAGTTTATTACAAAATACCAGTTGTCGCTTACAGATTCCGGAAACCAAAACAAGAAAATATTCAGTCACTACGGAAATGAGAATGAAAGATTCAATAACAAGGAGATTTTTTGGAATGCAGCAGATATTTTGGAATAGGCTTTATGGAATAGAGAATACTGGAAAACTTGCTGTAAATTATTTGAATGACAGTAGAAAGGAAATGGAGACTCTGAACAAGTCATATTCTGTGCTCATATTCCTTTCTAATGCACGTGCCATTGAAGAAATATTTTGAATGTCTGTCTTTCTCTTAATTCTGTGATTTCAAGTAATGGTTAGCATGCCGCCCAGTGAAGCTCTCAGAGGAAGATAGCTTTCACCCATCAATGTACTTTTATAAATTCAGGGATTTAATCACTGTGGTGACAAACCTGGAGGAACTTGAATCCAATGGCAAATGCTTATCCGGCAGTCTGTGCCAATGGGTGTATTTAAAGTTTATTTTTAGGTTTATCCAATTAAACAGATCATTAATACACTAAGATCTCTAAATCATTTATAATACTCACTTGAAAGGCATCCTAATGGCTAAGGAGATGGACTAAAAACTACAAAGAGGTTTGATTAAGTCCAGTCTGTGGCTCGTTGTTAAACACAATTTCAATTCAGTTTTATTTCTTCTAAATATCTGTCCACTGTACCATGCACATTAATGGATGTCCCACATTAACAAGATATCTAAAATTAAAATTTAAAATTAAAATTAAATGACATTAAAAAGCTGTATTTTTTATTAGTTTTATTTTAACAATGTATCATTTATAATGGACTCTGGATCTTAAAACTAGTAAATCCTGATAAAGAAGTTACTTACTGAGAAAACAAACCTATTAATATACTGAACTTTCAATTACTTATTGTTGAAAATATTTAAAATTAGATGCATTCAAATGATAACCAAGGATCAAAAACAAAGGTGCACTTACTTGTGAAAGAAGGCAGCTTAATGTTATTAGGTAGAGTAGCTATAAATGTGACATCCTGTATACTTGCATTAACATCAGTGTCCACTCTGTAATGGACTGATTTTAATTAATCCTTTTAAAAACAATTAACTCAAGTTCAGTTTTTCAACGGTTATTTTTAGACAGTTTAAACTTTGTGATGGGCTTTAAACTAAGGAGTTTAGCTGTTAATGTCAACCCTGCTTTAGATTTGGAGGCAGCGTGTGTCTATCTATCTATCTATCTATCTATCTATCTATCTATCTATCTATCTATCTATCTATCTATCTATCTATCTATCTATCTAAGTGAAGAGCCGAATAACGGCAGCAGTTACATGGCAATCAGGAGATTAGTTATTATTACACATTATGAGTTTTGGCTTTCGGGGGGGTTTAGGCGCTATAGTAGGACTTCACCTGAGTGTTAGGGTTTGGCCAAGGCTTCCTCCCTGACTCTAGTTTCTTTTCCTTTAAATTTACTAGGGGCTTTGCCCTCAGCTCGCTTCACTCGCCAACCCCCTTGCCTGAGCCATGCAATAGCCTCTTTGCAGGTCTTTCGCTCAGGGATGCGTTTGTACAATTTAAACAGATCTTTATTTTCATGGAAATTGTTACATATGCATAATAGAACTATTTTACATTACAGTGAGTAATTAACCATATTAAAAAAGAGTAAAACATAATAATTTCAAATTAAATTATGTTTCATGTTGCATTAAAGTTTTTCGTTGCATAATACGATTTTGTTCTGTTTGGCTTTGAAACTGAAATGCAAATACTTTTAAAACTTACTCTTTTACTGTAAATCTTCAGTAAAAACAATTTTTTGAATTAAATTTTCATCAGTATCTTATTGAATTTTGATACTGTGTTTGGACTTTCATCGTGACAACACAACATATAACTGCCTGTGA
This sequence comes from Polypterus senegalus, assembly GCF_016835505.1. Taxonomy (NCBI): domain Eukaryota; kingdom Metazoa; phylum Chordata; class Cladistia; order Polypteriformes; family Polypteridae; genus Polypterus; species Polypterus senegalus. The sequence goes on along the minus strand of NC_053160.1, from coordinate 31,333,655 downwards.
GTGAATTTCATTTCTTTCCCTCTATTAAATGAAACTACTTTTTCAAATGTTTGACTCTGAGATTTGTTAATTGTCTTTGCAAAAGCTATTCTAATGGGAAACTGTTAATATTTTAATCGAATGGCATATGTTATCCCCTGAAGATGTACTACATTACCTTTCTTGGATAAATCCTTCTTTCTATAGTAATTCAGCAGGTGGAAGACCAGACGGTGTTAATAGTTGTAGATATTCTACATATTGTAAATTGATGTTTTGATCTTCCGCACGATCACCGCCAACTGTTTCAGCATACTGTATTGATACACATTTAACCAGTTTGCCATGTAACAGCGTTAATTCGTTTGACTTCATTGTTTCTTGTTGCTAGGATTGCCCATGTACTCATTTTTTCTGTTGATATGCATTCGTGATTAAATTCTTCAATAAGATTTGGACATAATACATCTTCTTTAATTGGGTTAGCAGCTGAAGAGGGACGTTTCCAATAGAAAGTAACATGGTGAGCATGCAACTGCTTTGGTGATTGGCACAGATATAGCTTATGTCTCAAGGGAATCGTTTGGTCTGTTTGTTTTATACTAGCAAGTATCTTTGCTTAAAGCAGCTGTCCATGTACAAATAAGGCTGTACATGTTGGTCGCTATAAAGTAGCTATATTAAAGTACAGGTAAACTTCTACAATAATACCCACAGGTCAGTTCAGGTTGGGGAGTATCCACCAGTACAGCGTGTTGCAATACTCACCACCCAATGAAACAGCTCGGCATCCTGGTTGACAACCCCTCAGGGCAGACACATGGTCCAGCCCCACCCTCCGGAAATGACCATCTATATGCCGCAACCAGGTGTTACGTGGTCATCCCCTTTGGCCTGGTCCAGCCGGTCTGGTCCTCAACAATAAGGATCCCTCAAGCTGGATCACCATCAGAGAATCATGCCACATGGCAGTAGTGCTATAACATGCTTCTTCACATTGCAGGTAATGTGGCTCATTCGGGACTCCATGAGCAACCACTCGTTCCACACAAAGTCATACCAGTGGTCTCCAAGCATTCTACAAAGAGACACAGTACCAAAGCAGTCACGTCTTCATCTTAGGTCACTGGATAGCATCCATGTCTCACAACCATATAGCAAAATAGGGAGCACCACGACAATAAAGACTTGGACCTTTGTCCTTTTGCAGGGATATTGGGAATGCCACACACCTCTTTCCGATGACCTCATGACCTCCCATGCTCTCCCAATCCGTCTACTGACTTCATAGGAAATGTCACCGGAGACATGAATGTCAGTGCCTTGGTAAGTAAACCTCTTTAGTGGTCGACACTCTCTCCACAGACGACACACTGCTGACAGCTGTGCCCAAGAGGTCATTAAAGGCCTGGATCTTGTTTTTTATCAAGAACACTCGCAAGCCCAGACACTCAGACTCATCGCTCAGTTTCTCTAGAGCCCTGATCAGAGCATCATCAGCAAAGTCAAGATCAGAGAATCTTTCTTTACCAACAGATACCCCACAGTGGCTGGATCTCACGACCCTACCCAACACCCAATCCATACAAGCATTGAACAGAGTAGGAGCAAAAACATACCCCTGATGAACCTCAGAAACAACTGGGAAAAATGCAGAGGTTCACCTCCACTTTGCACAGCATTCATAGTACCAGTGTAAAGCCCGGCCATGATATCCAGCAACTTTGGGGGGATCCCACAAAGTCTCAGGATGTCCCACACGGCAGCTCAATCAACTGAGTCAAACGCTTTATGAAAATCGGCAAAGGCTGCAAAGAAACTGTGCCGATACTCCCATTTACACTCGACAGGAACTCTCAGTGCTAGGATATAGTTGATGGTAGACCTCTTAGGTGTAAAACAAGACTGCTTCATTCGCTGGTAGGTGAACAAGTGATCAGAGATCCTATTGAAGATGACCCTGGCAAAGCCTTACCAGGCACCAAAAGCAGTGTTATCCCTCTGTAGTTGCCACAATCCAGGTGTTAACCCTTCCCTTTCCAGATAGGAATAGCAAGTCCCATTTTCCAGTGAGTTGGGATGACACCCATCTCTCAAATGGAAGCAAAGATTGCTTGCAATGCCAGGAGGACAGCCTTACCACCAGCCTGGAAAACTTCACCCCAAATACCACAGATCCCTGCAGTGTTCCCTACCCTCAGCTGGTTCACTACCTGTGCAATCTCAGTGAGACTGGGTGGTTCACAGTTAATTAGAGGATCAACCTCAAGAACTGTGGACCCACAGATGTCCAACATCCTATACCCACATCCATGAATATTTGTTTAATGAGGAAAAATGCTCTTTTGTGTAAAATATACATGCTTAGATTCACAAAGAACAGAATAAGTGACTTTAAGTGACCTTCGGCAGGAGTTTTTGTGTACTTCCAAAGTCACCATTGTAGACTGTTGATAATTACAATAGCAGAGCTCATGATTTAAAAAAAATTACATTATAGATATCAGAAAATGCCTGAAGTTGCCTCCCGCTACTGAATTACTTGACTCTTTATTTGATATTGCTCTGGAAGATCCCCAATTTGGTGAACGAATTCAGCTAATAGGCAGTTGGAGTATTACTTGCCCTGGCCTTAGCACCAAAGGTATCATTGAGTAAGGTTGGACTGAATAATACATGCAAAGTTTGATCACTGTGGATGAGCTGGGCACAAGACTGGTAGCACTGATCAAATGCCAAGGGAGCTGCATGAGGGGTGAGTTTCTTCTTTGGTCTCTTTCTCGACTTTCCTGTGTGTTCCACAGCTGCTGCAGTTTTTCTATTGCTTTATACATATACTAGCTGTGTAAGTCTGTGCTGTAAAAAGCCCGGGGTCCTAGAAACTATTGAAATCGTCCAAAAACAAAAATTGAAATGTGGAGATGTCAGGTAATTGAATGTAACTACTCTGGGCATCTCTCTCCTAGGAGGATTCGTTTTGTCGACATGCTCGCATCGCTTGTGTATTAGCAGCAGGAGGAAAAGTAAAAGGATACCATTTTGACTTTATCTTTCTTCTGAGGTTTCATTTTGCTGACATGCTCGTCTTGCTTGTGTTATTAGCGGCTAAGCAAGTTTCTGGTTCTTCGGAGGCGGAGCCCTTACCCCGACTCTACCTCTCACTTCCAGACTGGACAGACAGAAACACGCACTTCCAAATGTAGACATTTATATATAAGATATGCTGTCTGACTTGGTAATGCACTATTTTAGTGCTGAGTTATTAATATACTTTTTAGTATCTGATTAATATCTGGTTGATATTAGAAAATTAGAAAAATCATGACAAGAAGAGGCCATTCAGCTTAACGAGCTTCTCCATCCTGTTCACTGAGATTGTCCAAAATAACATCAAGTTGAGATCCTTAAAGCCGTACTCTCCACCACACTACTTGGTAATCTATTCCTTGTGTCTATGGTTCTTTGTGTGAAAAAAAAACTTTGGACATTTGTGTGAAATCTGTGTTCCTGTGTTCTTGTTGTATTTTAAATTGACACCTGGGATGTACTGTATTAATTCTTCTCTTAATTTCAACACTTCAATTGTGTTCCCTCTTAACCTCTGTTTGCTTAAGCTCAAAAGGTTCAACTCCTTTAATCTCTCCTCATAGCTTGTGCTTCTTAGTCCTGGAATCAGCCTAGTCACTCTTCTCTGGACATTATCTAGCACCGCTCTGTACTTTTTTTTTAATTTGAAGATCAAAACTGAACACTGTACTCAGTAGAGGCCTCAGTAGTGCACCATATAACTGAAGCATAACCTTCCTTGACTTGCACTTCCCCTCCTTGAACCGTCACCTTATCGTGGTGGAAGGGTTTGCGTGTCCCAATGATCCTAGGAGCTACAGTATGTTGTCCGGGGCTTTATGCCCCTGGTAGGGCCACCCAAGGCAAACTGGTCCTAGGTGAGGGATGAGACAAAGAGCGGTTCAACAAACCTCCGATGAAGAATAAAAACCATGGACGACGTTTTCTCTTGCCCGACGCTGGTCACCGGGCCCCTCTGGAGCCAGGCCTGGAGGTGGGGCTCGATGGCGGCGCCTGGTGGCCGGGCCTGCACCCATGGGGCTCGCCGGGCACAGCCCAAGAGGTAACGTGGGTCCTCCTCCCCATGGGCTCACCACCTATGGGAGGGGCCAAGGAGGTTGGGTGCAGTGTGAGTTGGGTGGTGGCTGAAGGCGGGGACCTTGGCGGTCTGATCCTCGGCTACAGAAACTGGCTCTTGGGACGTAGAATGTCACCTCTCTGAAGGGAAGGAGCCTGAGCTAGTGCGCGAGGTCGAGAGGTTCCGCTAGATATAGTCAAACTCACCTCGACGCACAGCTTGGACTCTGGAACCAATCTCCTTGAGAGGGGCTGGACTCTCTACCACTCTGGAGTTGCCCCGTGAGAGCGCCGAGCAGGTGTGGGCATACTTATTGCCCCCCGACTCGGAGCCTGTGCATTGGGGTTTACCCCGGTGGACGAGAGGGTGGCCTCCCTCCGCCTTCGGGTGGGGGGAAGGGTCCTGACTGTTGTTTGTGCGTATGTGCCGAACAGCAGTTTGGAGTATCCACCCTTTTTGGAGTCTCTGGAGGGGTGCTAGAGGGCATACCTTCTGGGATTCCCTCGTTTTGCTGGGAGACTTCAATGCTCACGTGGGCAATGACAGTGAGACCTGGAAGGGCGTGATTGGGAGGAATGGCCCCGATCTGAACCCGAGCGGTGTTTTGTTATTGGACTTCTGTGCTGTCACGGATTGTCCATAACGAACACCATGTTCAAGCATAAGGGTGTTCATATGTGCACTTGGCACCAGGACACCCTAGGCCTCAGGTCGATGATCGACTTTGTGGTCGTGTCGCCGGACTTGCGCCATATGTCTTGGACACTCGGGTGAAGAGAGGGGCGGAGCTGTCAACTGATCACCACCTGGTGGTGAGTTGGCTTCGATGGTGGGGGAAGATGCCGGTCAGACCTGGTAGGCCCAAACGTGTTGTGAGGGTCTGCTGGGAACGGCTGGCAGAGTCCCCTGTCAGAAGTAGCTTCAACTCCCACCTCCGCAGAACTTCAACCACGCCCCGAGGGAGGTGGGGACATTGAGTCGAATGGGCCATGTTCCGTGCCTCTATTGTTGAGGGGCTGACCGGAGCTGTGGCCGCAAGGTGGTCGGTGCCTGTCGTGGCGGCAATCCCCGAACCCGTTGGTGGACACCGGCGGTGAGGGATGCCGTCAAGCTGAAGAAGGAGTCCTATAGGACTTTTTGTCCTGTGGGTCTCTGGAGGCAGCTGATAGGTACCGCAGGCCAAGCGAACGCTGCTTCGGTTGTTGCTGAGGCAAAACTCGGGCATGGGAGGAGTTTGAGAGGCCATGGAGAACGACTTTCGGACGGCTTCGAGGAGATTCTGGTCCACCGTCCGCGCCTCAGGAGGGGAAGCAGTGCAGTGTCAACACCGTATATGGTGGGGATGGTGCGCTGCTGACCTCACTGACGCGTGGGTCGGTGGGGGAGTACTTCAAGACCTCCTCAATCCCACTAACATGCCTTCCACGAGGAAGCAGAGCCTGGGGACTCTGAGGTGGGCTCTCCCATCTCTGGGACTGAAGTCACCGAGGTGGTCAAAAAACTCCTTGGTGGCAGGGCCCCGGGGTGGATGAGATACCGAGTTCCTTAAGGCTCTGGATGTTGTAGGACTGTCTTGGTTGACACGCCTCTGCAACATCGCATGGACATCGGAAACAGTGCCTCTGAATTGGCAGACTGGGGTGGTGGTCCCCCTCTTTAAAAAGGGGGACCGGAGGGTGTGTTCCAACTATAGAGGGATCACACTCCTCAGCCTCCCTGGAAAAGTCTATTCGGGGTTCTGGAGAGGAGGGTCCGTCGGATAGTCGAACCTCGGATTCAGGAGGAACAGTGTGGTTTTCGTCCTGGTCGCAGAACAGTGGACCAGCTGTTCACCCTTAGCAGAGTCCTGGAGGGTGCATGGGAGTTTGCCCAACCAGTCTACATGTGTTTTGTGGACTTGGAAAAGGCATTCGACCGTGTCCCTCGGGGAATCCTGTGGGGGTGCTCCGGGATTATGGTGTACCAGAACCCCTGATAAGAGCTGTTCGGTCCTGTACAACCGTGTCAGAGCTTGGTCCGCATTGCCGCAGTAAGTCGAGCCCGCTTCCAGTGAAAGTTGGACTCCGCCAGGGCTGCCCTTTGTCACCGATTCTGTTCATAACTTTTATGGACAGAATTTCTAGGCGCAGCCAGGGTGTTGAAGGGGTCCGGTTTGGTGGACTCAGGATTGGGATTTTTGCAGATGATGTTGTCCTGTGATGTGGAATGGCATCAGGGGTTGTATTAGTGGCTATGTGCAGTAGAAAATAAAATTCCAAGAGGGCTATTGTGCAATAGCGAAACGTGAGATTGACCAATAAAAGATCACTGGGGCTGCACACGTGCCACAATGAATGGATCAACATGTGTCTACCTGACGCCATGAGGCATGAGTAAGCCTTTGAACACCATTCATGATGGGGACCTGGACTTGCAATTGTTCTCCATGAGCGAGGAATTCCCAGTAAGTAGGGGTCATAAGTGTGTACTAAATAAGCCACCGCTATTTGTACACACTGCCCGTTGCTAGTGCTGATTAGATGGTTTAATGATGTCCTCAAATCGACCCTGCTGCAGCCTCTGGCAGAGTGCCTATGAGACAGATCGAACTTGACTATAAAAGAAGTAAAATCCATAACAAGGTTTTCGTGGATAAACCTGTTTGAAGGATCATTACCAAGCCTCATGGGGTGAAAGCGTAAGTGAATCTGCCCAATCCTGTCTTCCCCTGCCGGTCCACCCTCTGAACCAGTGTCCTGCTGGAACCTAACCACATTTTTCCCAGCCATAGCTGTGTGGTTATGTTTATGAGATTTGACTGTATTTCTAGGCTTCACTGGAGCTTGGAGGCCTAGTTTTTGAGTTGGAGCCTTTTTTGAGCTTCAGTGGCTCTTTAGATAGTGAGATAGTAAAACTGAGGAGCACGGTGACCATTTGTAAGAAACAATCCTTCCATGCCCCACTTACACACACACCTACGTTTACTCATGCTGATTTTCCAGTTAACCTAAAACATGTCTTTCACATGTATGAGAGATTTTGGAGTATCTAAGGAAAAACACACATGGACACTAGAAATCATGCAAGCTCCACATAAATAGTAAAAGTGCGAGGATTCAATGTGAGGGCTTTGGAGATTTGTGCCAGCAATGCTAGCTAATGTATACTGTCCACCATTAACCGTTTTTTATAATTTATGTGTATTTATTGAACACCATGTGTGCTAATTAGTGTGGATCAGGTTATGAGGCATTCATTTTTTACTTGTCACAGAAGGCATTGGAAAAATGGCATAGGTGCTTGTTAGCATTATTAAACATTCATTTTCTATTTTCCTTTAGAGTATTGAAGTGAGTCTGAGATTAACCTGCCAACAGTTCTATAAGGCAGGAACCAGTACATTTCAGGGTTGTATAGAGTGTGGACCTCCAAGGTGGGCACCGCCATCCCAACCTGGCACAGACAGACACAGAGGCACAACTCCAAAGCACACAGGGCTTATTATTTTATCTTTGCCTTGTGGGAAACGCCTTCCCTGTTCCCTACAAGTATAACACAGTCTCAAGAACAGCACAATACACAATTTGTCTCCTGTTCTTTCTCTTTCTTTCTTCTCTTCGTCTCCCTCCTCCCGACTATGGCTCACCAAGTAGTGTCTGCTGGCCACTTATATAATGCACATGGAAGTGCTCGAGATGTTAGTGTTAGCAGCACTTTGAGTGTGGTGCAAGAACTGCCCATGAGGGCTCAGCAGTTGCTGCAGCCAGCACTCCCTGGCGGCACCCACAGACCCCAACAGGGCTGTACCAAACCCCAACTCCCAAGGATTCCTGTGGGAGTCCTAGGCACCACACAACCCAGGGTCGCTGCCATCTAGCACTCTGGGGGAGGTAATGCTTTGGCCACACTTGCGCCGCTGATACTCCCAGCGTGGAGGCGTCTCAGCCGGGCAAGGGCACCAGCCGTCCACCACAAAAGTCATCATTCTGCCTAACATACATGTGTTTTGAATGTGGCAGGAGAACCCCCACAGAAATGTGAAGAATGTGCCAAACCCACAAACACAATGACAAGGGCCAGGATTTGAGTTCAGACTTTTGGAGTTATGAGACGATACTAATCAATACACTTAAATATTGCTTATGAGAAATGTGTTTTAAGATAAATGTAGTGAACATAGGACTGCCTTTTTGCTGGGAAAAACCTGACAGACTTTTTAATGATGTGGGATCTTTGCACACTCCTTGATCCACACTTCAAAGTAATGGCTTTTAGAGACCAAAATAACGCACAGCAGGCAGTGAAGTGTCTCTCATCATTGTTGCTTTTTGATCCTTATGTCTGAGTGTTCTGTATAATAAAATAGTTATTTTTAATAACTGTAGACTGCCTATATTACATCTTTAATGTTGGTCAAATAAACTGTGATGAACGTTAAAGGACCTAACTCATTTACAAAGGAATGCATCGGATCCTTGAAAGTATAATTTAAAGTGGTCAGCAGACAGTTTAATTGTAAAAGAAAACCAAGTCAACAGTAGATTGCACCGATTTGTATGAGGATCAAAGCTTAGATAGATAGATAGATAGATAGATAGATAGATAGATAGATAGATAGATAGATAGATAGATAGATAGATAGATAGATAGATAGATAGATGAAAGGCAGTAAATAATACAGGGTGGTCCAGATCTAATTACACAGATCCAGATTGTCTGGATGACTTTGATTTATGCGGGGACGATTCCAGTTTGGTGCGAACACGATTCTTCATGTCGTCAGTTCGCACACTTCTCGATGGTCCAGGATTTTTCGGGTGATTTTCTATGTAATAAACTTAATAAGCTATAGCGTAATGAAAATTGCATAATTAGATCTGGACAACCCTATAGATAGATAGATAGAAGGCACTAAATGACAGATAGATAGATAGATAGATAGATAGATAGATAGATAGATAGATAGATAGATAGATAGATAGATAGATAGATAGATAGTTGAAAGGCACTATATAATAGATAGATAGAAGGCACTAAATGATTGATAGATAGATAGATAGATACATATACAGACACTGTTGTCTGAACACACATTGGAATTACTATAAAGCAAGAAAAATTCAAAAGAAAGAAAAGTTCTGATTTTGCTGTCATAGTCCCAGAGAGGCATTATACAGACATAATGTTGTTGGTATGAAGGAGCCCCAGTAATGTTTCTTAATGTTGGTCAAATAAACTCCTGCTGAATACTTAATTGACCAAAAGTCCTCGTGTTAGTGTGTCAGATGGAAGATGTGCAGCATTGCTCAGTTTTGTTTTAATTCTCTCTTTTGCTGTTACCTCTAGGGGGTCCAGAGTGTGTCCTATAACTGAGCCTGCCCTTTTAATTAGCTTGTTTATTTGTTTAGCCTCTCCTGAGGTTGTGTTACCAGCCCAGCACACTAGAGCATAGAAAATCACACGGGCCATCACTGAGTTGTAAAAGATATGAAGGATGTCACTTCCCACAATAAAGGAATGCAGTCTCCTAAGGATAAACAGCCTGCTCTGCCCTTTCTTCTATAGTTCTTCTGTGTTCTGAGACCAGTCCAAACTGTCATTATTGTGGACCCCAAAGTACCTGTAGTAGTGGACCACCTCTGCATTCACTCCTTGAATAGTGACTGGACACAGAGGCTCTTTGGTATGGCAAAAGTCAATAACCAGTTCTTTGGTTTTGCTGATGTTAAGATACAGACAATTTTCTTTGAACCAAGAAACAAATTCCTTCACTTAACTCCTACAGTCTGTCTCATTCCCCTCATCAATACACTCCATAAGTGCATAATCATCTGAGAATTTCTGCCAGTGACATAACCTGGTGTTATATTTATAGTCTGAGGTGTACAGAGTAAAGAGAGAAGGAGACTAGACTGTTCCTTGTGGTGCTTCAGTGTTGCTTACATCTGTATCAGACGCATAGTCCTTGAGCATCACAGACTGCAGTCTGCCGGACAGATCGTCCATTACACAGGACACCAGTTGGGTCATGCACCTCCGTATCTCAGAGTTTACCCCTTAACAGGGATGACTGGATGGTATTTTGGTTGCTGGAGAAATAAAAAAAACGGAACCTTCACTGTGCTGCCATCTTTTTCAAGATGAAAATAAGCTTTGTGAGCAGATAGATAATTGCATCCTTCACTCCAGTCTTTGTTCAATAGACAAACTGCCATGGGTCCTGGAGGTCTACCACAAGAGGACTCATATAGTCCAAGACCAGTATCTTAAAGATTTTCATGATGTGGGACTTGTCACTGGTCTGTAGTCTTTGGGGACAGACTGAACAGCACAGGCCTTAAGAACTCTGGGACTGACTCCATCTGGTACCACAGCTTTTCCTGCACATAGCTTCCTCAGTTGTCTCCTTGCTTGGTCTTCAGTTATGGACAGTCTACACTGATGGTCAGAGACGGACTTGTCACTAGGTATTCCAGTTGACCTGGTAGGAGTTGTTATTGTAGTAGGGATGGTGTGGGGAGACTAGTAATTGTAAGAAGGTGGATTAAAAAATTAGTTCAGTGTGTCAGTTTTGTCCACATCTCCTTCTAGCACCTCAGCCCTGGATTGCTTGAATCTAGTAATTATGTACACTCCATTCCAGATATCTTTCAGATTACAATATTCCAATTGAGCTTGTTTTCTGTTTTATCTTTGTAAGCTTCTTTTCCTTCACTCAGCTTTTTCTATAGCACATGCTGTTATTCATTCAGAGCCTCTCTGTCACCCGATTTGAATGTTCTCATTTTCTCATTCAGGAGACCTTCTAGCTCCTTAGCAATCCAAGGCTTGTCATCTGGAAAGCAACATACTGTCTTTGCGGGTCTGTTAACACAGAAGTTAATATGGTATGTGATGCGAGTGCCTCAATATTGTCCCCATGTGACTCGCACATCATTTCCCAGTCTGTCATTTGGAAGCAGTTATTGAGAGTCATTTCAGCCTCCAGTCTCCACTTCCTCACTATTCTGGTGGTAACAGGTTGCCATTGTAGAAGATGGGCCCCTGGCACAGACAGACACCGTATGTCCAAAACACACATATTTATTTCACTAAAGTCCTGCACACAACACAGTGCTCCAACCACAGTACCATTTCCTTCTCTTCTTTTTCACCTCCTCTACTCCTTTCTTCCCAAGCTTCGTCCTCCTCCTCCCAATTCTGGCTCCAGACTCTTTTATAGTGCGGTTTCCTTTATAGTGCACCCGGAAGTGCTCCAGGTGTCCCTTGATTAACATCCGGCAGCACTTCCGGGTGTGGCAGAAGTGCTGCACCGGAACTCCGCTACTCTTCTGGCAGCACTTCTGGGTGAGACAGAAGTGCTGCATGTCCAGACTCTGGAGATGTCCAGGTGCCCCTGGCGGTGGCCACGGACCCCCACCGGGTTGAGCTTCTGCGCTCCAATTCCGTGGCCCCAATGTAAACCAAAGGGGGCTGCCCTCTCGTGTCCCGGGGGAGGTACACCTGGCAGTATGCCCATTCCGCCACACCCGGAGGTGCTGCATGTTCAGACTCTGGAGCTGTCCAGGTGACCCCTGGCGGTGGCCACGGACCACCACCGGGTTGAGCTTCTGCACTCCAATTCCGTGGCCCCGATCTAAACCAAGGGGGCTGCCCTCTCGTGTCCCGGAGGAGATACTCCTGGCAGTATGCCCATTCCCCCGGTCTTCTCCTCTTCTCCTGAAAAGGGCGTCCCGTCCGGGCAAGATCCCTGGCCGTCCCTCACACTGCCCCACCACAAGCTGAGGCCTATAGGGTGAAGCGTCCCGTCCCACGAGGGTGGATCCTCTCCAAGCCGGAGCGCCGGCATGACCTAGTCCATGTTTCTGCCCAGTAAAACATAAGCAAAACAAGGGAGGGGAGACGCTGCTCTGACGCCACTTCCAGGCATCCCTCCTATCGTTATACCGACAGCGTGGCCAACCATGCCCAAGACTGTGACAGTCATAACACCTGTGCTCTCCTTGTCTCTGTGCAAGGACAGGATGGGAACATCTGCCCCGTCTCATCCCCAGCCGGGTTCAGGATCTCCTTCTGGATGTGTGGAAAACACCCTTTATTCGTCCGTGAGCATGCCGGCTCACGGATCACCCTGTTGGGAGGACCGTTCTTACCCTTCCGGGTCCTTCCCTTTTCTCTCTGGGGCACGACGACAGTCTGAGTCTCCTTGTGAAATGAAAAGAGACCCTGTGCTGTCTTCACTCCTGTAGACCGGCGTGAAACAGTCGCCAGGTTTTGGGGTGGGGCAGTCTGACAGCCGCCGTTGTATACGTACCTCTGTCATTACCGCCCCTACCGCACGATCCGTCATCACTGCCACATCTACTGTCAGAATCCCTGCTACCGTATCTGTTACATCCCATTTTTTTTCGCTAGGGCGTCCCGTCCAGACAAGATCCCGGCCTTCCATCAGACTGTCTAATAACAGGCTTGTACCTGGGAGTAACATCACTCAGGTTGTGGTCAGATTTGCCTACCGGAGCAAGTAGATTACACTGAAAGGCATCTTTAACATTTAAATATAGCAGGTCCAGCTTGTTGTTGCCCCGAGTGGAACTAGAAATTTGTCATCATTTGTTATAAAATCACATTGTTGATATCACCACATATTATAACTGTAGGGCCGTAGTGACTCATTAAAGGTTTGGTGACAGAATGAATCATTTCTGGTGCTAGGTCTCTATTTATGGAGGGACTAATATAAACATTAATAAGCATGATGTAATTCATCTCCCTGGGCAAATAACATGGAGGAATTCCGACAGCCAGAATTTCAATGTTGGAATTAAAAACTGTACAAACTGTGTAATATTACACCATTTCCTGAAATGCACACCATCATTCATTCACATAGATGACCAGTCCCCTTCCTGTCTTTTTTCCACACTGCACTGGGTCTCTATCTGCTGAAATAAGGTGAAATCCGACCAACATTAAAACTGTGTCAAGTATATCTGGTTTAAGTCAGTTCTCCTTAAAGCATGATAGGCCTCTGTACTTGTATACTCTATGGCCACCAATAAGTGCAGACAGTTCATACATATTATTTGACAGCAATCAAATATTTCCTTTTACAATATATAGTAGACCAAACTTTTTTTGTCTTGCTTTTACTCTCACGCCAACATGCCGAGCTCACCATCTGTGGACAATCAGCTCTTGCAGTAAAGTGAAACTACTTAGGCGCTCACAATCGCAATGCAAATAGCTCATTACATGAGTATTTAATACTCCTCACTTTCATTTTCTCAGTGTCTCTTACATTTTCTGGTGTTGCAGCCATAAGGAAACTTTCGGGTCCTCTTTGCGACTCCATTCGACTCACAGCCTATTTCAAGTGCAGTCATGATAAGCCGGTGCCTGGGTCTGCATGCATTGCAGTTCATTGGTAAATTTAAAATCCATGTATCCGATTTCTAGTGGCTACTATCAGTGACAAGCTCAATTCTAATTTTAAATAAGTTAATAAAACAGAAATACGGCACTTCTGTAAAAAGGCTGCTTCTTACAACGTGCCTGGAAGTAAGATGTGTGTAATATCACATTGTCTGTAACAGGGGTGTCCAACCCGTCGCTCGCAGCCCCTCCAAGTAGCTCGTTAAATGGTTAATGAATCCTACATAAATTTGAAAACTTGATTAGTCAAATTACGGATGGGTGATCTTGTCCAAAAAAATCATATCATGATCCATTGAACACAAAATCATGATTCACAATCTGAATTACAATCTCTCTTTTCAATATGGGCATAAATTTAGGAGAATATTCGCACTCAAATTCATCAAGACCTAAGTAACACTTTATTTTGAATTCAATTGTTCTGTCGTTCGCTAGCTAAGCGGAATTAAGGAACACGCGAGTGAGTGAGGAAGACTCCTCCCCTCGGCCTGCTGCATGGTTCTTGGTCTCGTGCAAATAAATCAGTACCATAAGCAAACTATAAAACATAGCGACATAAGAGAAATCGTAAAATCAACCAGAATGTTCAAGCATATTATAGAGAAAAACCCAAACTAAACCCGTTGTAGTAGTAGTTGTATCGTGAAAAGTGGACAGACATACAGACAGAGAGACATTGGACTATATATATATAGTCAATTTAATGCAATTATCTAATCAACCAATCACATGGCAGTTCCTTCAATGCATTTAGGGGTGTGGTCCTGGTCAAGACAATCTCCTGAACTCCAAACTGAATGTCAGAATGGGAAAGAAAGGTGATTTAAGCAATTTTGAGCGTGGCATGGTTGTTGGTGCCAGACGGGCTGGTCTGAGTATTTCACAATCTGCTGTTACTGGGATTTTCACGCACAACCATTTCTAGGGTTTACAAAGAATATTGTGAAAAGGGAAAAACATCCAGTATGCGGCAGTCCTGTGGGCGAAAATGCCTTGTTGATGCTAGAGGTCAGAGGAGAATGGGCCGACTGATTCAAGCTGATAGAAGAGCAACTTTGACTGAAATAACCACTCGTTACAACCGAGGTATGCAGCAAAGCATTTGTGAAGCCACAACACGCACAACCTTGAGACGGATGGGCTACAACAGCAGAAGACCCCACCGGTTACCACTCATCTCCACTACAAATAGGAAAAAGAGGCTACAATTTGCACAAGCTCACCAAAATTGGACAGTTGAAGACTGGAAAAATGTTGCCTGGTCTGATGAGTCTCGATTTCTGTTGAAACATTCAAATGGTAGAGTCAGAATTTGGCGTAAACAGAATGAGAACATGGATCCATCATGCCTTGTTACCACTGTTCAGGCTGGTGGTGGTGGTGTAATGGTGTGGGGGATGTTTTCTTGGCACACTTTAGGCCCCTTAGTGCCAATTGGGCATCATTTAAATGCCACGGGCTACCTGAGCATTGTTTCTGACCATGTCCATCCCTTCATGACCACCATGTACCCATCCTCTGATGGCTACTTCCAGCAGGATAATGCACCATGTCACAAAGCTCGAATCATTTCAAATTGGTTTCTTGAACATGACAAGGAGTTCACTGTACTAAAATGGCCCCCACAGTCACCAGATCTCAACCAAATAGAGCATCTTTGGGATGTGGTGGAACGGGAGCTTCGTGCCCTAGATGTGCATCCCACAAATCTCCATCAACTGCAAGATGCTATCCTATCAATATGGGCCAACATTTCTAAAGAATGTTTTCAGCACCTTGTTGAATCAATGCCACGTAGAATTAAGACAGTTCTGAAGGCAAAAGGGGGTCAAACACCGTATTAGTATGGTGTTCCTAATAATCCTTTAGGTGAGTGTATATATATAATTAAAAAAATCTTCGAAAAGGAAAAGCAGGGTGACGAGACGTGATCTTCTTGGAAGTTCTTGGAAGACACTTCAAAGACCCGCCAAGACGAAAGAGACTGACCACAGAGTGGCTCGCGGGGACCGTAAACATGACACTTGATGCCAAGAGATTGTCCCGGGGATCTGGAACATGAGATTCTTGCAAGACACGCCCTACTTACAACCGATTTCAAATAAGAGCACGGCCAGCAAAACAGTCAGTCGTGTAAAGGCATGTAGCACACACAGATCCTATGCTTTCAGCACATATAAAGCGTATAAGGACAATACGTTCTAGATGAAACGTCAATGACTAAGCAAAAAAGAAAGCAGCGTGGAGAAAAGAGATCCAAAAGTGCTGGAGAGAAAAAAAAGCAGATAAGAGATTATGAAAGCAGTGGAATTCGAAAGGCTTAAACAAACAATGGCGCGATACACATGCAGAGAAAGGTAAAGAATATGAAAGCAGTAAATTTCGAAAGTATTGCAGCGTCCCAGCCAGGTTGAAGCCTTTTTTGTTTTAAGTGACTGTTAGGTTCGATTGAGGGAGGGCAGAGTACAGTACGGAAGACTGATAGCAGGGTATTGATTGATGCAGTAAGTGGGAGCGAGACCAGGGGGAGGAGAGGTTGGAGAGTTAGAAAGTTGTGCTTGGGATTACGAAGTCAGCGATTGTTCAAGTAAAACTTTTGTGACACGTTATTACATCAGTCTGTTTTTTCTTACTTCTTCTCTTTTCGAGCCGGACGCGGAGGTTGCTACAGTATCAAATAAAAGATAGTAAAGATCGCATTAGCGCAAACAAAAGGAAATTAATCATTAGGACCAGGTGTAATTGAAAAAATAGCAGGACAAAGCGAGGTCAAAAATAAAAGGCAAAGAGTAGAAAAAAAAGTAAAACGTCATAAAGAGGTTCAAAAACAATGGTGCGAAACACATGCAGAGCAGCTTAGAGATACTGAAAACAGTGAAATTCAAAAGACACAAAAAATGTAGGTGCGATATACTGTACATACAAAGCAAGTTACAGAATATAAAAGCAGAAAAATTTGAAAGTATCAAAACAAGATAAAGATTGCATTAGCGTTAAAAAAGAGAAAATATGGACCATACGCTATGAGAATCTGTAGTCCTGCAACAGTTAAAGCAACAACAAGTTTAATTTCAAAGAAAACACAATTCGGTCAGGTGTATATTTATGATCATGGAGAAGCGGTGCACATTTAAACAAGCGAAAAGAAAGGTGATGTACCGGTAGTATATATTCCGCGAATAACATTAGATACCAAAGGAAATCTTGATATGCCGTTCGTATTAATATGTTTACCGTTTCCCGTGAGAATAGCTTTTCCTATGACAATTAACAAATCACAGGGACAAACATTAGACAAAACAATATTCACTCACACAGTACAGTATACGTTGCGTTGTCACAATGTATCTCCAGAAACGGAATCAAAATTCAATGCGATCCTAAAGAAAAGGTAATTCCAAATATTGTTTTTAATGAAGCTTGTTAAAGTGCAAATAATGAAACTGAAACAATTCCAAAGAAAAAAAACATCTTTTAAAATTGTATATCCGATTGACCAAACACAGCGGTTGGCGAGCGAAGCAAGCAGGGGGCAGAGCCCCCTAGTATATACATATATTGTGAAGGACAGCCGGGTCCCATGCCCGGCAGGGATGCCCCTGCTACTTATGTTCCAGGGGAGCTGCCATGGGCAGTCCAATACCTCCCCCGGGACGCTTGGTGGCACCCTCCCTGGCTGACGGTGATTCCTCAACCACCCACAGGGCTCCATGGGAGATGGAGTCTTCCACAGCTTGGTTGGGGCCCTGGGTGGCCGCTAGGGGCGGCTGTCTGCTTCCCACAGCCCAGCTGGACGAGTCTTCAGCCCCACCCGGAAGTGCAATTAGGACCAGGTGGTCAATCACATGGAACGCTTCCGGGTGGGCTATAAAAGGGCCCAGCCACCACCACTCGACGAGCCAGAGTTGGGAGGAAGGAGACGAAGCTTGTCTGGGAGGAGTGGTAGAGAATTGTGGTGTTTGAGTTTTGTGCTTGGTGATTTTGGGACTGTGTTTGGGCTGTGTGGCATGGGGAAGACGTGTCCCACAGCTGAAGAAAAATAAAAGTCATTGTACTTTTTATACGTGCCTCTGTGTCTTTCTGTGTCGGGCCAGGCGCCTATATAGCGCCTTTTCTACAATATATATATATATATATATATATATATATATATATATATATATATATATATATATATTAGTAAACCTTCAAAATAATGTGCAGTTAAAGTCTCAACAGCATTCTCTGCATTTCTGGAGCTTAGTAGAGCCAGATAACTATAAGAATCTTCACCAAGCAGCTCTGTAAATGTCTGCTTTGTTTGGGTCTCCATACCTCTGTGAGTCTGACATGAATGTCATGAAGTCAAACTTCAGAACAAGACTGACTGATGAATATATAAACGACTCCATAAGAGTGAACCTAAATGGCTGCACTCCATCATACACCTGCCTCTCTTGTTGACTCCATGCAGTGCCAGTCATCTCACTAACTAAAAACACACCACACGTGCAACTGGACCTGTGAATACTCTTGTGAAGTGAAACAGTGACATGGAACAAAATGACAAATGAATAAGTAACATCTGTGTATTTATAATTGCATTTTTGTTTTGACAGCATTCATGTTTTTTTGTGATGTTTTAATGCAAAATATGAGTTGTGGACACCAACATTTTGTAAATGTTCAGGCAAAACAAAGCTTATTCAGTTTGTTTGGGTTGAAATAAGCTATGAGAATAAACGTTAGAAAACATGAGCAGATCTCTGCCATTTTCATTTTGTAAAAGTAGCTCTCAGGGGAAAAAAGGTTGGAACCTTTGGTGTATTTTAATATAATTAACCGCCTGTCTAAAGGATAAAAGAGCAGAAACAAGAAGAAGTGATGTCAGAGACTGAGATGCTTCGAAAGAGAGAGATTCCATTTCATCTGGACGTCAGAGAACGTAAGTCATGCATCACACAGTTTGCTGAATCAAAAAGCCACTGATTTTCAGTAAGCACTCTAAGACTATATATATATATATATATGTATAAGATTACAAAAAGCATACAATGCTTGCAAAAGGTCATTCCAAAGGCAACCAAGTCCCAAGACAGAATCCAAAGAATGATCAGAAAACAGAGGAAAAAAAAGTCAGAAATCCAGAAAAATCACAAAAGCACAATAGAGCACAAGAACACTCGCCCTTCCCTCGCGCATTCAATTGAACTGCCAGGAACTGTGGGAAACCCTTTATGAGTGCAGTCCCTGGCAGAGATGGGCAGATGGTCCTGCCTCTTGGGGAACCACCAACAAAACACAAGCCACATAACAAAGGCTTAGGGACAAAATCACAAACAAGGAATAATGCAAATAATTAACACAAGCAACAGTAACATAAACAAAGAACTCAATAATGAATACAAACAATATGAACCAAGGATTTGAACCCCAGCCAGGGGAGGAAACCTTGTTGAAATACAACAAATATATTGCAGTGACATTAGTTAGCCTTTGCTTGCTTTGCATCTGGTTGCCTTCATTTTAAGAGTAGGCCTTGAGCAAGGCCCTTAACCTGCAGTTGCTCCGTCCTGGGTATGACGTCAACCTGCATCCAGCCCTGCAAGCAGGTCTTCCAACTTGTAGGGAGAACTCTGGGGTTTGTGGCAGGATTGGCACTCTAGCCACTGTAAAAAAAACTCACACTGTTCCAGTGTGCTGCTGAGGTCTCACCCACTATATACAGGTCCTAGTCCAGGTGGTCCATCATGTGATGGGTGCAGCAACACACTATCAGCGTATACTCCCAACCTCTCTCTTTCTTGCTAAATAACTTCTTTGTTTCCAGCCTTGTCCAAGGTGGGTACATTTGCCAAAAAAGCAGCCAAACTTGGTACAATGGAGGTGACCGTGAGAAGAAATTTTAAAAAAATACAAGGAAAATGATGCATGCAAAACACGGTCCTATCAGCCATCAAAGTCTAATCATAATTCAAAATGCTGAAGTCAAAAATGGGATCTATTATTGCTAATAAAGACCAAGCCAATAACCACACAGAGACTTCTTTTGAATTATGCACAAACTCAGGTAAGTAAAGGTTGTTACTGGTGACCTTTTAACCTGTTATGTCAATGACTTCAGGTGCTGTGACCTCCAAGGCCACACCCCTGTCAACAAGAAGTGCATCCTAACAACAGGACTTATAAAATGGTGACGTGCAGTAAAATCAAAATGGGGTCCAAATAAGATATAAAAAATGTATAACTCTTTGAAAACAACACAAGAAATTAAACAATATCAGAAATACATTCTACAACCAAAAATAGGTTCAGAAAAACTTTAAAAATGAATAAAGAATACCAAGCATAATAAAGGTATTGTCAGTACTGTTTGATTTGTGTTGTAAATCTGTTATTTTCTGATATTTGCACCTTTCATATACTGTTTTCTTACACTTAAATTTTATTTATTATTTTTTATCATTATTCCAGTCATGTCATTTTTTTCATCGATCTCTGCCATTTTGTGACAGTTTTAATGGCCTCAGCCATACTGTTTACAGTTGCTACAGTCTGCCAGTCTGAAGGTCACATGTCAAAGATTTTAGTGTGTTCTGCAATGAATTAAAATTTGTCAGGTGAAAAGAGGGAGAAAGAAAATGACCAGATGATGAAACTAGTGGGAGGCATAACCGGTGTGATAAGAATGAGTCAGAGACATCATAAAGATTTGGGGCAGCCACCTGTATAATTGAATCGGCTGCAAAAGTAGTTTTAAATAGCACGATGTGCTTAGTTCGGAGTCCAGAACAGAACTGCCTGTACTGAGGCAAGATGGCAGTTTTAAAGGGCTGGAAGGGAAATGACGTCATCTATGCCAGAACTGGGAGTGGTGTCCTTGTGCCCGGAAGTGACGTCATCCTTGGGGCCGGCAACAGGCGGGATTTCCCGGAAAAGGTCTGCAAGGGACCGAGAGAGATAGTCAGTACACTCCGCCACCCCCTGGCCTGGCGTAGAATTACTCGTGTTTAGGCCCTTCAGCTGATTCCCATGCGCACGTGTGTGACACCGGTAAGACCGATAACCATTCGGCTAACCAATATTTACAATAAAATGTAAAGTCAGAATTCTTTACCTCCATGCAGACTTATTCTGATAAACTGGAAGAACCCAAACTCTCCTCTTTTAAGTCAGTGGGAAACCGATGTGTTATATTATTTGAAATTGGAAAAAATCAAATACTCAGAGGATCCGTACAGACCTTTTTCAAAACATGGCAGGATCTAATCAGTAATATTTTAAAATAAGTTCATGAAGCACAGAGAATTTATTAATTTAGGTATGTTTACAAGCCTTAAATTTTACGCAGTTTGGCTTGCTCTCTCTCTCAGGGGTGGGGATCGATCTGTTCTTAACATAATTCTTTTTTTGTAAAAATTGGATTGCTATGTATGGATTGTAATAAAATTAATAAAAATTAAAAAAAAAAAAAAAAGAATTCTTTACCTCAGTGTTTGTTAAGCTATGGGTTGTCACATAATGTTTGAACTTGGGTTGTGGTGAGTTATGAATTACTGAATAAGACGGGGTCACAAATGTTTTTAGAAAGCAATTTCCCCGGACAGCAATAGGTGGAGATTCTCCATTGGGGGCCACCGCCCCACCCAGTAAAAGGATCGGTGGTAATTCTCCAGTGGGGACCAAGGGATGACCATCTATGGCAAATCCACAAGGGAGATAAATCCCCGGGTGGCATGGTGGTGCAGTGGGTAGCGCTGCTGCCTCGACGTTAGGAGACCCGGGCTCGCTTCCCAGGTCTTTCTCCAGCAATTCTCAGTTTCTCGTCATGAATTTACTTATGTAAATCAGTGATACTAAAGTGCAGTTGTAGTTGGAGATACTAAATTGCAATATCCATCCATTATCCAACCTGCTATATCCTAACTACAGGGTCACAGGGATCTGCTGGAGGCAATTCCAGCCAACACATGGCGCAAGGCAGGAAACAAACCCCGGGCAGGGCGCCAGCCCACTGCAGGGCACACACACCCACACACTAAGCACACACGAGGGACAATTTAGAATTGCCAATGCACCTAACTTGCCTTATTTTTGGACTGTGGGAGGAAACCGGAGCACCCAGAAGAAACCCACGCAGACGCTGGGAGAACATGCAAACTCCACACAGGGAGGACCCGGGAAGCGAGCCCTAAATTGTAATAGTATATGTATATTTTTGTATTTTTTTGTATTTGTTATACTGTATTAATTCGTGAGGGGATATTGTTTTTTTGCAAGACCTTTGCAGGTTAAAGCGTAGGGCAAGCCATTGTACGGCACACCAGAGCAGTTTTCTGGTAGCTTATATATACTGTAGATATTGAAGTTGGGCAAATGTTGAGACACGGTGAATTTCAAAAAATTGGTTTGTCAAATGGGCAAAACTCCGTTTAATTACAACAAAAGGCAAGAAATTTTCAAACAAAATACATGTTAGATGGCTCTGAATAGTTGGGACAGTTCCCCTATTACAGTGGTCATTCTTTAATATAGCACACTTCATCTCTCTCACTAGTGTCGTCAGGTCCAAAATAAGGCGCCACCTTCCAGGGGTATCTCTGTTTTTATACTGAGCGAACCAGAAAGGGTGGGGTTTCCTTGGCTTTGTTGCGCTCAAGGGGTGGCTACTTGGGACTGTCAAGGAAAAAAGAGACAAGATTGTTAGAGACAGTTGGACGTCAGCACCTGAGGCATGCCGATCTTCACCCTGTCAAATAAGCAAACCAGCCGCCATTGCACAATGCTTCCATTTCTGCTTCCATTCCTCCTCCAGCAAGCATCATCCCCTTCCTCCTGACTCTGGCTCCCGGAGTGGTGGCCGCTGGTTCCTTTTAAGCCGCACCTGGGAGTATTCCAGGCTGATCGTTATAGAAGTCTGGAATTACTCCCAGGTGTGGTGGAAGCCCAAAATAGTCCACTACAGCTCCCCATGGTGCCATCCCCGAAACCCAACTGGGCTGTGCCAAACTCCAACTCCCATGGAGCCCTGCAGGAATCTGAGGCGCTGCTGCTACCCGGCTGCAGGTGGGCCTCTGTAATCTAGCATCCTGGGGTAGGTAGTGGCCGGTGAACATTTGCTCCCTTGGCCATTCCACTACAACAGCCTTATATATATAAAATGCTAAGGTCTGTCCATCTGTCATCTGATCACTTGGGAACCATTGGAGCTAGGACCTTGATCTTGGTCTTAATCAAAAATCATAGCACCTGAAGTTCAAAAAATTTAAAGTAGCACCAACCTCAGCAAACTGACCCATGCTTGTGCATTTATTATATGTTAGATGTTCCTTTTTTTGGGGAAACTCGATGTAGCGTTTATGGGTCTCAAGTATGAAGACATTACAATAATAATAAAAAGACACTTCTCTTCATGGAGAGGTCAACAAGCATTTTCATACAAGTAACGAGGTATATAACGAAGATTTGTAACTATTTCTATGTTGTCTTTTCTTTGGCTTGCATATTTTTACATCTACTACTTTATTTATTTTACTCTATTTTTTAAGTACATTTTAACTTCTACTGTAGAGGAACTAAAATAAGTAACTAGAAAACATTCTAAGGATCATTAACTCCATAAACTACAGGTATGTTTCATTTCCCTTTTCTTTTAGGACCATAGGTCCTCATGTTATTACTTACCAGTAACGGCGCACTGCACTATAACGTACAGTAAATACACTTGACTTGAGCATTCCTAGTTTTCATCCTCTTTCGCTGTATGTTTAGCATTCGTTTGCTCAGAGGTTGATGTGCTTGCTGTTTCCTGAGCAGCTCTATTTTCTCCACCCTAGCGGCCTGCTTCTTCTCTTCTTTCATAGGCATCGCTTCGAATTAAAACTGATTAACTCAGAGCTTGTGTCGCAATTTCTTAGTACGTTTTCTTTAATTTTTCACTTACGCTGGCGCTTAAGTCTTCAGTCTGCCGCAGGAATGATTTAAGATATGAAGAGGCAGGGGAAGTGACGGCGAAGGTGGTAGGGGCGAGAATGGCGCCCATAGACATGTGCCGTACAGCCATCCTGCTGGCCGCTGCTGAGAGTTGATTCTACAATAAAATAAAATAAAAATAAAAAGAAGAATAACCTTGGCGGTCAATCATCACCCTGAAAGTGGATAGTAGATGTCACATAGTATATTTGTACCAAATTTCAGGTCAATAGGTCAAACGGTTTATAAGCTACATGTGATTTAAAATCCTGGACAGACAAACGAACAGCCACTGTAGCATATTATATATAAAGATACAATGATACAATTTTCATTGTATATGGCATGCTGTCCAGCAGGTGGCAATATTGCACTTTTTTCTTTCAAATTAGTTATTTTTTCCACTGGACACAGGAGAATATTCACACCTAAGGTTTCGCTTAAACTCAGTTAACAAATGAATATCTAGATTATTGTCCTGCTCCCCACATTCCAGGTAGGAATATGTGGGTTCAAGAAATTAATGGATAATGGAGATTTAATTTTGTATACACTGGTACCCAAAAACTGTGGTGGGTTGGCACCCTGTCCAGGATTGGTTCCTGCCTTGTGCCCTGTGTTGGCTGGGATTGGCTCCAGCAGACCCCCGTGACCCTGTGTTTGGATTCAGCGGGTTGGAAAATGGATGGATGGTACCCAAAAATACTGTCCTTAAACAAAGTACTGTCATTTTAAAATCACAATGAAAGGCTAATATTGAATACCCTGTAAAAAAATCTGATTGCAAATTCCTGAAAAGCAGATCTGTTTAAGACAAATGGACTCACCATTCACAAGGAGAAGATCGGACGCAATGCCAATCAGGTGACAGATAACATTGGCATGTATTCAGGTAAAGAATAAATAAACACTGTAAGGGGTATCATTCTGAACATATTGAGATTTTAAAAAACACTGATCTTCATACATAGAGATAGATGAGGAATGATAATTTGCCTCATCTTTCTGTTCATGCATACTTTAAATGTACTGCTTTAGGCAATCTCATTAGTTTCTGGTAAGCTGACTCCTCTGACACTCAGTCATTTTAAACTCATCCCACATAAAAACCATGTTTACTCAGGAGAGGTCACAGATATTAAATCCCAGGCTTGGTGTGGGTGTAGAAGTAATCCATATTTACTTGTAGTGAGGTTATCGCCCATTGCACGGCTGCACTCAAATCTCAGTCTGGGTGGTTCTTCGTGTGGTCGCGGTGCTAACGCACTGTAATCAGCGCATGCTTCCAACCCTATCATGGTAGCCCAGTGGTTAGTGCTGCTACCTCACAGCACCAGAGTGCTGCTTTTATACGCCACGCCTACTTGTGGCCATTGCGGAGTCTTCATGTGTTGGTCTGTGTTTTTTGTTTGTTGTGCCCCCCTTAATGGCGGCATTATAGTTCAGACCAATTAATTGTTAGATAATTTTGTCATTAAGCGTGTTGACATATATTAAGGGGGTGGGGACGTGCTTCTCTGTCTGATGCCATTTTCACTGTTCTGACTTTGAATACAAGTGGCACGTCTGCATTGGTGCATTCTGCGTGCAGCATCATGCATGGATATGCATTTGTGTCACATTCGCTGCAATAACACGTCAAGTATACTCCTAACCCTAACCTTGAGTAACCTATACTACATACATTACATAAATGAATAATTATTGTAATACAGTAATAATAATACATTAATAACTATACTGTAATAAGACCACTTACAATGGTAGTTCGATTTCATTTATTATATCTCTATGGAAGCGCCATCATTAAAGCACAACATCTTTAGTCTGGATGGTCTCAACCAGGGGTGTCCAAACTTTTTTCACTGGGGGCCACATACAGAGAAATACACGAAGGGATGGGCCACCCACTAGAGGTGAGCTATATTACCTCACCTCCTGTGTATTAAGTTAGCAAAATCAATCAAATATATGCTTCATAATTGAATACTGTATGCTTAAAGAAAAAACAGCATCACATCTCCATTAATGGTTTTTCATTTATTGTGCTCTCATCACATGCAATCAAGTAGAAATCAAAAGCACAAGCTTTATTTGACACTTGATGTTTTAAGTTAGCTGACAAATCTTCAATTTGCCACAAAACTGCGTTTCTGGACAAGCTAACACTGTTGAATTCCTGCCTTTTCTCCGGGCACATTATCCCTACAACTTTAGTGAGGCACCATTTTATGCAATCACCATCTGAGAAAGGTTTCCTGTGATGGGCAGTGAGTTGCGTTACTTCGGAACTGGCTAATGTGGCATTTTCTTGTGTTTTGTTCAAAATCCTGTTGTTGAGCCAGAAGACTGGCTGTCATTTGCTTAAATTTCTGTTCTCGCTCGGCACCTGTGTAGGATGTGAGGGTCGGATGTTTGGTTTTGTAGTGTGGACACACATTATACTCTTTCATCACTGCAATAGTTTCATTACAAATCAAATAGACACATTTGCCCTTGACTTCTAGGAAAAAATATTAATTTTCCCACTGTGTCTGAAATTTTCTGCGTTCACTTGCTATTGTGCGTTTCTTTGGTTTTGCCAAAATTGTTCTTTGGTTGTGCTTATTTGTGAAGATGCTGCCTTGATCAAGACAGTAGCTCTGCCTTGTGTTAAACCTAAGAAGTACAATACAGTTAAGAACAAGTTTCATGTGTGTGGGCCATATTTCATTATATAGGGTCATCCAGATCTAATTATGCAATTTTCATTACGCTATAATTATTACGTTTATTACATAAAAAATCAACTGAAAAATCCCCGACCATCGAGAAACGTGCGAACTGACGACATGAAGAATTGTGTTCACGCTGAACTGGAATCGTCTCCGCATAAATCAAAGTTATCCAGAGGATCTGGATTTGCATAATTAGATCTGGACCACACTGTATTTTTAGAATTTTCTGCGAGTCAATTATAAGTAGACTACAGGCCGCAGTTGGCCCGCGGGCCATAGTTTGGACAACCCTGGTCTCAACTAAGTCATGACTGTACTCAGGTTTTCCTTCCCGACTGTGTCGTTGACCGAGGGAAAACACACGTCCACCAAAGTTGAGGTGCCAACTAGTTCACCTCTTTTATTAATTAATAGGTCCCACAAAATAAACAGGACATCGATATTGCAAACAAAAGAAACGAAAAGGCAATATTGCCAGGTAAGGCTTGAATTTGAAGCAAGATTGGCATAGCTGTCACAATATCAGGTTAGGGCTCATCCAGTGGCCTACTCTTCCTGGAATGAGACAGCCTCAGCCAGGAGCAGCTCAGTTTTATAGTTGCTGGACAGGAAGGGACGGAGTCAGTTGCCCTCACTGGGTAGTTTCTCTGAGCTGTAGGTGGAAAATGCAACAGTACCACCAGTGACAGCGTCCCCTCGTGTTCTGGAGTGGTATAACTTACCTCTAATGAGCTTGGAATGTGGCCTTGTGACACACATGTGTGACCCTGGCATTTCTAAATTGGCCTCATATGGATGCATGTGTGAGAGACCCTGCAATGAACTGGTTCCCCATCCAGTTTTGTTTCCTGCCTTGCATCTGAACCTTCCCAGATAGGCTTCACCCCTATAGCCCTGATTAAATTTGGTTGAGAATTTACAATGTCTGAAACAGTAATTCCTGATTTTCTCTATTACTGCAGTTTTTAAAAGTGAATGTTTATTGGTCTTTATCAAAAATCTGATATTAGATAAAGGATACATAAATATAAATAAACAAATGCTACATTGTTATATTTACTACTATTATACAGTATATTGAATGAACTGGTACCGTGTGAAAAGGTCATTTGCTTCAAGTTAGGTCAAGCTAATAAAATGAATAATTAGAGTTAGCTGACTGAGCACAGCCAGGATTGATTACAGCAAACCCTGATAAGTATAATCATAATTTATCTTAACCTTTACCTTCCGAATCAAAGTGTCAGCACAAAGATTGAACCACTACAGAATGGTAGAATCAAATGAAAATACTGAAGTGAGTAGATAAAAAAATCTGTCCGTCTGGAAGGGGCTGCATAAAGCCCCAATAGGGATACCCAAGTCTGTCTGTCCACATGAAACAACTCTGGCCCCCAGTGGACCAAATCTGTTGAACTGTGGCACATTTATTCTTCAAGAAAAGTTTGTCAAGAGAGTACAATTTTAATTTAGATTTCTTGAACAGATCGCACTGTATACAGTTTTAAAATGTCAACATTTCCCACTGAAAAGCACTGGCAAATTTGCAAGATCATCTATCTTAAAACAGAGAAATGTTCCCTTTGTCTTCAGCTACAAATTAGTTAATTGTTTCAACTTTACATTGACAGCAGTTACACCATCTTTTATATTTTGTATATTTTTCTCCTTTTTACTTTCGATAGCCACTATGAATGGCACACAGATCCCCAGTACAGTTAATGAAACATCAACAGACTGCGTATAGGAAGTCAAAGTCACTAGCTGTTTGCAAATTGTTTCTGCTTTACGAAGTCTTCCCAATGGCTTGAGCTCAAGCAGAGGAGAAGCAGTGCATCCTTCTGGTTGCTTTAAGTCATAATGTGTCATTTAAAAGTGTAAAAGGCAAGCATGAAAAAGAAAAAGTTATTTACAGTAGATATGAATGGAGTACTCTGTGGCATGTAAGCAGCCATGCACAGAGCAAATAAACATTTAGTCAGTCTTAACCTTACACTAAACCAACATTACAGCTCCATTACCTGCCGATTATAATGATTCACTATTTCACTGTGTAACACTGTGATTTACTAGGGTGACTAGATGTTTCAGTGACTTCGACAGTCCCAATTACAGGCTATGCACCTCAATAAATAACTAAAGACTATCTAAATGTCCCGGTTATAATGGGATGTCCATCTAATAAAACACTGCTATGGTGAAACAAGCACCCTCGTAATATATTTAAAATATGTGAGTACGAAACTCCAAGGGACACCCCCCCCATAACTCTTCCCATCCTGTAATATACTATACATATAATAGTGAAGTCAAAACTCTGAAGGGGAAAGCTTCATTGAGAACTTTTGTTAAATCTGAACAGCATCGCAAGGACAGCTAAGAAGCAGACAAAAACAAAGAGCACTGCCATTTATTTGTTTAGACTTCAAGCATTGTCTTCAATTATACGTTTTCATTTGTAAAAGTCTTTTTATTTTTCCATGCCTTGATCCCAGTCTGATGATGATTAGATAAAGCAGATATTAAACTCTGTGGTGGGCTAGTGCCCTGCCCGGGGTTTGTTTCCTGCCTTGTGCCCTGTGTTGGCTGGGATTGGCTCCAGCAGACCCCCATGACCCTGTAGTTAGGATATAGCGGATTGGATAATGGATGGATGGATGGATGGATGGAGATATTAAACAAATGAGGATTGGCTGTATATGTGGGCATAATGCTACACAAGCATCCTGGTGTTATCCTTGTCATTCTATAATTCACCATCAGAGGGCCACATTCACCAGATATCCATAATAGTCTGTTGCTGTAATAAAGTTTGCCTTTCACTTCTTTTATTCTTTAACAATTGTCATAACTGGATATCTTTACAAGTTCTTCTTCTTTCGGCTGCTCTTGTTAGGGGTTGCCACAGCGGATCATCTTCTTCCATATCTTCCTGTCCTCTACATCTTGCTCTGTCACACCCATCATCACCTGCATGTCCTCTCTCACCACATCCATAAACCTTCTCTTAGGCCTTCCTCTTTTCCTCTTGCCTGGCAGCTCTATCCTTAGCATCCTTCTCCCAATATACCTCTCATCTCTCCTCTGCACATGTCCAAACAAACGCAATCTCACCTCTCTGACTTTGTCTCCCAACCGTCCAACTTCAGCTGACCCTCTAATGTACTCATTTCTAATCCTACCCATCCTTGTCACACCCAATGCAAATCTTAGCATCTTTAACTCTGCTAAGCAATTAATTAAAAAAGTTTTTTTATAATTTGTTTTTATTTAGGTTACGTTAATGACCAATTGCATTTGTCACTGTGTGTGAATATGGGGTGTGTGCATTTGACTTCCCAGTTATAAATCTTTACCCATTTTGTTATCCACACCTTATCATCTGGTTCCATTGTAAATTATTTTCTGTCTCACCCTTTCTATAAAAACACACAGCATTCTGCTTAATAACGGAAAACAATTTCTAGAATGAAAATAAGTGTAACAATCAGATGTAGAACCTCAAAAACCCTAAAAAAAGACTTTAAAAAGGGCACAAAAAATGATCAACATACGAGGGATGTTCAAAAATTTTCTGCACTTTAACTATTTATTAAGAAATTCAAAACAAATTACATCACTTTTCAACATAATCACCTTCCAATTTTCCCCGTGTCGTATCAACTTGCCCAATTACTGCTCCTCCCGCCTTCACCGTTTCCAAAGAAAATACGAAAAGTGTGGAAACTTTTTGAACGTACCTAGTATAAGATCATAACACTTGGACATCAAGTGTCAACACTCATGTCGTCACACAAGTGATGTCATGATGCACGACTTCTGGGGACACACCTCGAGTGGCGAAGTGCTGCATAAAGGAAACAATATCACAAAACAGCACCTCCTGTTAGAAAGCAAAATCTTGCATTAATTTCATAACAAAGCAGCAGAAGGTAATGAAAGTGTACACTAAATTATAACCGAAAAAAGAAAAAAATATTTAGTAATTATTAGATTAGATATACTTTATTAAATCCCAAAGGGAAATTCAAATGCATACTGCAGCAAAACAAAAAACATAAAAATATAAAATACACAAATGTTAGCTCAATGTACAATTTAAAAAAATTCAGACGTGAGCGTCAGTAGGCTTTGCACCCTAGGAACCAATTTACCCAAACTATTCTATAATATTTCAGTAATTATTTATCACTCTGATGCTGATCTTTCTGATCATAAAATAGGTCATTATGATAGCAATTGACAAGAGGAATTCAAAATTAGTTCCAGAATTACGGTATTTGACAGTTCCTCTAGAGTTCCTCTTTCTCTTGCACAATTTGGCTCAAAAACTAATCAGCACATCATCATCTCATAACAGGCTTAAGTTTTGAGTATTTTTCAGACCAGCCATTTTAGCTCTAGACCAGTGTTTCCCAAACTTGGTCCTGGGGACCCCCTGTGGCTGCAGGTTTTTGTTCCAACCAGCTTCTGTTTTCAGTTGGACTCCTGAGCTAATTAAGTGATGTGTTATTTCCCACGTTCTGTGTTTTAGGAACAATATAGAAATAAGAAAACTAAGTTTGCTAAAAAAAAAAAAATAAATTAAAATGTACCAAGCAGTTATATGGGAATAATGTATTTTTTCTTTTTAACTGTATTTTCATCTTGTGTTCTAATTGTTTAATGAATCTATTATTTACTAATCAGTGGGTCTGACACTAAAGCAGTTGCAGCCTTTGATTATTCACTGTTATTTGCCTGCATGTCTGCTCGGCTCGTTTTTAATTGTCTTTAATACAACGAAGGGGGAAAACTGCACAGAGAAAGGACAACATATAATGAAATCAACAAAAAAGAGTTAAGCATTTAAATCTATAGCAAAAATAAAAATATTTCTAAATATCTTATAAATGTAAAAATCATTCTGCTATGCTTTTCTGAATGTCGAATTAAAGAAAAAAAATGCCAGCTAATCAAATGAGGTTAGTGTTATCAGGTGTTGTTGCTGATGATGAATCTGTTTGGAACAAAAACCTGCAGCCACAGCGGGTCCCCAGGACCAAGGTTGGGAAACACTACTCTAGACCATCCTCAAGAAACTGTGTCACACAGACACACGCCCATCCCCTGGATATGTGTATATATTGTGAACACCAGGGGTCGCTGTTGCCCTGTTAGACCTAATGGACAGACGCTGACACAGGGTAAAAGCACCAATAAGTATTCTTTTTATTCTTTTTTTCCCTCTGTAGTGCCTCCAAAGCACCCCAGACACAGCAGACAGGCAATACAATAATAAATAAACACAATATTATTCTCCACTACACCTCCCAGCAAGCTCCATCACACTCCTCCCAACTCTGGCTTGCTTGCTGGGTTCCCATCAGTCCTTTATATAGTCCTTGACCCAGAAGTGCTTCTGTTCTTCCTCCCACATGACTTACTAGCACTTCTGGATCAGCTGCAGAATTCAGGTTTTCAATCAGCCCGGAAGTACTTCAGGGCTTCCCTTGTCATAGTCCATTAGTACTTCCAGGCTAGGTGAGAATTTGTTTTCCCACCAACTTCCCACAGCATCCCCTGGCGGCACCTATGGTACCCAGAAGGGCTGTGCTGCTGAACTCCAAGTCCCATAATGCCCTGCGGGCATCCAGGGCACCGCTGCAGTCCAGGGAAGCTGCCATCTATCGTCTTGGTGGAGGCAGTGTCCTTGATAAGCTGCCTTCCCCCATCCTTCCATTACTGGGGCGTCCTGGCCAGGATAAACTGCTGGACGTCCCTTACAATATATATATATATATATAGAGAGAGAGAGAGAGAGACAAAGAGGGAGAGAGAGGATGGCATGGTGGTGCCATATGTCATAATTGCATTATTTTGTTTATTTTTTTTATCATTGTTTTGTGTCCTGGATGCTACATTTATGGCTGTTGTGACATTTTGTTTGTGAAGTTGACATGGAATGTTGTGCCCAGAATAACAACAGGACAGAAGCCCCTCAGAAAGTTTGCTTAAAATGTTAAAGTTAAATGAAAAGTTGTCAGGCCTCTGCCTAAGATGAACATGTAGCCCACTTTAATCACTAGATGGCACATAAGAAGCCAGGCAAAATTAACAATATGCCTAAAAACAAGACACCATTTCAATTTCCCTACAAGGTTTTTTTTTTTGTGGAGTTTTTCTCTTGTCTTCTTAGGGGGGGCTGTCAAAAAAACAGCGTCTCTTAAAGTGCGATAAGAGGTATTCCTTGTGTGATTTTGGGCTATACAAGAAATACATTGTTGTTGTTGTTGTTGATGGATATTTAATTTTTTTGCCCTTGTAATATGACCCTGAAACCCGACTACAAGAGATTAGGTGCTGCCAAATGAAACATTTCTTCATAACATTTTTTCAATTAGTTTCTATATTTACAGTACATTTTGTGTATAAACAGGTCATGGGGCGCTTCACATATTTAAGGTGTTTTTTACTTGCATTTTCTTTGTTTAAACTTTTGACTAGATACAAAAGCATCACTGGCCATTCAGTGCCATTTCCAGTACTCATTTATGTTCAAACATCCAGGAAGTCAAAGGTCATTCTGACAGAAGCGCACACCCGGCAGGAATTCCCTCCTTTAGTGAACAAAAATCTGCACTGAAACAAGCAGCACTCATTTTATATAGCAGCTTCAGTTTTTTATATGTCTATAGGGTTATTCGTGTCATGTGAGCAGGGTACAGTGTGATTCGTATTTACCTGCAGTCTCCTAGGAGAGTTAAAGGCAGATCCTTCATTCACCCTGTTCAGATGAGGTCACTCATGCCAGATGCTCTTGACTTGCGTCGTTCACAGCCTGTGATGTCTCGCTGTGCTCCAGTTCATCGAGTGTTGCCATGGGGCTCTCTAGTGGTAAACATAGATAAACCGCTGCAGATTAGTAAGCGGGAGGCAGACACTGGCCTCAGTACGCTTTTACACCTTTACGGGACCTCTAACACTTTTCTCCATTACTGAACAAAGCACACCCAAGAGTTCATGTTTGTGTAACAGAGCTTATGCGTCATGCCACTTCCTTTATAAGGCCTGCCTTTACCAACAGCTTAGCAGCTGCTTGATGCATCCTTCTATTTTATCAGGAGAAAAACATAATAAAAGATAAAATATGCTCTTACATATAATTCATTTGTTCATTTTCCAGCCCTACTTATTAATTTGGAACATGGCGGGGGCACATAGCTTATCTTGGCAGCACAGGGTATAAAGCAAGAAACAAGCTTGTCAGCCAAATCAAAACTTAACCATGGGCATTGGCAATACAGTGAGCAGGCACTTGTCATACATTTCTAATACTAAATCAAACGAATCCCAATTTGAAAAATATATTAATAAAGCATTGACACCAACAGAATTCAAATTAAGCGATTGGCAGAGATGCTGATACATTATTTGATCAAGCACTTGATTGACAAGAGGACAATGTCACTATAAGCAGACATTCTACACTCGAGTAGGCAAAATAATTCCAACAAAACAGACCTTTGGCCAAATTTGACTTAATTAGAGAATGACATTAAGCCCAGGTCATCCAATAAGTACATTAAAGGTTTTGTACTCAATAGCAAATGCCGCAAGCATGATATATATTGTCACAAGAACAACAAAGAGACATTGGAAAGGTTTGGGGCAGCCACCTGTATAATATTTCCCGGCTGCAAAATCGATCAAAAAGAACAGACATGTTCACACGACTGAGTCCAAAATAGAACTGACTTGCTGCCTTAAAATGGCGGCCATTAAATGTAAGTAGAGGAAGTGATGTCATCAGGGCCGGAACCAGCAGTGATGTCATTGGTTGCCCTGGAACCAGGCGGGACTTCCTGAGAATGGTCTGCAAGGAATTGAGAGAGAGAATCCGTGCACTTCGCCTCCCCCTGGTTAGGCGTGGAATTACTGTTATTCAAGCCCTTTAGTTGTCCCCTAAGTGCGTGTGTGTGACAATATATATATATTGTGGAATATGGCGGAACATTCATCCCAGCCAATACCTCCAGGCCGCCAGGTGGATACCACGGGGGCCGCTACAAGGCACTGCAGGGAGGAACAATGATGGTTTTCCCTACAACTCGGATGTGTGTCCTAGTCACATGGACAGAGGAATGACGTGCTTGAAGAAGAGGAGTTTTAAATCTGACCCGGAAGTGTTTTCTCTCTCTGTCCATGTGACTGGTAACGGATGGGTCACGGACTATATAAAGGACTGTGGGAGATTCCAGGGTTGAGCTGAGTCAGGTGGCAGGGTGACAACGCGTCTGGGAGTGTGGAGGATTGATTATTGATTTATTATTGTAGTGATTTATATGAGTATTGTGGAGTGGAGGGTGCTTTGTACACTTTATTATTGGAATAAAACAAATTATTGGACTTTTATGTGGTGTCTGGTGTCTGATCCGAGGGTTCAAGGGAACGATAGCGCCCCCTTACTGTCACAATATATATATATAAAATTAATCAAATATTATTCACTCATAAAAATCCAGTTCAAGGTTTCCAATTATACAAACCAATATGTCTTGAGGAAGAGGAAATAAATTAGTGTACTGTGAATACTTGGAGAATGCACAAACTCCAGGAGCAATAACAATAAAGTGTGCAGCAAAATGCTACTTATATAATAATTTTCTAACCCACTTAATTCAGATCAGGGTCATGGAGGATGCTGGAGCCTATCTCAGTTAGCATAAGGAACAAGGAATGTACAAACCCCAGACAGGGCACCAGTCAATTGCAGGGCAAACACACACACACCCACATATAACATACATTTAGAATTAGCGCTTCACCTAACCTGTGTGTCTACGGGACAGTGAGAGGAAACAGGAAATCCACACAGACATGGGAGAACATGCAAATTCCATGTAGGGAAGACCCTCGATGCAAACTCTGGCCTACTGTGAGACAACAGCATTATCACTTCACCACTGCGCTACCCTATTATATGGGGTGTGGCAGATAAGTAATGAGACTGATTTTTTATTTACCAAAGTTTTTATTTTTTTCAAACATCAATGTTATCCCCTTCAAAGTAGTTCCCTTGGGCAGCTACACACCG
The DNA here is from genome assembly GCF_016835505.1 of Polypterus senegalus. Classification (NCBI taxonomy): domain Eukaryota; kingdom Metazoa; phylum Chordata; class Cladistia; order Polypteriformes; family Polypteridae; genus Polypterus; species Polypterus senegalus. Next base: position 31,298,371 of record NC_053160.1, on the reverse strand, counting down.
ATGGAGACGTTGTTCCCACTGTTGGTAGCAGCGCTGGAAGTCTTCAACCGATATGGTCTTTAGCATGTCCGTTACACTCTTTTGGATGTTTTCTAAAGTCCCAAAATGACGTCCTTTGAGGACATTTTTCAGTTTAGGAAAAAGGAAAAAGTCACACAGACTGAGGTCAGGTGAATAAGGGGGCTGGGGAACCACAGGAATGTGTTTTTTCGATTGTCCTTCTGCTCAATTGTGAGGTTTTTCTGCACCATTTTGGCACAGACCTTTCACATGTGCAAATGTTCAGTCAAAATTTGATGAACGGTAAATCTGTTCAAATTTAATTGTTCACTCAACATTCTTAATGTTAAACGACGGTCTGATCTCACAAGAGTGTTCACACGTTCGATGTTTTCATTGATTTTTGAAGTTGAAGGCCTCCCTGAAAAACTTGAGCTCGGGATAAAGAATGTTCCCCATAGGCCTGTTTTAACTTTTCAAACGTCACACTTGCCGATTCTCCAAGCTTAACACAAAATTTAATGGCACAACGTTGCTCCAAATTCCGCTGTTCCATTTTGCGTGACGCACAACCAAAAACACAACTTCGCTAATAGCAGTCACAAAAATCACGTAGTTAACGGAAGGAGTTGAAACTCGCACTGAGCTATGGGAGGGTACTGATACACGTGCTCTATCAAGGACAACAGCGCAGCGTTGCCAGATCGCTTGCAGTGTTGCCGGTCTCATTACTTTTCTGCCACACCTTGTATTATACTAGCAAAATACCCGCACTTCGCAGCGGCGAAGTACTGCCTTAAAATTTTTATTAAGAAGAAAATTAAACCTTTTTAAACTGAGGGAAAATATACCAATAATTATTTGTAAAGGATCTCTTTGTATACCACATTGTGAGTTCGGCCTTCCGGTTGTAATATGACCAAGCTGTGCACTGAGCTTACTCTTAAGCATGCAACGTACAGTTGGCAATGTGAATAGTAATCTTCTTTCAAATCTCACAGCTTGGATTGCTGCTGTCATAATCGGTTTGAGTTTCATGGTTTGTTTCAATTATGAGTAGTATTTGTAGGACTTGTGTTGAAGAGACATTTGGCATCTGTCAAGCGTTGTAAGTATACAACCAGTTTCATTGATAACTTCACATCCAGCTTTTGAGAGTTTAAAAATTTATAAACATCAAAGTGTCCACTACTGAAATCGTCACCTGTGAATCTAAGATGTTTAAGAGGCATTGGCGGTTGTCCAAAGGTGTAAAATATTTGGCCATTTCGGTACACTTGAAAGCGACAACCGAACAATTCAGCGGCAGCCATCAACTCAAATGCAGAACCATAGGTTGAAGGGCTTAAGCATTTCACTCTTCTAGTGCTCCTGTGTAGTATAATTATCTCCTGTACCATCAGTGCACACCTTGAACCTGTCCCAGTCATTCAATACATAAGACACAATGTTCCTCCGGATATCAAGAGTGAGCCTGATATGGCCGTGCAATATGTAACAAAGAGAATGGAAAAGATAGGTGTCATCTCCGGGCATGGAAACCACTCAGTAAGTGACAGTTCTTTGATCGATGGTGATCACCTCGATAGACATGTTAATGGGGGTACGGTTGGAATGATAAAGGAAATGGGTACCTGAACAATGTAAAGTAAGTCTAAAATACCTACACAATAACTATAATCGTAATAAATGAACAATAAAACAGCGGCGAAGCCGTGGATTAAATAAAAAGGCTGTAGTTATAAGCAGGGAGATGTGAATCCCGTGGCGAAGCAAGGAAGGCAATGTGGAGACTGGAGCGACAGAAGGCCTTATATAGGCAGGCAGCCAACAACGTGGGAGGCGTTGGGATGGGGGACCCAATGCAGCCTCACACGGTGACCGAGCTGCAGGCTATGGACGTATATATGTACGTAAGTAGGATTCAGTTAGCTTTGGGAACCCGCGTACCAAATTTCTTGAAGATGGGCCCATAAGTAACAAAGACCGTTGAAAAGTTCAATATAGTGGCCGACAGTGGCATCATACTACCGAAATAAGTAACAAATTTCAGCCTTCTACCTACACGGGAAGTTGGAGAATTAGTGATGTTGGAAAGTTCAATATGGCGGCTAATGGTGGCGTCACACCACCAAAATAAGTACGTACATTGGTTTCGGTTATCGCAGGGAAGCCGCCTACCAAATTTCGTGAAGATGGGGCCATGAATAAGAAAGTTCAACATGGCGGATGTTGTTGACCGTTATGGCCATTATGCGTAGAATTTCGAAATTAAACCTGCTTAACTTTTGTAAGTAAGCTGTAAGGAATGAGCCTGCCAAATTTCAGCCTTCTACCTACACGGGAAGTTGGAGAATTAGTGATGAGTCAGTGAGTGAGTCAGTGAGTGAGACAGTGAGGGCTTTGTCTTTTATTAGTATAGATTATATTATATTATATTATATTATATTATATTATATTATTTGTCCACGGTACCTATCAAAGACAGGTAAAAGAATAATTAAAAAATATTTGCTTTCTGTTTCTCTACATGTACCTTCAGGGCCTTCCCTCTATATCTCTGTGTGTGAACATCTCCTAATTGGTGCTCCGTTTCTTAGACATGTTCCTGTAAAGTTTGCTTCTCAGACTCTGTTGTTATTTTTGGTTTTTCATCTGGTATCTTTGAAGGCAACTCTCTCAGCGTGCCTCATATGCCTTTACTCCTTCTTGTGCGTCTCACACTCGCACTTTCTTCTCATTGCATCACCAAAACCAAACTGACCAGTCAGATTGTTCAGACGGACTGGACATGCTGACCTTAGTGTTTTATGATATAGTAGATAGATTATGTTATATTATTCCAGGTAGTGAATGAAAAGCAGGCCATAAATTACTGAGTACAGGCTGACATATTGTGATAATCACTGTGTCAACAAATCCATCCTACACTAATATTTTTCCCATCTTCCCTCTCCATTCAGCTTCCTTTTCAAGTTTTTACCAATTTCATCTCCATTAATTAATAACCAGCTCTGTAAGATAAGGCCAACTTCTTGTGCACCAGACCCCATCCCCACCACACATCTCAAATTCTGCCTTCATACTATAATCTGTTACGACAATAATAAATGCATCCCTTGTCACTTGCTCTGTGGTAACTACTTTGGAAATTCCATCTGTAACCCCAACATTAAAAAATATGGTCTTGATGCTAACAATCTGAATCATTTTTAGCGCATCTCTCACTTACTCTGTCAAAATTCTTGAGTGTGATGTGGCCTCCCAACTCAATAGTTACTTAATTTGCAATAAAATGGTGAAACCCTTTCAGTCTGATTTTAGAGCATAGCTGTCAAACTGCTCTGCTTCAGGTAGCTAATGATTTTCTGATGTATGCTGCAGGCAACTAATGATTCTGAGTATCTCTGGCACTCCCCTCCAGTTGTTTAAGTCCTATCTGACTGATAGACTAGAGTTGGTCCAGCTCATTGCCATTCACACAAGAACTCAAGGCTCTGTGCTCAGCCCTCTGCTATTCAGTATCTACTTGCTTCACCTTGGCCATATTATTCATAGATTTGGACTGGGTTATCATTTTTATGTAGACGATACTCAGATCTATTGCAGTGTTAAAAGCGAAAGTTCGTCTGATTTTGCTCGGTTCACAACTTACCTCACTGAAATTAAAACCTGAATGTCGTAAATCTCTTTAAAATTAAAGTGCAAAAAAGTGAAGTCATTGGTACTAAAGCTTAGCTTAAGAAAATGAGCTCCTTTCCAATCACCCTTGGTGATGACCTTCTTCTTCTGCTAGGAATCTTAATGTCATTTGTGATTCCACCCTTTCTTATTCTACACCATGGGTCCCCAACTGTGGTCCTGTAGAACCCCAGTGGCTGCAGGTTTTCATTCTAACCCTTTTCTTAAGTAGTGTACTGTTTTTACTGCTAATTAACTTCTTTTGAATTAATTTTGACTTGCTTTTTAAGATTTGTTCTCCTGAATTTCTTCATCATTAATCTGAAACTGCTTCAATTATTTCCCTAAATGACAGCCTAATGAAATGTGAAGTGAGTGAGCCAACAGGAAACCAACTAAGTTAGGACCTCAAACTCCAACCAATTTCACTCTCACCAGTTGCTTAATTTGACTCTGATTCTTCTGGTTAATTAAACCCGTTCTTTAATTCCATGGCTTGTTGCTGCTCTCATTGTGCAATAGCATTCATAACTGAAATTGTTGATTTTCACTTTTCTAGGAGCACAGTGAAAATGCTTTATGGACCTGAGCAGATCAGCATTCCTGAGACCTTCATCTTTCTTTATTTTCAAATATTGTATGACGGACACCAATTGTTTTGTATCTCATTATTGTTTGGCTGCTATTTAAGGAAAAAGAAACAATTAAGGGGTCTGGGGCTTCAAGAGCAAGACAATTAAAATGAATTCAAAAGAAGTTAATTAGCAGCAAAAACAGGTCACTAATTAAGAAAAGGGTTAGAATGAAAACCTCCACTCATTGGGGCCCTCCAGGACCACAGTTGGGGACCCCGTTCTACACACATAAACCACATTTAGATACTTTCACCACCATATAACAAATCCCGTATTCACTCATTTCCTTCCTTTTCTACTGTTGAGAAATTTGTCCATGCTTTTATTTCCTCACACTGACTACTGTAGTTTTTTACTGACAGGTGGCAATTCTAATCTGTTATTACTGTTCCAGTTAATTCATAACTCTGCTGCAAGAGTCCTTACACAAACCTGCAGTAGCGAAAACATAACAGCCATCCTGCTGCATCTTCAATGCCTTCATGTTTCTTACAGGATTGAATATAAAATTCCTGTGCTTGATGGGTGACAAACCCTTCAGCTGTATAGTGCCCAGACCTTGGAGTGCCCTCCTTAAACTAATGAGATTAGCTGGCACAACACCTAAAAACTCCTTTGTTCAAGACAGCACTTAACTTACTTGGACTTTCTGATCCTTTTTTCAGTTTACCCTTTCTGTCCAAGTGCTCAGGATGATTTGAATTTGTATCATAAATTATGGAATGTGTTCATGGTTTCTTGTAGTGTTTTGTATTTTTTGTATTTCTGGTTTATTGTCTCTTCTTATATCAGTCAGTCAGTCATTGTCCAACCCGCTATATGCTAACGCAGGGTCACGGGGGTCTGCTGGAGCCAAACCCAGCTAACACAGGGTACAAGGCAGGAACAAGCCCTGGGCAGGGCGCCAGCCCGCTACAGTCTTCTTATATCAGTGCTTTGTATATTCTGTACTTATATTTATTTTGCACATTATGCCAGTGTTTCCCAACCTTTTTTTTCACATGCCATTGTGTTCATGACCCATGAATTTAACCCCTCTGTAAATTTAACGTGATCACGTGAGTGGTATGGTACCCATCGGTGAAACAAGTGCTATTGTCACAGCGGTGGGGTTGTGTGTGTGCGATCACAAGAGCACAGCATCAGAGTGTTAGGAGAATCAAGCACGATCATCAATGCTATTGCTCCTTGGTGAATCACAATGATCGTCAAACCAGTGGTGGTGGTTGGGGTATCCTACGCGATCACCAGGGGTTTAGGGGACTCAAGCATGATAGTCATTGCTTTTCATCCTTGGTGAATCAAGCACATTCACTAGAGCAAGGTAGGGGAAGTCATCCAGGATCAGCCATGATCCACTTGCAATGCTGCCACTGTGAAATGAACATGATTATTGGACCAATAGCTGGAGATTTGTCCAGGGTCTGTGAGCCTCAAATTGGAAAAAAACTCTTTTACGCCAATATTATTTGTATCCAATATTCAATATGCTCTGTTCTGAGTTGCTGTAAAGCTCTTTGAGCATAGGAAACATGTTATATAAATGATTATTATTATTATTATTATTATTATTATATGCCTCACTAGTCTTCTTCTTAGATGATCACTCAAGTTATTTTGGATGGTCTGCTCTAGCAGATTTACAGCCCTGCCACCTTCTTTCCATTTCATTGACTTGGATATTTTCTTGTTTCCATTCTCCAACTTTTGCTTTTAAACTGTGGGTTGCTTGGAGTGTTCTTTTATCTTCATTGTGTAAGTAAGGCCATGATATTGACTCACCGCAAGCTGGACCTTGCAGATAAGGTTCATTTATACTACAAATCAATTGAAATCCCTTGACTGCACATAAATGTAAAGTGAACTATTTACTGCATGTGACTTGTTCGAAAACAATAAAATGTGAAAACTTCCAAGGTGGTAAATACTTTTTATATGCACTCTGTATGTATAAATAGCAGCAGCTCACTTCCCTGAGTAACACCGTAATTAAAAATTCACTTAAACTGTACCCAAGTATAATTCTCTAGTTGGCACTTGAGGTGTAAAATTAACTTGTCACCAATCAAAGTGAACTTAACTTTACAGTCAAACAGGTCCAGATCAAGACCAAAAGGCCTAGTCTGAAAACACTCTTGAGTTACTGAAGCTCTCACCAAATTTACCCCCAAAAGCAACCTGCTCTCTAAGTAATGAGAACTGTGTTTTAATAGATTAGATTAAATTGGATACACTCTATTAATCCCCAAAGGGACATTTGACTGCATACCACAGCACAACAAAAAAATAAATTAAAAAAAAATATATAAAATATTCAGATGCTGACTCAAGAAAGAATATAAGACAATACAATAAAATATAATACAATCATCCTAAGAAATAGCTAGTAAATTGAAGATGGTACTATTTTAATATGGCTTCTTGAAAGAGGAAGCACTGAAGTCCCTAATGGCTGCAGACAGAAGAGATCCCCAGAAGCGCTTTTTATTACACTATAGGAGATATGAGCCTGTGCCTAAAGGTAATTAAAGAAAGGGGATTGGCAGAATTGTTCATGATGGCATCCACTTTTGCCAGCATCCTCTTTTCCACAACAGCCTCCAGATTGTCTTGAGTCAGTCCCATGATCGAGCTGGCATTACTGATAAGTTTATTTAGCTGTTCTACATCACCTGAACACAAGCTGCTTTTAAAGGAGACCACCATGTAGAACAACACATCCGCTAAAATGGACTGGTTAAACATTACAGCAGAGTCTCAATAGTAGGCACAGTCTACTCTATCGTTGTTATGCGGCACAATTGCGTTGTCAGACCAGTCCCGTTTGCTGCTCATAATGACCCCCAGGCTCTTATATCTCTGCACCACCTTCTCTTCACCAAGAGAGATGACGACTGGTCTTAGTGGCTTCTTAACACACCAAAAGACCCCACAGAGATGACTGACAGATGTTTTCAAGACATGATAGCCAACATAATGATCATCTGGGTTACTGCAACCTTTATAAACTTGACCTTAAGCATGATGAGCTGTTAACTGCTACTCGATCTCAGTGACCAAATCTGTTTTCAATAGAATTTATGCAATTCAGTTTTCATTAGTTTATAACTTATTTCTGTATCTAAATGCTTGGATATGCTCTTGCAAAGTGCCTTAGGAAGTGATGTTAAGTCTACGAATTAGAAATTCTAAACTAGAGCCTGACAGAGTTGTTTTCCAAACTAACCATAAATAAAACACACATGACTGTTTATAGAAGGAACTGAGCATTACTTGGGCTAAGGAGTATAGCCTTTAGCCTCATTTAGATAGACGTGCTGTTCCCTACACCCTCCTCTCAGATTACTCTTATGATGTTGATTGTTGTAGATATAATCTATTCTGTCTCTCCCTCTGTATATGTATATATATATATGTATATATATATAAATATATATATATTGTGGCAGGCGGCCGGGGTTCATGCCCAGCTGAGACTCTATATTCAGGGGGAGTAGCTCTGGACGGTGCAATACCTCCCCCTGGACGCTAGATTGCCGCCCTCCTGGGTTGGAGCGGAGCCTCGGTTTCCCGCAGAGCTCCATGGGAATTGCAGTTGGGTGCAGCCCAGCTGGATCCCGCAGGCACTGCCAGGGGGTGCTGCAACTGGGACTCCTGAGCCCATATGGACAGCGTATTCTCCACAGTCCGCGTGGAGTATAAAAGGGCCCAGCAACCACCACTCAGGGAGCCAGAATCGGGAGGAGGAGGACGAGGTTGCCTGGGAGGAGTAGTGGAGGAAGAAAAGAGTGCTTTGGTGTGTGTTTTATTTGGTGTTTGTGCTTGGGACTGTGTACTGCCTATGGGATACGGGGAAGACGTTCACCCACAGGTGAAGAAAAAATAAATAGTTTTATTTATTTTACATGTGCGTCTGTGTTCACTATATATATATATATATATATATATATACAATATATATTATACGTAGGGTGGCACAGTGGTAGCACTGCTGCCTCGCAGTTAGGAGACCTGGGTTCGCTTTCTGGGTCCTCCCTGTGTGGAGTTTGCACGTTCTCCCCGTGCCTGCGTGGGTTTCCTCCGGGTTCTCCGGTTTCCTCCAACAGTCCAAACACATGCAGGTTAAGTGGATTGGCGATTCTAAATTGTCCCTAATGTGTGCTTGTCATGGGGGTGTGTTTGTGTGTGTCCTGCGGTGGGTTGGCGCACTGCCTGGGATTGGTTCCTGCTTTATGACCTGTGTTGGCTGGGATTGGCTCCAGCAGACCCCGTGACCCTGTGTTTGGATTCAACGGGTTGGAAAATTGATGGATGAATGGATATTATAAGTATCTTTACATATAATACGCTACCATGGCTGTTTGTTGTCTGTCCAGGATTTTAAAACACCTGTAGCCCACATAACCGTTTTACCAATTGACCTGAAATTTGCTACACATATACTACGTAACGTCTACTGTCCACTTGACTGCCAAGGTTATTCATCTTGTTATTTTTATTTTATTGTAGAATCAACTCTTGGCAGCAGTCAGCAGGGCAGCCATGCGGTGCATAATTATGGGCGCCGTTCTCATTCCTACCACCTTCGCCGTCACTTCCCCTACCCTCTTCATATCTTAAATCATTCTTGAGGCAGATTGAAGACTTAAGTGCCAGATTAAGTGAAAAATTAAGGAAAATGTACTAAGTAATTGCAACATAAACACTGACTTAATCAGTTTTAACGGGAAAAGATGCCGACGAAAGAAAAGAAGCACCCGTAGGCAAACTCCATATATTTCAAGGAAAATGCCAGTTATAAATGCCTTAAAAGAAAAGAAAACGTCATTGCAGACATGAAGAGGTAGGTCAAGAGTGTTACAGCCACCAATCTTCCTGTCTGCAGAGGATAGGAAGAGATAAGCTGCTAGTCAACAGCGCCCCTTTGTGTTCCAGTTGGAAATGACCATAATCTGACTTTATATGCTGCACCCAATGACCACACATTGGACAACAAACACACACACAAATATAAGTATATATATATATTTATATATATATATATATACAGTACATACAGTATATATATATCAGCGATGTGATCAATGTCAAGCCTAAATATCATGTTATTACTTTTGTTAAATACAGAATAATCAATAATGGGTGCCAATTACTTTTGTCAGTTTCAAGTTATTTCAGAGAAAAAATGGGTTCTTCTTTTTTCATGAAAGGGTACCGAAACATTTGTTCATGTCTGTAAACAGTATAAATAGGTCCTGATCTTTAACTCAGTTTTTATTTGCATTTTAGACTCCCATCTGACATTTGAGGCACATGTCCATCACCTTTGTAAAATTGCATTCTTTCATCTCCAAAACATAGCCAAACTCCGTCCCTCTCTCTCCTTCTGTGATGCTGAAAAGCTGGTTCGTGCCTTTGTTTCATCCAGGCTGGATTATTGTAATGCACTCCTCATTGGAATCCCCAGCTAAAACCTTCAAAAGTTCCTACAAATTCAAAATACTGCTGCAAGAATCCTGATGAGGGTGCGGAAATATGAACACATTTCAGCAATCCTTCGGTCACTTCATTGGCTCCCTATTCACCTCTGTATCAAATACAAACTCTGTCTGCTCGCTCACCAGTGTATCCATGGAAATGCTCCACAATTTCTGAAAGAACTCCTAATACTACAATCCACTGCAAGAAACCTCCGTTTTGCAAACACCTACCGCCTTCGCCCCCCTGTGACCAAACTTCATACAATGGGAGACCGAGCTTTTGCAGCCGCTGCTCCACGGCTCTGGAATGGCCTACCAGAGAGCCTAAGAACACAGCAGACTGTGGGCTGTTTTAAAAAAACAGCTAAAGACTTTTCTATTTACAACAACAACAACATTTATTTATATAGCACATTTTCATACAAACAGTAGCTCAAAGTGCTTTACATATTAAAGAATAGAAAAATGAAAGACATAATTATAAAAAATAAATCAACATTAACATCGAATAAGAGTAAGGTTCAATGGCCAGGGGACAGAAAAACAAAAACTCCAGACGGCTGGAGAAAAAATAAAATCTGTAGGGATTCCAGACCATGAGACCGCCCAGTCCCCTCTGGGCATTCTACCTAACATAAATGAAACAGTCCTCTTTGGATTTAGGGTTCTCACGGAAGGGCTTGATGATGATGATGGTCACGTAGACTTCTTCCTTTTAATCCGTCCATTATTGTTGGAGCATCATGAAGCTTTGAGTAGGTGGAGGTGGCGCAGGAAAAGCATATTAGGAAAGCATATTAACAAAAATGCTAAAATTATTGTTGTTTTATCTCTGTTTTTATCTTGCTTTGTCTTTGTTTAAACTTTGTATGTAGCACTTTGAGATTTACTACTAATGTAAAGTGCCCTATAAATAAAATGTATTATTATTATTATTTTATTTCAGGAATGTTGGTCCTCATGTTTCACTACTTTATAATGTTTAACTTCAGTATTTTCTGTTTAAGCCTGTACATAAAATAAAGTTTACCTCTTTGTTGATTTCTGTACCTTTTACTTATTCATGGTGTTAGTGCTACTGTACAAATAATACAGCACTGCCCATGAAAAGCAACAGGCAAAAATGACAGCACCCAGAAGAAAGCAGCCAAACAATAACATCATCACAATAAACCATAAAATAATTGAAATAAAAAGAAACAAAAAATTCTTCCCAAAAATTCAACAAAATTATATTCCCAATAACCTTAAATAACACCTAATAACCTAATTTTGCAATATCCGATTGAAGGTCGTTAACATTAATTTGTGTAACATTTAAATTTAAATTGAAAAGTTTGGTCACTGGATCTGAGCTCAGAAAGAGAGTTCACAGCCTCACTAGAAATTAAATGTCAAATAAGGTAAAACTAGAAGAGACAGGCCGGGAGACAGTGTCTAGATCATGAGAACCACCAGAGGGCGCACTTCACCTTAATTGCGACTCAGCTCTGTGATCAGTAAGTTGAACCTTGAGAGGCCCGCTGTTTTAATGTTGTACGTGTAGCTGGGAATCTGTATATTGATTTATGGGGAAAGTTAAGGAGAAACTTGTGACCAATATATGATATCTTGCCATAAAAAATGAAAGTACAGCAAGTTTTTTATATCACGGGCAGAAAATGTAAGAATGCAAATTGGAATTGTAATAAAAAGGCCAAGGAGCAATTCTGCAGACTTCGTAAACAGAGCAACACCAAAAACTGATGTCATGGAAGTAAAGAATTAACAACAGACATCCGGACCCACGTTCTACTTTTAACACTTCCACAAAGCCAGTGCATTAGTCATTGAAGCTACCAGGAGGACGGTTAAAAGTGCCTTTAAGTTTGCTGTATTGCTGCAGATTTTCATAGTTCTACACAAGACTGTTTTTCCAGTTATCAGCTGGGCTCATGCAGTCCTCCAGTCTCAGGTCACAATAAACCACCACTGGTGACTGATAAAGCAATGGTCTTATAATCAGCATTACTAAGCATATGGTATAGTAAAAAATCTTAAAAGTAAGCAAGTATATTTGAGGTTTCAGCATGATAGTGCAGTAGTGGAAACTCTCAGGTTCTCGAGATTGTGTTTAAATGATAGATAGATAGATAGATAGATAGATAGATAGATAGATAGATAGATAGATAGATAGATAAAGGCACTATAAGATAGATAGATAGATAGATAGATAGATAGTGTGGCGGATGGCCAGGACCCATGCCCAGCCGGGACGCCCCTTTGTCACTAGATCCGATGGAGCAGACATCGGAGCCACACTACGTCCCTCGGAACCTTTGTTGGCAGCCCCCCTGGGTTGCGTCAGGGCCACTTTTGTGGAACACCAGAGCTAATCTTGGTTGGGCTCCTGGGTGGAACCCAACTGGGTGGAAGTGCTGGCAGAAGTAGGTCAACGAGCACCTGCAGCACTTCCAGGTGGGCTATAAGAGGAGCCTGCAGCCACTACTCAGCATTCCAGAGTCGGGAGGTGGAGGACGAAGCTGCCCTGGGAGGAGTAGAAGACAAAGAGTGTGATTTGGGTTGATTTTTCTTTGTGTGTGTTTTGAGGACTGTGTTGTGTCTGTGGAGTTCACGAAGAAGACGTGCCCCACAGTTGAAGTAAAATAAATCTTTTTGTTTATTTTACATGTGCCTCTGTTGTCAGTCTGTGTCAGGTTGGCACCAACCAAGCGCTAATATCACAATAGATAGATAGATAGATAGATAGATAGATAGATAGATAGATAGATAGATAGAGAGTTTAAACTTTAAGACACTGGCTTCATATCCAGGGTTGATTTTTTTGTGCCATTAGAAACATTGTCTATCTATCAGTCTAATATCAGATAACCAGTTTCAGTAAAAGGAATGGTGGATGTGTAAAGAATTCATTAATTGCTCAAACAGGCATTACCTTGTATAGTGTCTTTCAGAGAAAGTGAAAAGTAAACAAAATGACAACATACTAAAATGTAAAGTTAGTCGATTTATATAAACGTAACTGAAAAAAATCACAAAGTCATAAAAACACACTCAAAGGAAGTGCTTGCCTACTGTATGCTTACCAGAACAATGAAGCATCTGTTAAGTGAATGTTTTTTCTTTCTATTGCCTGCATTTCAAGATGTCTACTTATGGATTAGCAGACCTTGGAACAGATGCTGTGATTTGAGTCCTGGATACACTGTTTCTCTTCATAGGTTATTTCGTCCGTGTCTGTAGTATAAAGAGGCAAGTGTATGAATCCAGTGGATGGGTGTGCACTGTAGCAAGGCGTCCCCAAGGACACAGGCTCACGTCACAGGCGTCTATCTACACAAGACCAAATTCTTCCAGAATGGTGGCATTTTTCCAAGAGAGAGAAAAAACTGCTTTATCAGCTGTATGATGTGTGTCAGTGTGGCATCAGCAGCCTTGAGGAAATGTTTTTGCCAAAATATTAAGCTCTCTTTCACAGCTGAAATTCTAGATGTGTTAAATTTAATTGATGAGCGGTTTTACAAAGAAAATATGCTATACTATATGGCTACATATACATATGCTGGAGTTTAACATCTTTGAACTTTCTCTGGCTGTTCTTTACTGCTAAAGGATGTTAAAGTACATGTGTTTATTGGTATATGTAACCAACCATCCATCCATTATCCAACCCGCTATATCCTAACACAGGGTCACAGGGGTCTGCTGGAGCCAATCTCATCCCAACACAGGGTACAAGGCAGGAAACAAACCCCAGGCAGGGTGCCAGCCCACCGCAGGGCACACACACACACACACCCAAGCCCACACTAGGGACAATTTAGAATCACCAATGCACCTAACCTTCATGTCTTTGGACTGTGGGAGGAAACCGGAGTACCTGTAGGAAACCCACGTAGACACGGGGAGAACATGCAAACTCCACACATTCCAGTTACCTCCCACACATCCCAAAGATGTGTTACCAAGCTCTGAGTTGGTCTGGTATGACTGAAGGCGTGTGAATGAGCCCTGAAATTCATGGTTGGTTCCTACCTGCACCCAGTGTTACTAGGACAAGCACCCAGCTTCCTGTGGGCCTGTATTAGAATTAGGGAATTAGAAAAATGACTGAAAGAATTAATAATATCCATCCATTATCCAACCCGCTATATCCTAACACAGGGTCACGGGGTTCTGCTGGAGCCAATCCCAGCCAGCACAGGGCACAAGGCAGGAACAAATGCCAGGGCAGAGCGTCAACCCACTGCAGGGCACATACACACACACACACACCAAGCACACACTGGGGCAATTTAGGATTGCCAATGCAAATAACCTGCATGTCTTTGGACTGTGGGAGGAAACCCACGCAGACATGGGGAGAACCTGCAGACTCCACGCACTACCCACTGCGCCACCGTGCCGTCCCTATATGTAACCAGTATATTTAAATTATAATTCTTGTTCTTGTCTCAAAGAAACAATTCAATTAAAAGGTAGAGAAAAGAATATAGAAGAGGAAAGACAATAAATAGTACAGGGTAAAACATTTAACATAGTACCAAAATTGGACTTTATCTCTGTATAGTTAGATGCAAGTTCTAAACAGCAACAAAGAGATGCGGTTTAACTCTGCTGGTTCCAAACAGCACATTGAGAGAGTTTGCAGTCGATCAAATAACATTGAAGGGCATCATTTCCTTTAAACCGATATCACACCCTCTGGCAGTATTTGCACTTTCAGAAACAGAAAAGACTCATATTATCTGTTTGGTGTTATGATTAACACAGTAGAGCGTACAGCAACATACTGGTTGTGAGAACCAAATGCCAACAGATGTGTACTAAAATGGATATTTGATCTCTTCATGCTGTTTAAGATACAAAGAGAAATAGATAGACATTACAGAAAGACAAATACCACCAAGTGAAAGTCTGAGAGTAAAAACAGCATAAAATTCTCAAACCTTCCTAATCCAGTTAATGGTGACGTAGCTTAGTATTGATGAGGACCAACGCTGAACAGCATGTCAGACCATTGTAGGGCACATCCATGAGCCAATTTAGAGTTGTCAATTAATCTACAGTACAACAAATGTTCAAGTTCAAGCTTTCTTTAATGTCACCTCAGTGCTATACTGGTATGCAGAGAGACAAAATAATGTTAATGGGAGTGTAAAACAGTCGGAGACATGTGCCAAGACAATAATAAAGTACAATTCACAAGATGACATAAGAGCATTTTAGGCAGAATGAATGCTAAATAAATTAACTGTGTGCATACAATAACTACACAGCACTGTACAAGTGTGCACAGAGCCAGCTGTAGCATTTTTGCCACCCTTAAGTGAAGCTATAAATGGCACCCCACCATTTTCTTTGCTTTGAGTGGAATCATCACTGCCAGACTTTTACAAAGAAAAGCAAAGACATGAAAATGGAACCAAGACTGGGGACAGTTTGGATAGAAAATCATGAATTTTCAATATGAATATGTCCATGGGGACAGTCGATTACTTATGCAATTTCTGTTTACAAGACTGTCTTAGAAAAATACACTCATAGGAATACACATAAGAATTGCACTGTATTAGCTGGTTTTATTTAAAAAAAAAAACATATTTTTTTCAAATAATCATATTTCTGTTTAGAGCAGCATGGTGGTGCAGTTATAGTGTTGCTGCCCGAAGTAAGAGGACCAGGGTTTGTATCTCGGGTCCTCCCTGCATGGAGTTTGCAGGTTCTCCCTGTGTTTGGCTGTTTTTTTGTCGGGTGCTTAAGTTTCCTCAAACATTCAAAAACACGCACGTTAGGTGGAATGGTGATACTACATTGGCCCTAGTGTGTATGTGGTGTGAGTGTGGCGCTCTGTCCAGGGTTTGGTCCTGCTTTGTGCTCGACGGTAGCTGGGTTAGGCTCCAGGACCCGCTGTGAATCTGTTCAGGACTAAGCGTGTAAGAAAATTAGATGACAATTCTGCTTACAATGAAATCAATTGACCTATAGATCTATCTGCTCCACAAGGCTTATTCTCACCTGGAGAAGGCTGGCAAAACTGTGAGGATTATGTTTTTTGATTTCTCCAGAGCTTTCAATACCATCCTGCCATCCCTGGTAAGGGGCAGAAAATCACACTGGCCATCATAGATTTATAGAAGATGTGAAGGATGTCCTATGGATAAAGAGCCTGCTCTGCCCTTTCTTATATAGATTTTCCGTGTTCTGAGACCAGTACAACCTGTCATTAATGTGGACCCCCAAATACTTGTAGTAGTGGACCACCTCTGCATTCACTCCTTGAATAATGACTGTACACAGAGGCTCTTTGATGTGGTGAAAGTCATTAACCAGTTCTTTGGTTTTGCTGATGTTAAGATGCAGACAATTCTCTTTGCACCAAGAAACAAACTTCTCCACCTGACTTCTACACTCTCATCCCCATACGGATGTTCTATCAGATGGTTGTGGTGAGCGCCCTCTTGTGCTGGGGAGGCAGCATAAAGAAGAGGGACGCCTTACGTCTGGACAAACTGGTGAGGAAGGCAGGCTCTATTGTAGGCACGGAAATGGACAGTTTGACATCTGTGGCAGAGCGACGGGCGCTGAGCAGGCTCCTGTCAGTCATGGAGAATCCAATGCATCCACCGAACAGGATCATCTCCAGACAGAGGAGCGGCGTCAGCGACAGACTGCTGTCACCGTCCTGCTCCACTGACAGACTGAGGAGACCATTCCTCTCTCACACTATGCGACTCTTCAATTCCATCTGAGGGGGTAAATGTTAACATCATACAAAGTTATTGTCTGTTTTACCTGCATTTTTATCACTCTTTAATTTAATATTGTTTTTTATCAGTATGCTGCTGCTGGAGTATGTGAATTTCCCCTTGGGATTAATAAACTATCTATCTATCTATCTATCTATCTTTATCAATACACCCCAAAAGTGCAGAATCATTGAAAAATATAGTCCTTGAGTCTCACAAACTGCAGTCTGCACGACAGACAGTCCGTTACACAGGACACATCATGCTCATTCACCTTCACATTTCAGAGTTTACCCCCTAACAGGGATTGCAGGATGGTATTGAAGACACTGAGGTATTCAAAAAACGTAATACTCAGAGTGCTGACAGGTTGGTTCAGGGAAGTATAAGCCTTGAGGAGAAGATAGATAACTGCATCCCCCTCTCCAATCTTTGACTGAGAGGCAAACCGCCATGTGTCCAGGGCGGTGGTCTACCACAAAAGGACTCATATAGTCGAGAAGTAGTCTCTCAAAGGCCTTCATAATGTGAGATGTAAGTGCCACCGGTCTGTAGTCATTAGTAGACGATGACTATAGTTTAAGTTAGATCAGAGGTGTAGATCTGAAGTCCTTTTATCTTTTTGATCTTTTAATTTTATTGTGCTGGGCTGGTGCCTTCTATGCCGCAGTTTGTGGATTATTTTTGTTATCATTGCTGTTGTTGTTGCTGACCAAACATCATTAGAATGCAAAAATACTAGAAAACAATATAAGCAGACAGCTGTATTGAGTCCAAGTGTTTGTAAGGTACAGCTTTTACTCTTTCAAAAAATGCTGCACCCCAAATTTTGCCGTTCTAGGCCAACGGCTAGTTTGTCTAAAAGGTAGAGCCAGCCCTGAGTGTGCATAAGGTTATAACCAGACAATTATAGTGGTACTAATGTAATATTTGTACAACTGTTCCATACAAAAGTAAAGAAAATGTGGTTTTACATTGCAAAACTGTTAAAACCTAATCTGTGCGTAAAGTACTGTAAATAGAAACATGATTTCTTCTTTTAAAAGAGCAACAATTTGTACTTTGCCTAAATTACATAAAAACAAGATTTGTGCAAAAGAACAAAGACATGGTTTCACTTTCCAGTCTGGTCTATGTAAGGATCACAAGAAGACTTTTTGAAACCTACAGCAATAAATTATTATTTGGTGATAGTTAGGAGCATCAAGGGTGTGTAGTTGTGAGGGAAGGGAGAAATAAAATCAGTCCTTAAATGTCTTTGTAATGTTGAGGTACCCAGAGGAAAAAAACAACACAGACATGGGGAGAAGGTATAAGATTCAAAGAAGGCAGAGTCAAGTGAAAGGCCATGCATGTGCGAGGCAGCAACAGTACAAATATAATCATCTAAAAAGAATTTGTAGTCAGACTATTTATTTTTATCAGGCTAATGACTACATCCTATAAATAATTATTGACAGATTAATTTATTGATTAGTCCTTGCAATTTAAACAAACTATCCTAACATTGTAAGTACAAAGGGAGCAAAGAAGTCACAAAAATAAATAATGCCAATAAAAGACGGGCAACAGGGATGAGTCCTGAGTGTTCCCAGGTGATGGAAATGTCTGACCTAAGAATAAACAGACATAAATGGCTGGCCCAGTCAATCATTAGTTCAGTTCTTAGTACATTTCTGTAAAAGCCAATATTATACCACACTTTAACTTTCATCTACTTTACACTGTTAGTCTATTGCTATTCTATTCTTTGCTTGCCAGGAAAATTACATCAACAAAATTAGTTTAAAATAAGTATCACCACCTCTTTGACAACCAACATGTTGCCAGAAAGTGATTAATTACTTAATGTTACCACCTGTCTGGATGTCATTGAAGGCAATGTACAGTATGACCTGCACGTCTAGCTCTGTTCGGTTTCTCAGTCTATTCATTCCAATGTAGTACTTGCCCATAAGACTTGACACTCTTATAAACCTGGACAGTACAACAACATGTATTTATATGGCACATTTTCATACAAATAATGCAGCTCAGAGTGCTTTACATGATGAAGAAAGAGAAAAAAGGCAAAATAAATAAGAATTAAAATAAGGGAACACTAATTAACATAGAATAAAAGTAAGGCCCGATGGCCAGGGAGGACAGAAAAAACAAAGAAAAACTCCAGACGGCTGGAGAAAAAAATAAAATCTGCAGGGGTACCAGGTCACGAGACCACCCAGCCCCCTCTAGGCATTCTACCTAACATAAATTACCTCAATGAGTCCTCATGGTATTCAGGGTTCTCATGGAAGAACTTGATGATGACGGTCATCTATGGCGTTATTTCAGTGCCACTATTCTGAGCGCACGTAAAAAAATATTGCAAGTGCAAGTGTTGCATTTGAGGAGAATTTATTTTGGCGTACAAAAGCTGAATTTGAGTGAACAAAATTCATTGCTGCGTGCAAAAAATGTATTTCAGTGTTTGCACTTATCCATATACACACACACAATAGCACCCCTCTCGCTCAGTTTTTCATTTGCGCTTGCTGCAATGTGTTGCTAGCGCTCACAACATTCTCTGCTGCAAGCGCTCAACTCTCTGTACACCGTTATAAGTGTGCCACAAAACCAACCAATCACAGACTTGGTTTCAAAAATTCTGATTGGCTCTTACGGTCTCCAATCAGCTCGCTAGCTGCTGCATTCCGGAAACAGTCCGAAATGTAGCTAAATCCAGCTAAACTCAATTAAACCCCAATTTGCGGATAATATCTTTAATTATTTTATTTTAAAATATATTATTTGTTAAGACTATCGTTGGTGTAGTATAATGTAGTTGCATTATACAACCATGCCAACTGACTCTCCAAATTATATTTGAGTAGCTCTCTTTTATGTCGTCGAATACTGAACAGCAGCTGATTGGAGACCGTAAGTGCCAATCAGAATTTTTGAAACCAAGTCTGTGATTGGTTGGTTTTGTGGCACACTTATAACGGTGTACAGAGAGTTGAGCGCTCGCAGCAGAGAATGTTGTGCGCTAGCAACACATTGCGCAGCAAGCGCAAATGAAAAACTGAGCGAGAGGGGTGCTATTGTGTGTGTGTATATGGATAAGCGCAAACACTGAAATACATTTTTTGCACGCAGCAATGAATTTTGTTCACTCAAATTCAGCTTTTGTACGCTCAAAATAAATTTCTCTTCAAAATGCAACACTTGCACTTGCAATCTTTTTACGTGCGCTCAATATTTTTTTACGTGTGCTCAGAATAGTGGCACTGAAATAACGCCATAGTCATGTAGGCTTCTGGCCTTTACTCCATCAATGTAGGGACATCAAGGTGCTTTGATCACCACCACAGAAAACCGGAAAAAGAACAGAAAAGAAAGTAGGGGTTAGTAAGGATTTTGGAGCCACCATGAATAATAATGATAATTAATTGAAAATACAGAGAATAAGGACTAAACTAAGATGAAGCTATGAGAAAGCCATGTTAAAGTAATGTGTAGCAGTGTTTTAAAGTGCTCTACTGTATCAGCCTGGCGAATTCCTATTGGCAGACTATTCCAGATTTTAGGTGCATAACAGCAGAAGGCCGCCTCACCACTTCTTTTAAGTTTAGCTCTTGGAATTCTGAGTAGACACTCATTTGAAGATCTAAGGTTACGATTTGGAGTGTAAGGTGTGTGTGTTATGTTTGCAATATGTACATTTTACGACATTGCATTTCAGATTGAGTCGCCAAACTCGACATATCTCCTGCTTCCTCAGCAGTGACAGGAGACGCGGCTCAAGCGCTGCAATGCGCAGAAGACTCGGACAACTGCAACGAGGATCCCAGTGTGCAGCTTACGCGACAGCTTTTTCCAAGACCCCAACGTTTTTGTGGAAATTGTGGCTCTAAATCACACTCTAAGAGAGCGCAGAGCTGTCCTGCCAGGGGTCAGATATGCCAGCGCTGCAATAAAGCCAATCACTTCGCGAAAGCATTACAGAGCTACACAGCGGTCAACAACAGGCAGTTCGCCTGCTGCTCTTATGATTGATTGGTCGTGAACTTCAGCTTCCACTGGATCGTCTGCATGCCCAGCCAGCTTTGCCCACTGCAATGCATACACACAACAGGGTGTCCAAAAGCCAGATTCAAAGATTTCCTTACTGATTTTCACAGTTAAGCAGACTTTAAAAATGACATTTGGGTTTTGGAAGAAGCGCACAAAAAAAAGAGAAAAAAAAATACTTCTGTACAATTTCAATTACTTCTGAAAGTTCAAGCCTTATGTTATGTTTTTCTGGGAGTCACTGTATTTGTTGGTGGAGGGGGGAAATGTTATGTTTGCAATATATACATTTTACGACAGTGTGTTCTTGTTGGCCGTAAAGTGTTTGGGGTTAGAGGGTGAGTGCCTGGCGGGATCGGTGGTTAGGAAATAAATGCCTTTCGGAGACACACTGCACCTGTACGCTCTCGTATTGTATGCAACATTTTGGCGACAAGGATGGCTGAATGTTCACTTCCACCACCATCTCCCTTTCTTTCCCTGCCTGGAGAGCCTCCAGTTACATGGTCCCGCACGCTGGAGTCTTTTGAAACTTACCTCCTGGCTCTTGATTTGCAAAATGTAAGTGATGCGCGCAAAAGAGCTTTGCTCATACACTGTCTGGGAACTGAGGGGCAGCACACGTTTAAGACTTTGGGGAACACAGCCACATACTCAGCTGCCGTGACTCTCCTGGAGACGCACTTCTCCTGCTCGCAAAGTGTTATTCTCCGCCGAATCCTATTTCGTAAATGGCGACAGCAGGCAGGCGAATCGGTTCACCAATCCGTGGCCAACTTAAGGGGTTTAGCCAGTTTATGCAAGTTCGGAGGCATGCAAGATGGATTTATTAGGGATCAATTGGCTGCGCACACGAACAATCCAAAAGTCAGCGAAAAGCTCTTGCTAGAATCAGATGATTTAAGTCTATCATGGGCAATCCACATTGCATTTCAGATTGAGTCTGCCGCGGAGTTCGTCGCCAAACTCGACATATCTCCTGCTTCCTCAGCAGTGACAGGAGACGCGGCTCAAGCGCTGCAATGCGCAGAAGACTCGGACAACTGCAACGAGGATCCCAGTGTGCAGCTTACGCGACAGCTTCCTCCAAGACCCCAACGTTTTTGCGGAAATTGTGGCTCTAAATCACACTCCACGAGAGCGCAGAGCTGTCCTGCCAGGGGACAGATATGCCAGCGCAGCAATAAAGCCAATCACTTCGCGAAAGCACTACAGAGCTACACAGCAGTCAACAACAGGCAGTTCACCTGCTGCTCTTATGATTGATTGGTCGTGAACTTCAGCTTCCACTGGATCGTCTGCGTGCCCAGCCAGCTTTGCCCACTGCAATGCATACACACAACAGGGTGTCCAAAAGCCAGATTCAAAGATTTCCTTATTGATTTTCACAGTTAAGCAGACTTTAGAATGACATTTGGGTTTTGGAAGAAGTGCACAAAAAAAAAGAGAAAAAAAAAAATACTTCTGTACAATTTCAATTAATTCTGAAAGTTCAAGCCTTATGTTATGTTTTTCCGGGAGTCACTGTATTTGTTGGTGGATGGGGTAAATGTTATGTTTGCAATATATACATTTTACGACAGTGTGTTCTTGTTGGCCGTAAAGTGCATGGGGTTAGAGGGTGAGTGTCTGGTGGGATTGGTGGTTGGGAAATAAATGCCTTTCGGAGACAAACTGCACCTGTACGCTCTCGTATTGTATGCAACAGTGTGGCGAGCGGCTGAGGGTGGTACCCAGCCGGGATGCCCAGGAGGACTTGTGCTTCCTCCAGACCACAAGGGGGCGACTGCCCTAGTTGCTTGGGGGCACCCCGGTGCCTTTGGAGCCCTGGATCTCAGCGCTTCCGCCACACCTAGACGTTCTGGGGGGAAGAGGACCAGGGACACCCGGAGTGCTTCCGGGTGAGCAGACGGCACTTCTGCCACACAGGAGAGTGCCGGCGAAAGAGTGTCGGGAAGCACCTGGAGCACATCCAGGCGTGTATATAAGGGGCCGCCTCCCTCCGTTCGATGGCTCTCGAGTGGAGGTGCACCTGTGAAGAGACGAAAGGCATTGTGTTGAGGGCCTGGACTGAGGGTGATTGGTGCTGCAGCACTGGGTTGTGTGTGTCACATACTTGTAAATAGTGTAAATAAACATGTGTTGGGTGACAAAATGATGTCTGCCCGTATGTGTCTGGCCTGGTTCCCACAGGTGTAAGACATTCTGAAATATAGGATGGAGCGAGATTATTTAAGGTTTTGTAAACCATAAGCAGTATTTTAAAGTCAATTCTGAATGACACAGGTAACCAATGTAGTGACATCCAAACTGGAGAGATGTGCTCGGATTTTCTTTTCCTAGTTAAGATTATGGGCAGCTGCATTCTGCACTCGTTGCAATCGATTTATGTCTTTTTTTGGGTAGTCCTGAGAGGAGTGCGTTACAGTTATCTAGTCGACAGAAAACAAAAGCGTGACTTAATTTCTCAGCATCTTGCAATGTTATAAGAGGTCTAACATTTGCTATATTTCTTAAGTGAAAAAATGCTGTCCTAGTAATCTGATTAATATGTGATTTAACATTTAACTCAGAGTCAATAGTTACCCCTAAATTCTTTACCTCTGTCTTGACTTTTAATCCTAATGCATCAAGTTTATGTCTAATACCCTAATTTTATCCATTATTGCCAATCACTAAAATTTCTGTTTTCTCCTTATTTAGTTTGAGAAAATGACTACTCATCCATTTAGAAACACAAATAATACATTGTATCAGTGAATCAAGAGAGTTGGGGTCGTCAGGTGCTATTGATATTTAAATAAATTTTATTTATATTTAATTTAATATAATCAATATTTAATGGTACCCTGAACTGTCCCACTCCAGATTCAGTTTCTCTTGTAGGTTGTAAACTGAAGAGAATTGTTTTAAAGTTTTAGGAATATTTGGCAAAGTGAGGAGTGTGGCTAAATAGGTGATTATGTCCTGAAATTGACTAACGCACTGTCCAGTGTTGATTCCAGCCTTACAATGCTGATGGGATAGGCACTGACTCCCTGCCACTTGAACCTGATAAGAAAATTAGAAAACAGATACATGGATGGATGGATGATGATCATTTTAACATCCTGATGTGGACAACAGGGGAATGTGCTCAAGATATCCCGCAAGCCAGAATAAATTAAGAAATGCCAACATTATAGAAAAAAAGGTTAATCAACAAAAATGAGAAGTTATATTTCTTGTCTTTTCAACCCTTCAACCAAAGAGCCTGTATTCCTGAATTGTCCCCACTATCTTCCTGACAATAAATTTGTCTCTCAGGCGAGATTAAGCAGTTTTTAAATTATGCAAAGGTCCAATTATGAAGCTGTTTCTGGAGCCAGGACTATTCTGTGACTGTCCTCCTAGACCTCCAGCTAGTGGTCTTGCTGTCCCGATCCTCAGCTACAACATAAAGGGCCAGGCAACCCCCCATGCAGTTTTCCCACTCTAATATAAAACAAGGGACTGTGTACGATGTAATGGATCTCACTCCTGAAAACCACTAGACTAACAGATTCCTGAAACACTACTCATCAACTCCATCACCCTGTTCCCTGCACTATTTCTGTAGCCCGTGAGTTGTTACTTCTGAAACACTTCCTCTAAAAATTTGGCCAACTGCAGACAAGTGGTAGCCTCTTTATCACAACACATATCACAGTACTACCTGAAAAATCAAAGGTACCATATCATAGAACTGGAACAAGTTGGCATACAACAAAGGTTGTTCCAAGTATCAACCGATATAAACACGACCAACATAAAAACAAAGTTGACTCTAAAGAAAATTATAACAAAAATTTTAACACTTGAAACAATGAAATTAAGAATGAAAATAAAAAATAGGTAAGGGATAATTTAAATGAAGCACTGCATTGATTATTATTCATGGGTAAGCCTCCATCTTTGTTTGTATTTCTTTTCTTTCATTTCTCGCTCTTTTCTATATCCTTTTCCTTATTTACTTTGGCAAAAAATGTTGTATCCCTGTATTTAGGACAACCATTGCTCATTAATTCTTGTTTAAAATAATTTTTGTGTTTAGTTCTTTTTCTTACAATTGAAAGCTGTTGTGTTGTTTAAATTTGAACCAGTGTGATCATTGAGAAAGAGACTAGGATGGTTCCAAAATGCATTGGACAAGTTTTTCTTTTGCAACAGCGAATTCTGTCTTGTAGACCTATGGGTTTTGGTTTTCTTACAGTCTCTGTAACCTTGAATTTGTTATAATCTTCATTTAGTCAAAGACTTTGTGGGACCAGTACCCAGACACAGACATTTTCATCATATGGTATCCTTTCTGGTTCTTTCTCTTATAGTTTCTGTTTTGAGTGACTCTCCAGGTGAGCAAGGGGACAGTTCCCTTTGAGTTTAGAGACTTGATTTATTGGCGATAGACAGAAGGTCCTCTCCCCTTGGAGTTACACAGATCACATAGAAACGTTCGGCTTCAGTTATTAAAATGCATGAAAAGCTTAGTGGACCAGCAGTTTTACATATACAGTAGTACTTAATAACAGCAATAGTGTGACATTACCAGCACTTTTCAAAATGATCGCCTGTGGGTATTTAGTATTTTCTTAACAATGACCACAACTTCTAATCATTTAAGCAGGTGCATAATAATGTATCAGGATTTGGATGGGCCAGGCTTCAGGTCCCTCTAACTTCAGCCCTTGGTTGGTGCTGTTTTGATTCCCATTATTCCTTATCTATTAATTGTTTTCTGTTTATATTTAATTGTTTCAAATGTTTACATTTTTATAGTTTTCTTTAGAGTCATCTTGGCTTTTATGTTGGATTTTTTTAAAATATATTGGTTGATGCTTGGAACGACCCTGGCCGTATGTCACCTTGTGCTAGTTCTACGATTGGATATCTTAGACCAGGCGTCGGCAACCTATGGCACTCAGGCCAAGTGTGGCACATGGACACTCTGAGTGAATTAAATACAGTAATTATCATCATATAAATATTGAGTTTTTAATGAACTTTTTTAAGGTGAGTGTCGATTTATAATGAGATTTAGGATTGTCTTCACACAGCTGGTGGCCGCTACATGAACGCGTTCAGCACTATGATCTAGGGACTGATCAACTGATGCTGGTGCATCTCTTTCATTTTCGATCTCTCACTTGCATCAAAATCCAAGTCCCATAAGTCAGAGTCCATTTCCCCAATAATATGCAAAATGTTTTCCAGAGGGTGTTTTGCTTTGAGCATTCACTTCGCTCTCTCGCCAGGACTGCTTTGGTGGCCAGTGCCTGCAAAAAAAATATTCAGTCCTCAAAGAGTTAAACAGAAGCACATAATTCTTTTAAAGCTATTTCCATTTTTACATTCCTTCAAATTGAAAGTTGTTAGGCATTAGAAGTAAGAACGTGAGAACGTAAGAATCTGATGCAAACTGACTGAGTGAGTGTTCAGCGATAATGACTGAACTTGACAGATAGATAGATAGATAGATACTTTATTAATCCCAAGGGGAAATCAACATACTACAGCAGCAGGATACTGATAAAAAACAATATTAAATTAAAGAGTGATAAAAATGCAGGTATAACAGACAATAACTGTTATATGTTAACGTTTATCCCCCTGGGTGGAACTGAAGAGTCGCATAGTGTGATGGAGGAATGATCTCCTCAGTCTGTCAGTGGAGCAGGACGGTGACAGCAGTCTGTTGCTGAAGCTGCTCCTCTGTCTGGAGATGATCCTGTTCAGTGGATGCAGTGGATTCTCCATAATTGACAGGAGCCTGCTCAGCACCCATCACTCAAACTCTCCAGCTCCGTGCCTACAATTGATGGAGATCTATTTCCGTCCTACCCTTCCTATCACTCCTGACCACCTGAGTTCTCTTGGGTGTCGCACACTAGTGATGTGCAAAACAGTTCTTTTTAGTGATTCGATTCCTTTCTTTCAGTTCACCAAAATGATTTGAATCTTTGAAACACTGATTTGTCCATCCATCCATCCATTTTCCAACCCGTTGAATCCGAACACAGGGTCACGGGAGTCTGCTGGAGCCAATAACACTGATTTGTTCTCTTCAAAAACAACGAGCTATATTCTACTTTAAAATCTAGAATAGTATCATAACTGTGTAACAACTTTAACCAAACCAAAAAAATATATATATAAAAAGCAAGTAACAAAATAAGTGATTCGCTATTCATGATAATAATAATAATCTTTATTGAATTTTGACAATAAATACAATTTCAACAATAAATAGAAAAAAGCAATCCTACAAATAGAAGCTTAAAATAGCACACACATCGAACTGTGAGAACATTGAAATATGACTGAAAAACATTATTTTCTGTTTTGGAGTAATCTCCTGCAATTTCCTTCTTTTATATCCCATCCTTTCTGATGCAATCTGCCATATACAGTATATATCATCAGTGAACAGAACTGCAATTCAGTGTTCTGCGAGTCTCTTGTCTGCAGTACGTGAACAAATTTGCAATGGTTCTCCAGATCAGTTGGAGGCATACTTATTCATTCCATGTGTCCGTGTACTGAGACAGTCATAGTAACTCAGCCAGGGTGAATTATTTCCTGAAGAAAGCATTTACTGTATATAGTTGCATATAAGTCGGGTCTTAAAACTCGAAAAATTTATGAGAAAATCAGATCCCGATTTATACGGCCGTTGAAAAATGCGACCCTTGATTTTTTTTTTTACATCTTCTTGCCTCCTCCAATCTCGCACCAGTTTCTCAGACACATCAAATTTTTTTTCAGCAGCGGAGTTACCAATTTTTTTCGCCACGTCAACAACTTCTAATTTAAAACCAGCTTCATATTTTCTTCTGATCAAACGCTCCATCGTAGATAAGGGATGCTCTTACAATGAAGGTGTATGAGGGTGTGAGATACAGAAAAAACACATAACAGTGCAAACGTCACTTAGGAATAGTTTGGGTATTACTGTGAGGTCACATAGGCACAATACATAAAAAAAGGCAGTGGGCTCCATGGTTACTCTCTCAGGTAGCCGTTAGCATATCATATTCTCTTGGACCAATAGCGTGAGTTTTCCACATTCGAAATATACAACAGACATTATAAAACCCAGCAATTACACGGTAAAATCAAGCACCAGCTTATCCGCGGGTATATACGGTAAGTGAAGTTAACTCCAGACTGTCGTTATACTGTATATGCTATATAAAACATAGCACGCACTGCACATGCCTCAAAAAGATTTGTTCTTTAATGACAGTGTACCAGTACATTGGTTCAGAGATCAAGATAAGTACAAAAGAACTAGTTTGTTCATTCATTACAAATCACAATCGCAGACTCATGCCAGTACAGTTTGTGAACTGTAACACAAAAGTTGGCATTGTTATTAAGTAACACAGTGCCCTTATAATGACTCAAAATAGGCAAGAAATTGATATGCGCTCCTTTCGAGACGTTAGGACAAAGAAATATAGATTCATACAACAAAAGGATCATGCTGTTTGTGCGTTATGTTGTGAAACTGTCCTGTGCCATATGTCGGTGTACAAAGACACATCAGTCTATGTTTAAAAACGCTGAGGAGAAAAGTAAAGACTTAAAAAGGGCTGTTTCTAGCTACTAAAAACAAACTAGTATTTTTATTCCACTAATTGGAACCAGAAATAAAGCTACCGAATGTACTTTCAAAATTGCCCAGTGTGTGGCTTCAAAGGCCGAACCTTCACAGATGGAGAACTCATCAAGGAAACTTTTTTGAGCAGTGTTGAAATTCTGTTTAGTGATTTACAATATAAAGAAACAATATTGTCATGGAATCAAGAAATACTGTTTTCAGCGAGGTCAAACGAGAGACTAATATGGCTGAAAATGTAACTGTAAAAGGGCGGCACGGTGGCGCAGTGGTAGCGCTGCTGCCTCGCAGTTAGGACCCCTGGGTTCGCTTCCCAGTCCTCCCTGCGTGGAGTTTGCATGTTCTCCCCGTGTCTGCGTGGGTTTCCTCTGGGCGCTCCAGTTTCCTCCCACAGTCCAAAGACATGCATTTTAGGTGGATTGGCGATTCCAAATTGGCCCTAGTGTGTGTGTCCTGCGGTGAGTTGGCACCCTGCCCGGGATTGGTTCCTGCCTTGTGCCCTGGGATTGGCTCCAGCAGACCCCCATGACTCCGTGTTCGGATTCAGCAGGTTGGAAACTGGATGGATGGTAACTGTAAAGCAGACAGCTGGGATACAACAAGCTTTTGTATTTCTTTCTTGAAGAAAATTTTGATGTAAATGATGTGGCGTGCTTAGTGATAGTTGTGCGATATTGTGGCAATGACCGTACTTACGAAGAACTGTGCTGCTTGATACGTTTTGGTGGTATAGCCAAGGGAGAGTTATTTTGAAAATCATAACATTAATATAAATAAAATATTCTGTGTTCACCGTGCAGTGGGCTGGCACCCTGCCCGGGGTTTGTTTCCTGCTTTGTGCCTTGTGTTGGCTGGGATTGGGTCCAGCAGACCTCCATGACCCTGTAATTAGGATATAACGGGTTAGGTAATGGATGGATGGATGTTACCTTTCTTAGAAAATTTCAAAGTAAGATGTCCATAAAACTGTGCTGCCTCCTTATATACTGATTGCTCGATGACATGACGCACGGTGATGCCAGTAAGCATGTGATTGACAACATTCATCACTTCAGTACACAACACTATGGAAGTTGTGAAGACTCAGCGCAAAATGACAGCAACCTCAAAACACGTCCAAAATTATATCACTACAATCATGAAAACACTAAGCCAGAAACAAAATAAACATCACAAAAACGAATCAGCAAGTAAAGAATCCCAGAATCACAACAAAGTACCCCGATCTGTTTCAGAGCAAACAAAACTAAAACTAATTACGAGAGAACCTCAGTGTTATTCCTCCCATCATTTCCTGTCCTTCAAGTCTGCCCAGAACCCCAGCTGTACTCCTGTACTGACCCTGACATGTTAGTTTCTAAACTCAGGGGTTCTACGGTACTTTAAAATACTTCATACATTTTTTGAGCTTCTTCTACTACTGAAATGTTGTCACGCCATAAAAGCAACATGCTGTACTGACCATGGACACAGACTGAATTTGGCTTTATTTTGATTCTAAACTTAGGCATGGCAACATGTAAAGAAGATCCAGTAGGGACCAATTAACCCAAAGCACTGAAGGAAAACAGCTGAGTCTAATAATTAAATGAGGATCGAAAATGTGATTAGAGGTAGAAACAAGGAAGGCTGTTACCCCAGAGGCTGCGAATAGCTGTTGCCTCCATAATCTTGTTACAAATGCAGAGAGGATGAGCAAAGACAGAATGAACCAGTAAGCACTGCTAAGAAAGAAAAGCTTCTGTTCTCTGATATTCTGCCATGCTGTGATGCAATATAAGCCAGTAACAGAAATGACAGAGAATTGCCAGAGAGGGTCAGCTAGAGTCCACTGTTTTGCTCTTCCTCTTTGTTCCTCTGCAGAGAAGTCTTATATGAGGGCATCTTGGGCAACAGCCTGAATGCACACCCTACTCTTCCTGTCTGGGCATTTTTAAAGGTCAGAGAATCAAGTTTCAGAGTCTAAAATATCTTTTAATACTTACCATGAGCAAATCATTGTTTAGCACCGTTTTGTTTTATGTAAGTGTCAATGAGATCCCAGTCTTTGCTGCCTGCCCCACTGTAAATCAGGCTTGGCCCTGGACAGTGGAAAAGCATTCATCAATCCAGGTTGCTAACATCTCTTTATTCATTGACTTCCTTTTGATATAAATTTTTATATAGAAAACCTCTGTGGGCAATACTTAGAGTGAGCTAGGACTTCTTGTTTGAAGCCATCCAGTACTCACGAGTAGGTAGTATTGGCATTTCTTTCGTTTACTCTTTGGAGTAGGATCATCATTTTAATGCTCTGTACTATAATATCACACATGTTAACTGGCAGCCTTCTCCTGGGAATTATAGTGAGGGGGGATCCAAATCTCCTAAGCTAGCCAAGATACAGGTAGTATAACTATAGCATAGACAAGTTAGCTTATTGATGTATGAGAGGGAACCCAGTCTCCCACCTAAAACCTTGCTGTCTTCCAGCTTATTTATCTATGAGAGGGACCATCGTCCTGTAACAACCCCCCTCCGCTTAAGGCCGTATCACATTACCCAAATTGTTTGGCAATTTTCATACATAGCTTTCATTTGCATAATCTTAGAGAGCAGAGGCTCCTTTGTCTTTAGTCATAGAAACAGGCTCTGTGTGCATGAGAGCTGAAAACCAATGAGTACTTAGGATGCAGCCAAGAGGAATAAAGAATGCAGGTGTTTTGGACCTCACAAACAGAAGAGAAGCTCATCTGGCCGATGTCTCATGTTTTACGTACCATGACAGAATGTAAAAAATGAGAAAAAAGAACAGAGATTGCAGATCAACGCTGTGTACCTGTTCACCCTTCATATAGCATCAGCTCTGTCAGGAGGCAAGTTATTGGCTGATAGAAGAAGGGGTGAGCCCAACTGTGCTGGACATTTGGCACATTGTCACTAAATGTGACATGTAAACATGCAAACTGACATGGTCCAGCCACAAGATCAGCAAATGCACTCAGCAAGCATGACATACCCAACAACAAGAAGTCGCGTAGTGTGACATTGGCTTTAGGTAAAATACCTGGAGTACTGCCTTCTAGTTTTTTCCATTTTAGTCACTCCTTGTGGGCATGAGAAAAACATGCAAACTCCAAACAGTCAGTAACCAGGCTTTAATTTACATCCAGTCAATCATTGGTATGATATATAGAATGTAATTGTTAATTACTACCATCATTAGCATTGTTGCTGTGGTGGACTGAATATATGTTCAAGATAGATAGATAGATAGATAGAAAAAACACTATATAACAAATAGATAGATACTTTGTAGATAGTAAAAATACTATATAACAGATAGACAGATAGATTGATAGGAAAAACACTATATAACAAATAGATAGATAGGAAAAGCACTATATAACAAATAGATAGATAGATAGTGTTGGTAACAACTGTACTGCCAGCAAATTCAGCAGTGAAAGAAAGGAATTCAGCGATGTGGCAGATGAATCTGAGTCAGAAGGCAATGGGTCATTAGCCACAAAGGCACTGAGTCTGTTGCCAAAGCTAAAGTGCTAACTGAAAGTTGAAGTCAAAGGGGAATGCTAAAGATTTCAGAACTAGAATTAAAAAAGGAAACTTACACAAAGCTGTTTTATTTTATTCACACTTTTCAGCGGCTTACCCACGCCGGGTAGACACACGCTCAATGTCATGTATAATTATTTATTGAATGCTCAACACCTCTGGAAAGACACGGTTGTCTAAAACGGGTTGGTGTGAGAGTACAACAGTAAGCGAATGAAAAGATGGAACTCTGAAGAGAGCAAAATACAACACAATAGTGAACCCGCGGCATAACAAACGCCGCATATTATTTATTGATGGTTGAACACCTCTGGAAAGACACAGTTGTCTAAAAAGGGAGGGTTTGCGGATACAACAGAAAGTGAATGAAAAGATGGAACTCTAGACTTTTCATTGCTCTGTGCGGTTTTGGCTGCCTTTCTGTATATAATCCACCAAGACACCCGACCACGGTAGTAGCGAGGTGAGAGGGGGGGCTGTGAACAAAGTGCAGGAGCATCTAAGAAGACGCATGTTTGTCTCGGATGCGAATTGCTGTATGTAGCGTGTAAAACAGTTTGCTATGGTGCACACGGTCGTGCGTCGTAACCGAAAACCCGGTTTTTAAAGACTGCTTACTTCATTGTGTTTTAACCTCAGTTGTAAAGGAATGTTTTAAGAACCCCTTGGGATACCCCTCGGTTGGCTGCTTTTCTATATATAATCCACCAAGATACCTGACCACGGTAGAAGGGGGGTGTGCACAAAGGGTAGGGACGTAATGAGTGGGAGCGTATGAGTCACACTTAGTGGGAATTCCATGGCTTGCAGCCCGAATGGGGTTCAACGGCTTACCCACGCCTCTCTGCGCTGGGTAGACACACGGTCAATCTCATGCATAATTATTTATTGAATGCTAAACACTTCTGGAAAGACACGGATGTCTAAAATGGGTTGGTGTGAGAATACAACAGTAAGTAAATGAAAAGATGGAACTCTGGAAAGAGCAAAATACAACAGAATAGTGAACCCGTGGCATAACAAACGCCACGTGGCTCAGACGTGCATGTGGACTCTTACCACAGACGAAAGTGACTAACTGGGTGGTCGGTGAGTTTTTGCGTCCGGGCGAATGGGCAGGCAGTGTGAATGCCTAGAGAGCGAGGGTAGATGCCGGCCGGTGAAAAAGGACTGTTGGTGGGCAGGGAAACGTCTTCCGTGTTCCTGCAGGAGCATCTAAGAAGACGCATGTTTGTCGTGGATGCGAATTGCTGTATGTAGCGTGTAAAACAGTTTGCTATGGTGCACGTGGTCGTGCGTCGTAACCGAAAACTTGGTTTTTAAAGACTGCTTACTTCATTGTGCTTTAACCTCAGTTGTAAAGGATCGTTTTAAGGATCCCATGGAATACCCCTCGCAAACCGTTTCACACGCTGCATATGGCGATTCACCTCCGCGAGAAACATGCCTCTATGAACAGTCAACGTAGCTCGGAGGTGCATGACATTAACCTGGCCTGCACTGCATGTGGCCTCTATGACAGACGGATATAAATGATGCCATTTTTTCTGTGTCCTCGCGTCCGAGTTGGTGGGCGTGGCCCTGCGAGTTGTCGTCGTATCCTATGGTCTTGGAGTTGGTGGGCGTGGCTCCTTCCTGCAGGTGCCATAGGTGTCTCACTTGTCGGCGGCTTAGTGAATCCACACCCCTTCCGGCGTGCTTTTCATGGTTGTCTTGCCTTAGTGAATTATATATATAGATATATATACAAGACAGTAACTATGGCACTAAATATATATTATGGTCAGTTCAAAAGCAACTCCTCATTGTTTTATTTCCCTCTCTTCTAGTGCCGTGACTGTGATTTGAGTGTCTATGCAGTGGCTACGTCTACTTCAGTGGAGTGTCGCATTTATAAGCAAGTTAACAGAGTTGTGACAGATGAGTTTCCATTATAAAACTGGGATGACAGCAACAAATTTGCATGAAGAAGACATGTAATTACACTTGTACATCTCAGCAGTACTCAGGAAGGCTCACCAACACCTTGAAGTAAGCCTGGATATCTTTATCTATGCTTACCAACTTCCATAGCTGCAAAAAGGAGTCTGTCTTCACTGGCAGTACTGCATTAGGAGAAACGTTTTTCTTTCAAGCTTTCAGGAGCATTGCTGGACAAGAGGCAGTGGAAGTGCATCAGGTAAGCTGAGTTGTGCGTGTTTTCTAGTATATTAAAATGATGTTCTGTATTTTATTACATTGTGACAGGTGTCTGGTCACACTTATAGGTAATCTAACTTAGATACCATTAAAATATCCGACTACGCCACCCAGTTTATTAAGAGACTGGGAACTCCTGACATTTACCAATAATAGCACACAGGTTTCTTTAAATTGGGCGGTGAGTAAACACACAATGAAAGACACAACAGCAATTTTAGAAAAAAGCGACAGTAAGTTCTATTACACAAAACAATATAAGGTACATTAAAAGGATAAACGAACATAACAAAAACTAAAAATATCAGGAATCAATTTTCCCTTTTTTTTTAAAAAAAGAAAATACACAGTCCACCTTCTAAAAGTCCGTTAAAAACAAGAATTGGAGGATACAACCTTTAGTGGTGCAGAGTCCAGTTTGTGCACTGTGTTACCCCAACACTTAATTGTTCAACGGTCCATGGATGCACTCTGTGTTCTGGACACTCGCTCCCCTACGGAAGTTATGTCAAATTGTTGAATCCCTGTCAGCATCTCTTCGTTGTTCCTTTTTCTTTCACTCTGGGCTCCTTGTGTGGCTGGGACCTAGGCACGCCTCATTTCTCGTCTGTCAGCTTCACTTGGTCCTTTCATGCGGATTCCCTCTCTTGCTGAACCCACATCTGGCGTCTCTTTGTGGAACTGTCTCTTCCTCCCTGGAAGTGTTGCCGTCCTTGTGCCTCATGTCGTGCCAGCCAGGTACCTTTGTCTGCCTGAAAGCCCCTGTGCTCTGTCTGAGTGCCTTGGCAGCGTTTTCTGTGGACTGTCCCCCCTTGCCTTCTGCTGCCCAGAAGCTTAAATCTCTTTCAGTCCCTGCCATTATCAGTTTTGGACTATCAGATTAAACAATGGCACATCTACATTTCCTGGGTTTAACAATTAATGAAAACACAAGTTAAAATAAGGAATTGTTACCAATCATGAATAAGTACAGATATGCTGATTAGAACCAATATTTCCAAGTCAGATAAATACAGACATCCTCCAAGACCAGACTTCAAAGCGGCGACTCTTTTGCAAGACAGCAAATACACAAACAATCCTGACACAATCAGTAACTGGATTATCCAGGATCCTCTGCAGTTCTGTTATCACATGTGGTATTGTTTGTAAATCTCAACCAGCCATAAACTTCAAAATGGTGACACCTTTGCAATACAGCCAATACCTACAATCTGCAGACAGCCTTTTAGCTTTTTGCCCCCACTGCCAACAATGGGTGCCTATTGCCTGTTCATCTGCTGGGCTTTAAATGTAATATTTGCATGTTTCTTTTCCTAAGAGAGAAATGGAATGACCCAGTGTACAAAAATGTCCCCCTCTGACAACATTCTTATTTATCATGGTTGGTTGTACATTTTGTCCATGTGATAATACTGCTACTACTACTAGATGGGTGGTGTTAACAGCAATCAGAATTGAATGGGAGGAGCAAAAGGCAGACCACCGGGGTCTACTGGCTAAGGAATTGTACTTCAAATCTCATTATGTGAGCCATATTAAGGCATTTTACCTTTCTGTCTTTCAGAAGTATTTTTAAGCCCACTTAGATGGTGCTTGCTATAGAAAGGCACTAGATTAAAAAAGACAGCTGTGTCCAATGCATTAAGAGCTCATAACTTTATTTAGTTTTTTATGTCATATATTGTTACAGTATACTCACCAATCATGGTGCCAGAGGGAGGTGATTGTGTTGCAAGGCTCTGTTAACCTATTCTGCTAACATGGCTAGAATGAAACACTCCTGCAGTCCACTCTGGAAAATAATGTCTTCAAGCATTTTATGAGATGATAAGACCGTTCTTCTGATTTGGTCCAATCATCTCTTTCAATTTTAGTACCAGTTAAACAGTCCATTTTAAAATGTGATGATAAAGAGAAAGCGATGTCACACCTACTGACCGCCCCACTGGGATGGTGAACAATTTTAATCAATTAATTTTATTCTTTGCAGTGCCATTAACAACCTGCATCATTAGAGAGCAAACAAAACTGCAGTAGAGCAAGTCATCATCCTTCTGTTTACTACTGGTGCTCAATCTAATTATAGGGTCATGAGGAGAAGGATGCTGCTCTCCTAGCATTATCAAACTCATCATGGGAATGAAGGACATAATCCTGGGAGGGTACTGGGTAGCTTAGCTTTGCTGCCTTAAAGCTCCAGCAGACTGCATTCAACTTGCAGCTTGGTCTGGGCCTGAGTGAAGTTGGCACCATATCCCAATGTTTTCTGTAAGTCCTCATGCATGTAAGGTTCAGTGGTGGCTCTCCTGCACTCGAATCCCAATCCAGGGGGTTTGTCGTGTGGTGAGTGAGCTCATGCTCCCCAACCTCTGTCTCTCTCTTTGACTAGGTCAGGTACACTATATGGCATCTGACTGCCCTTATGTACCCCTTTGAGTTCTACCAACACTGCACTATGAGAACTTGGAAACTAATGTGATGGATGGACTTTACATAATACAAAAAAAGTAAAGTAAATTGCAGTTATTCTTTGCTTGAATTGGGATACCGCATCATCATAATCTTTTGATGATCAATAATAAAGCCATGGTATAATATGTATACTTTCTCAGACCCAATACTCAAATCAGGGTCATAGGGCAGGGCACCAGTCCTTTGCAGGACACAAACATGTTTGCCCATTAACATTATTAACGCTTTAATATCATATGTTAAAAATATAACAATCATCCAGTAGTCCTGACTCCAGTTATTATGAAGAGCTTTGAGAGACTATGGTCTCTCAAATACAACAGATCTACAGAAGACGCAGTAGCCTTTGCACTGCAGAGCACCTTGGAACATCTGGATAAAAAGAGCTCTTATGTCAGACTGTTCTCTGCAGATTACAGCTTTGCCTCCAACAATGTAATTCCATTCAGAATGATCACCAAGCCCTTTGACCTACGTCTAAGCATCACCCTGTGCAATTGGTTCTTGGACCTTCTGACTGGCAGACCCCAGCATGTATGGATTGGTAGGCTTGATCACAGACAATTTTTAGACAGTCTATCGAGAGGAGTTAAGTCACCACTGGGAGTGGTGTCAGGACAAAAACCTCTCTCTGAATGTCAGCAAGACTAAGAAAATGATTATTGATTTCAGGAAGCAGGAGGCAAATCACACCCTCATTTACACTGGGTGGAAGGCTATGGGAAGTGTCAACAGTTTTAAATTTCCTGGGGGTTGCCTTCTCCAGTGTTCTTAGGTGGATGGAACACAGCACAGCAATCGTCAAAAAGGCCCATCAATGACTTTACTTTGTCAGACATTTGAGGAAGACCTGAAAGTCTCCAGCAGTCTTCGTGAACTTTTATATATGTACTTTGGAGTCCATCCTGACAAGCTGCATGGTGTTCTGGTATGGCAGCAGTTCAGCTAAGAACAGCACAACATGGCAGAGGCTGGTAAAAATGGTTTCCACCCACAAGTAGTAAGTCTGCTTAACTGTCATATGTGATAAACTGCCTGTCAACTGACAAATTAAGTGTTAGTGTATGTAAGGTTGTGTTTAGTATTATTTACTGTGATTATTATTAAAATTAGATTTAAGTTTGAGATGATGTTGATTGTTGTATCTACAAGGAAGAATTTTGCAGTAGTTTATAAATCTACAGGTATATATATATAAAACCCAAATACCACTGACTCACTCATCACGAAATCTCCCAAGCCATGAGGCCTTGGGATTTGAAATTTGGAATGTAAGTTACCCTTGGCCCATAGGTGCTCGCTAAGAAACGGTTTTAAAAATTTTGTGGTCCAAGCGCGAAATTTCTTATTGCTTTTTTAAACCTGTTCGAATGTCTGTCCACTTTTCACGAGAGAACTGTTTAACAGATTTCGATTGAGGTTTTTTCTATAACTTGCTTGAACATTCCGTTGATTTTGCGACTTTCTCATCACGCTAAGTATCATAGTTCACTTGCGGTACCGATTTATTAGCGCAAATCCGAGAGAGACTCATCAGGCTGTGGGGAGGGGGCCCCCCTCACTTATGCGTCTGCCTCAGGGCATAACCTTAACTCCGCTTAGTTAACAAACGAGAGAACTATTTAATCGATTTAAATGTTTTTTTTTCTATAATTTGCTTGAACATTCTGGTTGATTTTGCGACTTCTCTGATTGATTAATAATCATAGTTTGCTTGCACGAGCAATATATTCACGCTAATCCGAGACAGAGGCTGCGGGCCGAGGGAAGGGGGAAGCATGACGTCAGGAGTAGGGAGCCGGGCCGGGCCCTCCTCACTGTCCTTTTTCAAGCTGCGAGGGATGGATAGTGTGGCAATAAACTTGATCTAATGAACCTGGCATGCATATCTCTAGGGATGTGGGAGGATAACACTCAAAGACATGGGAAGAACATACAAAAACATCACACAGACAGGGACTGGGCACAGAAATTACACTGTTGGTGTAAAACAAAGACTGATATATCCGCCATAACAGAAACAAAATCAACTATCAGCCTCGAGTAATTCTGTTGGTAATGAGTGGCCATACTAACCCCATGGTGTTTTCTACATTTAGAATCGGCCCTTAAAGACTTCATTTATTTATGATATCAGTGGAAAGAAGAAGCAATCTTCAGAGACTGAAAGGTACCCAGTCCCTAGGGTAGGCTGGACTCAGCTAATGTGTTTTGTCTGCAAGAAGAATAATAAGCTCCCAGTCTTTATCTTAAATCAGTCATTTCCTCAGGAAATGTTGAACTCCTTCCCTAAGTGCCACCATAACCTATTCAATGATTGATTGTTATGGTGAGGGGCAGTGAGGCTGTGACAGAGACAGAAAAATCCTGCTGCTGCGCAGTTGTAGTTTCAAATTTGTAAGCCTGTTTCCTCACTTGGATAAGATAGGGACTCCCTTTAGGTCAACTGGGTAAGCAAGTGCTTTCTGATTTAGGGGCCCCAATTTTTGTGGCCAGTCTGTCCATTTAAGGACATGAAATACAAAGGACAGGGGCCTGAGCGGTTTGTCGCTGGGTACCATTGTGCAAAATTCTTTTGATGCACATAGCATACATATAAAAGGTGTTCAATGCCTTGGAAGTTTTCACATTTTATTATTGTACAACATTGAATCACAATGGATTTCATTTGTCTTTTCTGACATTGATCAGCAGAAAAAGACTCTTTAAGTGAAAACAGATAGAACTTGTTTTTGTTCCAAGAGGGAAACTGGCTTTTTAGAGAAGTTAATAAATATATGATAGATAGATAAATAAATACATATATACACACACCAAAATGACAAAAAGGAAGAATATTAAAAAGAAATAAAAGTTCTGTCTTGGCAGTCCCAGTCACAGTGAGGCATTATGCAGGCATATTGCTGTTGGTATAAAAGAGGCCCTGTTATGTATATTGACACACTTATGATGAATGATTCGTTAGCTGAAAGCTTTCAGTGTTATTGTGTCAGAGAGAGAACGTGTAGCATTGTTCATAAAGGCACACAGTTTTGATTTAATTCTCTCCTTTGCCACGACCTCCAAGGGGTTCAGAGTGTGTTCTGTAACTGAACCTGCCCGTTTAATTAATTTGCAGAATCAGTGCAACCTCTTTGGTAGGCCATTCTTGGTGAGATGTTACAAGCCCAGCACACCACAGTGTAGGAAATCACACAGGCCATCTCAGAGCTGTAGAAGATCACTGCAAATTTGCCAAAATGAATTGCGAATATAAAACACAAAATAATCAATCACATAAGTATTCATCCCCTTCAAGACAAGATGCACATTTAGCAGCCATGATAGCCTTGAGTCTGAGTGTAGAGGTCTCTCTCAGCTTTGCACATCTGGACACTGACATTTTCCCCCGTTCTTCTTTGCAAAACTACTCAATATCTGCCAGGTTGTATGGTGATATTGAGTCAGCAGCTTTTTTCAAGTCTACACACAAATTTTCGATTCGATTGAGACCTGGACACTGATTTGTCCACTCCACAACATTCACATCGTTGTTTTTAAGCCATTCCTGTGTAGCTTTGGCTTTATGCTTGGGGTCATTGTCTTGCTGGAAAACAAATCATGGGGTTCTTGCTGAATGTATCAGGTTTTCCTTCATGAGTTTCCTCTATTTTGCTGCATTCATGTTACCCTTAAAATTTTTCCACGGCCACCACCATGCTTATCAGTGGGGATAATGTGTTTTCATAATGTTCAAATATGCTGTGTATTCTGCTGGCCAAAAACCTTAGACCATAAAACATTCTTCCTGCTGACTTCAGGTTCTTCCATGCACCTTCTGACAAACTCTGTGTTTTTCTATTTGCCACCCTCCCATAAAGCTGTGACTGGTAAAGCAAATGGCCAACAGCTTATCTAATCTCATCCAAATAGCGTGTGACTCCTTTAGAGTTTTTATAAGTCTCTTCTTCTTTAGTCTTCTTCTTGTATGATCAATTGGTTTTTGTGGATGACCTACTCTACACAGACTTATAGCCCTACCACACTCCATTTCTTAATGACTGATTTCACTGGACTCCAAAGGATATTCAGTGACTTGGAGATTTTCTTGTCTCCATCCCCTGTCTTGATGTTTTCAATCACCTTTTCATGGATTTACTTGGGAGTGTTGTTTTGTCTTCAATGCAAAGGCTAGGCCACCATACTGACTCAGCACATGGACCTACCATCATTCATTTATACAACAATGGAACCCCCTCAACTATAGTCAAGTAATTTCCATTGAACTAATTCTATGAATTCTACAACCAATGGCCTGCATTAGTGATGATCTAGTGATGTCACATTAAATTCTTAAATTCTTTTGCATTCAATTTTGCATTTTATTTTTGTAATTAATTTACACCACTTTTCAGAGTTTTATGTTCACTTTGACATTTTTAAAGAGTCTTTTTCTATTATCAGGTGCAAAAAAGACAAATTGAATCCATTGTGATTCAATATTACGCTCACCTAAAGGATTATTAGGAACACCTGTTCAATTTCTCATTAATGCAATTATCTAATCAACCAATCACATGGCAGTTGCTTCAATGCATTTAGGGGTGTGGTCCTGGTCAAGACAATCTCCTGAACTCCAAACTGAATGTCAGAATGGGAAAGAAAGGTGATTTAAGCAATTTTGAGCGTGGCATGGTTGTTGGTGCCAGACGGGCCGGTCTGAGTATTTCACAATCTGCTCAGTTACTGGGAATTTCACGCACAACCATTTCTAGGGTTTACAAAGAATGGTGTGAAAAGGGAAAAACATCCAGTATGCGGCAGTCCTGTGGGCGAAAATGCCTTGTTGATGCTAGAGGTCAGAGGAGAATGGGCCGACTGATTCAAGCTGATAGAAGAGCAACTTTGACTGAAATAACCACTCGTTAAAACCGAGGTATGCAGCAAAGCATTTGTGAAGCCACAACACGCACAACCTTGAGGCGGATGGGCTGCAACAGCAGAAGCTCCCACCGGGTACCACTCATCTCCACTACAAATAGGAAAAAGAGGCTACAATTTGCACGAGCTCACCAAAATTGGACAGTTGAAGACTGGAAAAATGTTGCCTGGTCTGATGAGTCTCAATTTCTGTTGAGACATTCAAATCGTAGAGTCAGAATTTGGTGTAAACAGAATGAGAACATGGATCCATCATGCCTTGTTACCACTGTGCAGGCTGGTGGTGGTGGTGTAATGGTGTGGGAGATGTTTTCTTGGCACACTTTAGGCCCCTTAGTGCCAATTGGGCATCGTTTAAATGCCACGGGCTACCTGAGCATTGTTTCTGACCATGTCCATCCCTTCATGACCACCATGTACCCATCCTCTGATGGCTACTTCCAGCAGGATAATGCACCATGTCACAAAGCTCGAATCATTTCAAATTGGTTTCTTGAACATGACAATGTGTTCACTGTATTAAAATGGCCCCCACAGTCACCAGATCTCAACCAAACAGAACAACTTTGGGATGTGGTGGAACGGGTGCTTCGTGCCCTGGATATGCATCCCACAAATCTCCATCAACTGCAAGATGCTATCCTATCAATATGGGCCAACATTTCTAAAGAATGCTTTCAGCACCTTGTTGAATCAATGCCACGTAGAATTAAGGCAGTTCTGAAGGCGAAAGGGGGTCAAACACCGTATTAGTATGGTGTTCCTAATAATCCTTTAGGTGAGTGTATATAACAATAAAATGTGAAAAAATCCCAGGGGTTAAATATTTTGTATAGGCATTGCATAAGGCATTGCATAATTTTAGATTGCCCAGCAATGGACAGGCACCCCATCCATGGCTGGGTTACGTCTTGCACCGAATGCCACTGAAATGAGCTCTGCCTACCAGCAAGTGTGTGATAGGTTAAGAAAAATACAAACAGACTATTCCTTTAAAGGCTAAGAATGACACTTTGCTTCTGTGTAGTGCTTAATAATAATCAACAGAATGAGGCATGGGAGAGTGTGTTACTTTAATAAAGAATTAAAAATGTGGGCTATTAACGTTATACACAGCATCTTAACTACTAACCCATTATCACTCGAGAAAAGGCATCTTTCAGCTTTGCTTTGGTGCATGTCTATCAGGCAATTGCAAAATGTATTAGAGGAGACTAACATTCCATAAAAAGGCGAGAGCTTTAATTACTTTTATGAGGTGATAAAGCTGACAGCTACAGCATGAGGATCTCAGAGCAGACTATAAATGAACAATGGAGGAATGCAACAACAGGGAGGCCATATGCCACAGTATCCAGACGGAGGTTGGGGAAAGGCTGGAAAAATTTTAAAGAATTTCAGTTTCATCTGTCTGATGATTTTTCCTCTTTGTATTCAATCATGCAGTGAATATCACGCTAAAAATGTGCCCTTCTGTCCATCTATTCATCACTGAAATAACACACTCTGTAATTACTCAGGGTGATGAAAGGGCAAGTAAATTTTACATTTCCTGAAACTTGGTTTGTGATAGTCCCAGCTTTTTACTTTGTACATTCCTGATGACAGTACGATTCTTGCTGCCCTTTG
Organism: Polypterus senegalus; assembly: GCF_016835505.1. NCBI lineage: Eukaryota > Metazoa > Chordata > Cladistia > Polypteriformes > Polypteridae > Polypterus > Polypterus senegalus. The sequence goes on along the minus strand of NC_053160.1, from coordinate 31,255,359 downwards.
TCAAGTCAGTAAGGGGGGCAGCCTGATGTATAAAATTGGGAATGAACCACCTGTAATACCCCACGAGCCCGAGGAAGGCACGAGCCTGCCTCTTTGTTTCAGTACGGGGATATGCAAGCATCTCCCTCACTCACCTTGTCAATTTGAGTCTTGAGCAAACCCTTCCCCATGGAATATCCCAGATAGTGGGTTTCTGACATACCCAGCTTGCACTTCCTAGGGTTGGCCGTAAATTGTCAAGCACTGTCCAAAGGCAGATGAGATGAGATTCCCAGTCATTACTGAAAATGACCACATTGTCAAGATAGGCACCCGCGTATGCAGAATGGGGATGCAGGATCATTCACTAAAGGGTCAGCAGTGCACCATGGAGACTAAAACGGAGTGCAGTATACTCAAACAACCCACCTGGAGTGACAAATGTGGTCTTTTCACAACTAGTCTCCTCCAAGGGGACCTGCCAATAACCTTTCGAGAAATCAAGGATGGAAATATATGAAGCCTGTCCAAGCTTTTTCAACAGCTCATCCACACGTGGCATCTGGTATGCAGCAACCTTGGAAATCTTATTCAAATGCCTAAAATCAATACAGAACCGAACCGTCGGACTTTGAGACAAGTACGACTGGGCTTCGCCATTCACTTTTACTCGGCCAAATAATGCCTAATTGGAGCATCTGTTGGACTTCCTCATGTATTACCTTCCTTGTTGCCTCAGGAAGGTGACATGGGGGCATCTGTATAGTAACACCGGATGGAGCGCCAATCTTGTGTTCTTCAATCCTCATCCGTTCAGACATTGCCTAGAAGATGTCAGAGTTCTCCTTGATCAGTGATAGCAAATCCGCTTTCTGGGCATCACTTAAATTATCCCCAATAGCAACCTGTCTGGGAGACCGCTGCAGCCGTGACTAGGACTTTGTGACAGTCGTGTCACTCTTTTAAAAGATTAACATGCAAAATTTGTACGGGTGTCCGCCGCCTAAGAATTCTGACTTTATAATTCACTGGGGACAGACGCTTTTCTATAACTGCTGGCTCTTGCTATTTGGAACGAAATTTATGTGGATCGGATGGGATCAATACCAACACTCAATCTCCCTTCTTAAAACTTGCGGAGTTTACTCGTCTTGTCACAATTATGTTTTTGTGCCTCCTGTTCACACTGCTGATATTCCACCGCAATAGAGGACAATCTGGCAACCTGCTCATGCAGCGAAACAACTCAGTCAACAAACCTCCCCCCAGGGGGTATTTCACGAGTCCCCGTCCATTCATCCTGAAAAATGTCCAATACCCCGTGTGGTCGTCGACCAAATAATAGTTCGAAAGGGCTCATCCCAATGGATGCTTGTGGGGCCTCCCAAACAGCAAACGGGAGGAAAGGTACCACAGCATCCAAGGAAGTTGATTCGTCATGGGTTACCCGCTGAATCATCTGTTTTAGGGTTTATTTAAATAGTTCAGTTAGGCCATTCGTCTGCAGATGATAAACCACAGAGTGTAACTGCTTAATTCCAAAACTTTCACATAGCTGCTTCATAACGTGAGACATAAAGGGTGTGCTCAGATCAGTGAGAATCTCGCGAGGGATACCAATATGTGTGAATGTATCCGAAAGTACCTTTGCAATAGTTCAGCGTCATCCCATCGCAACACTGCTACTTCTGGGCATTTTGTGGTGTAATCTATTGACAAGCCATTTTTACTCTTTGGAAGCGGGCCAACAATATCTAATCCCACTTTCTCACATAGGACGTCTAAAACAGGCATCGGTACCAGGGGTGCCCTGGTGGGTCTGTGAGCAGAAACTATTTGACAGTTGGGACAGGCCTTACAAAATCGTTCCATATCCCGGCCCATATTCACCCAATAAAATTGTTTCGAAATGCGTTTCCTCGTCTTTTCCACACCAAAACATGACTGTGAGCAATTGTTAAAACCTTATCCCTAAGCTCAGTTGGTACTACCAACTGCTTGATATGTCCATCACCCATGTAATCAGAAATTATCCGATACAGAAAACCATCCTTAAGTAAAAAAACATGGTGTTTTAAAATTTGGGTCCTCTCTCCAGATAGTAAGAATCATTTGAGACGTGGACTTGTCTAAAAGCAAAATTCAAGTTGTTATCGGCTCGTTGTTGGTGAGAAAACTCCATCTGGATGCCAGTCTCTGTTTCCTTCATGTTTGATGCAGTGTTGCCCTCACCTCCTACTGCTACTGTGTCCGATGGAGCATTGCACTCGCCTCTCACTGCTATTTCATTTTCTTCTGTGTCCATATTAAGTCTGTGGAGGCTGTTGGTGCATGTGATGACGCGGAAAAGTTTGCTAGCTGTCGCCGGATTTCACTTGAGAATTTATCCCCCAGCTCACTGGACAACTCAATTTCAGATCTGTTTCCTTGACTGACATTGTCTGCGTCGAGCCCCTCACTATCCACTACGGGGGTAGGTGTTCTGCAGGTGGCCAAGACCTATGGGAAGAGGGCATTCCTTTTTCCTATTAAGAATGGCAAGGGGTGAGGTGTCTGATACGACAGTCCAAACCTTTAAGTTCTTACCTTAAAATTTCAGGTGGAGTAATATAATCTTGTATGTTTTAATGTCCCCATGGAAGCAGCAGATGTTCAAATTTTTATGTGGCCTTATAAGGGGTCTGCTGGAGCAAGAGTCTCAGTACTTTAGCAAAACCAGCTTTATTCAACTTGAAACAGGAACAGCAGAGTGGATCTGCCACTCTCCTATGCACAGACACAGCAATCAGGCATGGTCGTGGCCAGGTAAGTGGCCAAGTAATACTGTTCCCTACATTTACAATATTCTTTGCATCCGCCATTGATGGCTGATGCTCATAGCACGACCACAATCTTTTAGTATTTGTTTTGCGGTTGCCTCACCGACCAATATGTTGTCTTCCACAGACGCGGCGATCGCCCTTCAGGACGCTCATCGCCATGTCATCCCATTGGGAGGAGCCGCAAAACAGTTTGGAAACCTTACAATATATAGTGTGTGTGCTGACATGTTAGCTAGTCTGTAGTCGAGCATCAAGAAATTGTATTTAATATGTGTTGCTACAGATAGCTAATATAGTGAACTGAAAAGAAAAGTGACATTTGCCCACGTCAGCTGGTTGCATTGTCATCTGCAGCTGCTTGGTGACACAAGCTGATCCTCCTTCCTGCACAGCAGCAATAATTCAGATGTGACAAGACCAAAGCTGGACCAGGAGTTGTGCTGCATATCCTATGAACAGAATGCCAAGAATCATAGTCAAAAGGGAAAATGAGCTAACAGAATCGAAGGCCAAGGCAAAATCAAAAGTTGAAGAAAAATCAAAACCTCACAGTAGGGCCTACTTGGTAACAAGCAAACTAGCAATAAATAATGAGAGATTTCTGTAAGCACTAAGGGATGGCCTGAATGTGTGACCACTACTACATAATCTCACAAGGTACTGTATCATGTAAATAATTCAAATTAAAACTGTAAACATGTGCTTTAAAAATTCAATTAAAAATATAAAATAAACAAATAAGATTCAATACGAATAAAAACCTTTATTGACACAAAGCTACACCCATATAAATATGTGCATAATACATAATTTGACTAAGCATGCCCTGTGATGGACTGGCATCCTAAATAGAATTAATTCTTGCTTTGCCTGTTGCTGCTGGATGGGCTCATAAAATGGTTGCCTGGATAGGTGGTGATTGTAATGCAAATGTAATTTTTTTACAAAATACCAAGTTGTTATGATTATATGCAGTATAATTTGTGTGCACTTGTTTAGGCCTTTTTTCCTAATGCTTATTTCTAATTATGATATTTCTGAGCTGCTTAATTTCGATTTTTTGCATTTTCTTCTTTCTGAAATTGTAAGAATTAGAAATTATTTTCTGTCTTCTTTGTCACCATTTTGTTTTTGCAAACATTTTGCGTTGCCGTCATTATGATGCAAAAAGAGTATGCTATGGAGTCCTGTTACACGGTTGGCACATCACTATTCAGGTTTTCAGATATTCTAAAAAAAACAACTTTTGTGTTTGTGTAAGTTGTTGATCTTTAAAGTTCTCTGTTCCTCAATTTTGCTTTTGAATCTCTTACTATGATTTTTGATTTTGGTTAGATAAATGATAGGACTAACTTTTAGATTTCATCTTATTAGGGGTTATTTATGTTCCTTAACACAGAGAACCGTGGTCACATGGAATAGGTTACCAAGTAGTTTGGTAGACAGCAGGACTTTAGGGGCACTCATAACACAACCGCCAGAGTTTTTGGAGGAATTAAGCAGATAGGACTAGCGAGTTTGATTGGGCTGAATGGCCTGTTCTCATCTAGATTGTTCTAATGTTCTCCTGGTCATACCTATTAACCTTGGTACCCTTCCTTGGTACTATGCGCAATCCTATAATACAAAAAATAACTAAATGCCTCATATAGAGGAGAACTAAAAAGTTAAATTTATAGTCCATTCACACATATTTGCTTGCCCATGTGAGGGTGCCAACATGCCACTCTGCACTGACCAGTCAACCATATCCTCAACAACAGTCCCAGCTCCATTTAAGGATTTCCAGATGGTACCAAGGCTACCAAAAATATACTCCTCCCAGTATGTTCTAAGTCTGCTCTTATACTTCTATTAGTATGCAGTGCCTCATACACTCCTAATGAGAGATATCCAGGGGATGTTCTAACTCCATGTCCAAACTACCTCAACTGGCTCCTCTCAAAACCAAAGAAATAGCACTTTTGCTTTCTTCATTGCTGAAATTTCCATCTTGTCACAAAGAGTAAACCCGGTAATCTTGAGCAGGTATGCTCTGATATAACTGCTTTTCCTCAAAATGTAAATTTTTCAGCCACTCAAGAGCCATTTTCTCAACTTGTTCAATTCCAGTTCTCACTCACACGAAGACAAAGCCTGTTCTGGCAGCAAAGCCAAAACTGGCCGAGGACAGGGTAGCATAAAGTGGTACAAAAATTGGACTGGCTGATTGTTAATGTTTCATGGCTCCTTAGCACTCACTTGATTTGCTTTGGTTTTGGTATACCACTCATGAGTACTTTCTAAAGTGCAGCATCATGTGGCTGTGTGAACTATGAAAGACTTTGATGTAGTATAGTAGAATACACAAAGTTTGAACTGATTTTAGTGGTTTCAGTTGATTTATAGTCAATGGTAAACAAAAGGCAAATGTCCAGTCCTGTTTAATATTTATCAAGCCTTTCATGTATAAAATCCTTAGAGCCCAAAATCCCCAGACCCTGTGATATTTCTAAACCTAAATCTAGAGGGATACCCAGGTTGTCCATCTATCCTTTTCAGGATAGGGAGTGAGAGATATGGAGGCTGTGGTGACCCTTAAGACTCACCCTCCAGTTCCAGATCTCTGGTCCTGGCACATGATGCTAAGACTTTAACAGGTTTAGTTACCTGTTACCCAGTTGTTGGCCATTGTCTCATAGATCTGCAATTAACATCCCAAAAGCTTATGTCAGATCAGACAGCTTATCCAGCAATTTACAGTTGTAGTCTTCATTTATATGATCTTAGCGAGTCAGAGGCAGTTGGCGAAACAACGACAACATTTATTTACTTAGCACATTTTCATACAAATAATGTAGCTCAAAGTGCTTTACATGATGAAGAAAAGAGAAAAAAAGACAAAGTCATAATTAAAATAAGACAATACAAATTAACATAGAATAAAAGTAAGGTCCGATGGCCAGGGAGGAGAGAAAAAACAAAAATAACTCTAGGTGGCTGGAGAAAAAAAAATAAAATCTGCAGGGGTTCCAGGTCACCACCCAGTCCCCTCTGTGAAGCCGATCATCTAATGTCACATGCTCAGCGACTGAGACCAACTAGTCTGTGAGTCGCTCCGATAAAATCAAACAAGGTTGATTTTGTCTTTAGTCGTTGGGGTGGGTTGCATGTGCAGTTAAGCTAACAACCAATGAACACTAATCTGGAAGTATAATACATAGAATATAGCGACGATGAGTAAGGAACATGCAGGGACTTTGGACCTCACCAACAGAAGAGACGCTCATCTTTCTGATGTCCTGTGTTTTACATACTAAAATAGAATGGAAAAGAGAAAAAAGGGCCAAGACTGCAGTTGTTAACCATTCATACAGGGCCAACTCCGTCGGGCAGTTCGGGGGCTTTGGCCCCCAGAAAGAGAAGTGAAGCTCATATGTCTGATGCCTCATTTTTTATATACCATAACAGAATGTAAAAAATAAATGGATGAGATTGCTGCTGAACCCATTGTGCAGCACTGGCTCCATTAGGCATCTTGCTGTTGGGAGTCAGAAACAGAGGCAAGCATGACTGTGCTGGACAGTAACCATCTGACCACTAAATGTTTGACATAGTCATCTATTTTCAGGCATTTAAAATGACATGGTCTGGCAATGAGATTGAGACTGCGGTAAGCTAATCGGACATACCCCACAACAAGAAGTTACGTAATGTGACGTCAGCCTAACCCTACTTAGCCCTTCAATAAAAACCCTAAGTTGACACCCTTCACCTGACCTTCTGAGACCATAAAATGGTAACAAGCTATACCAAATTAGCTTATTTATTAAAACACAGAAATACAGAGATAAAGGATTAAATACAAAATATAAGTAATATACAGTGGGATGCAAAAGTTTGGGCAACCTCGTTAATAGTCATTATTTTCCTGTATAAATCGTTGGTTGTTACGATACAAAATGTCAGTTAAATCTATCATATAGGAGACAAACACAGTGATATTTGAGAAGTGAAATGAAGTTTATTGGATTTACAGAAAGTGTGCAATAATTGTTCAAACAAAATCAGGCAGGTGCATAAATTTGGGCACCACAAAAAAGAAATGAAATCAATATTTAGTAGATCCGCGTTTTGCAGAAATTACAGCCTCTAAACGCTTCCTGTAGGTTCCAATGAGAGTCTGGATTGTGGTTGAAGGTATTTTGGACCATTCCTCTTTACAAAACATCTCTAGTTCATTCAGGTTTGATGGCTTCCGAGCATGGACAGCTCTCTTTAACTCACACCACAGATTTTCAATTATATTCAGGTCTGGGGACTGAGATGGCCATTCCAGAACGTTGTACTTGTTCCTCTGCATGAATGCTTTAGTGGATTTTGAGCAGTGTTTCGGGTCGTTGTCTTGTTGGAAGATCCAGCCCCGGCGCAGCTTCAGCTTTGTCACTGATTCCTGGACATTGGTCTCCAGAATCTGCTGATACTGAGTGGAATCCATGCATCCCTCAACTTTGACAAGATTCCCAGTCCCTGCACTGGCCACACAGCCCCACAGCATGATGGAACCACCACCATATTTTACTGTAGGTAGCAGGTGTTTTTCTTGGAATGCTGTGTTCTTTTTCCTCCATGCATAACGCCCTTGTTATGCCCAAATAACTCAATTTTAGTTTCATCAGTCCACAGCACCTTATTCCAAAATGAAGCTGGCTTGTCCAAATGTGCTTGAGCAGACCTCAAGCGGCTCTGTTTGTGCTGTGGGCGGAGAAAAGGCTTCCTCTGCATCACTCTGCATACAGCATCTCCTTGTGTAAAGTGCGCGAATGGTTGAACGATGCACAGCGACTCCATCTGCTGCAAGATGATGTTGTAGGTCTTTGGTGCTGGTCTGTGGGTTGACTCTGACTGTTCTCACCATTCGTCGCTTCTGTCTATCCAAAATCTTTCTTGGTCTGCCACTTCGAGTCTTAACTTGAACTGAGCCTGTGGTCTTCCATTTCCTCAATATGTTCCTATCTGTGGAAACAGACAGCTTAAATCTCTGGGACAGCTTTCTGTATCCTTCCCCTAAACCATGATGGTGAACAATCTTTGTCTTCAGGTCATTTGAGAGTTGTTTTGTGACCCCCATGTTGCTACTCTTCAGAGAAAATTAAAGGAGGAGGGAAACTTACAATTGACCCCCTTAAATACTCTTTCTCATTATAGGATTCACCTGTGTATGTAGGTCAGGGGTCACTGAGCTTACCAAGCCAATTTGAGTTCCAATAATTAGTTTTGGAATCAATAAAATGACAACGGTGCCCAAATTTATGCACCTGCCTCATTTTGTTTGAACAATTATTGCACACTTTCTGTAAATCCAATAAACTTCATTTCACTTCTCAAATATCACTGTGTGTGTCTCCTATATGATAGATTTAACTGACATTTTTTATCGTAACAACCAACGATTTATACAGGAAAATAATGACTATTAACAAGGTTGCCCAAACTTTTGCATCCCACTGTAAATCATTTTCTTACACCAGTTCAGCAACGATGACACAAAATCAGTCCTTGCTGTCTTCTGTAGATCTTGTTCATTTTCATTATACTAAACATTAAGAATATTTGCTCCAAGTTGTGCAGATCCTCTCTTGCTTCCTTACTTTTGCCTCTTGACAACCTTTAAGAAGTACCTGGATGAGATATGTGGACAGCTTGCTATTAGCTAAACATTCATGCTTAATGGACTGAATGGTCTTTTCTCTGTTGTTATTATTCCTTATGTTTTTTGCCTTTTAGGGTGCAGCAATATTTCTTTTAAAAAAATTCTTATGTCTAATTTTTTTGCTTCTGCTTTCATGCATTATAAGCTTCACACTTACTATTATCTAAAAATCATTATTTGGATTAAATAATCTTTGAGCAAATCTTGACAGAAAAACTACTTACTCCAGAGATTCAAAACTTCTAGGCAGATCTTGCCAAAAAACACATTTTTTAGGTCAAAAGTTCAAGTCTTAAAGTAGATCTTGATAAGAAAACTGGATTTAAACTGATTTGTATCCGCATGTTCAGTTTATTTCTTAATGTTCAAAATTTCCAAGCTAATAAACACATTTTCACAAGTCAATCCCAATATTTTTTCACCCGAGTCTCTCCAGCCCTTTTCTGGCCTGATTCAGGATTTTAGGCAGAGCTTTCACTAATGGGCCAGGGCTGCCAATTTTCTTCACAGAGGGTAGACCGTTAATTTGTTTTTTCAAAGGATGTAGCTTCTATTTCACCAGCACAGGGGCCTTATTTATAAGCACATGAATGCCAAAAACAAGAAACTGTGTATGGCCAAAAAAAAAAAAATCAGATTTTATGAAACCTGGTGTACGCACATTTTTACATAATTTACCCTTTATAAGTCACAATCATCCTGTAAATATACATTTCTGTACGTGCCTCAAAGCCTGCCTGATTCCACCCTGAAACAACCATAAATGAAGTATGCTAATCAACGTCATACATATGCAATCACAATGATGGAGACCTTCATGATACATTCAGTAGTGCGAGACAGAGGTTCTCGTCTCTAATTTGGAGGAATACAAAGAACTTTTATTTGGTGGACTAAGCAGGAGTGTTGGCAACAGGTGCAAATATGTTGAATGGCAATATGTTACTGCTGCTGTAAATGCAGTGAGCTCCATCCACACTATACTCAAAATAAAATAAAAAAAAAAAAAGGTTTGATGTTTGGTGGCAAAGTGGATCGCTAGTCACCGGCAGAGTGTGCGTGTAACGGGATGAGGGAAAAAACACACTTTCTGATTTAGATCTGTGAATGGCATCTATAATAGGAGATGCCCTTTTAAGCATTATGCCAGAGCAGTGCTGATGACTGTCAGTCTTATCATGGCATCACAGATGACTTGTACATTATTGGAATGACACTGCTTACAGGTATTAACAGAAGCAGCTTCATTCTTGGTAGGTGCCCTTATTGCAATAGGAGTGCACTGAAGTGCTTCGATTACGTTAGGAAAACAGACACTGGAGCAAGTTATCTTTTTATTAAGGTAAAAACATGTTACATGAATGTGCACCCATACCGCTTCGTTAGTCGGCTAATGGCTTTCAACACAGCAGGCATGATGACAGGGCTGGATTAACGTAAGCAAAACAAACATGTGCTTAGGATATCAATGGAAGGTCGGCGCCATAGAAATGTTCCTTTGCCAGATTTACCATGGACCAAATGCTGAAAAAGAGACTCCCACATTAAATTAAAAAATTACATATTACATATATATATATATATATATATATATATACCTGAAGCGTGACAGCCAACACCTGAATGTAAATGGTTGCTATGAAGGGGCTACATTTAAACCATTGTGTATTTAGGTTTCCTAAACTTTCCTAATCTTTATGTCTGCATAATGACTCACTGGGACTGGGGCTGCTAAGTCATAGGTTTTCTTTCTGTTGAAATTTTCTTTCTCTTTAGTCATTCTGGTGTGAGTTCAGATCATACTGTATATGTGCTGTATTATATATATTTACTTATCTATTTAAGTATTTTGTAATGGATGACAGGCATGGGCTGGTGCCCCAGCTGGGATAGTTCAAGGTTCCTTACCTGGCTGGGAGGCCACTCAAATAGGCAGGGTGGACAGAAATGGATATGCTGGCATCCCAGAAGAACTTTATAAAGGATGAAAGTACAATGGAGAAGCGTCACAAAAAAAAACTTTTGGGGACCATCCCCATATATTGTCCAAAGGACAAGGAAAAAACCACAAAAGAAAATGTTTGAGTGATCAAAAGCAAAATGTATATAGCAATTGATGGATGTTACATGACAAAATTGCATTTTTATACAGAAAATAAAAATGGAAACAGGAAATGGCTGGCAGGAAGTGATGTCAAAGCTGTGGGATGGAAGCAACGTCGTTTTAACAGAAAACCGAAGTGATGTCATCAGGGAGTGTCGGAAGTGTCGTCTTGTATGGTGCCAGAAGTGACGCCCATTTTGGAACCCGGAAGTAAGTTCTTTATTTTTCCTCAGTTTTCCTGCTGAGAAGAACGAGAGATTCAGGTTAGTACTGTGTGATAGCCTCTTGTATCGCAATGTCTCACTCACCTTTAGGCTTTTTGACTGCCTCCTAAACACACAGGGGTCTGATTGGAGCCAAACCCAGCCAACACAGGGCGCAAGGCAGGAAACAAACACCGGGCAGGGCGCCAGCCCACCAAAGAAAAAGATATATATATATATATATATATATATATATATATATATATACTGTATATATATATATATATATATATATATATATATATATATATATACTGTATATATATATATATATATATATATATATATACTGCTCAAAAATTAAAGGAACACATCAGATCTCAATGGGAAAAAAATCATGCTGGATATCTATACTGCTATGGACTGGGTAATGTGTTAGGAATGAAAGGATGCCACATCGTTTGATAGAAATGAAAATTATCAACCTACAGAGGGCTGAATTTAAAGACACCCTGAAAATCAAAGTAGAGAAATGACCGAAATTTCATTGCAGCAACTCAAAATCGTACTCCATAGTTTGTATGGACCACATGTGCCTGACAATGTCTGGGCATGCTCCTAATGAGACGACAGATGGTGTCCTGTGGGATCTCCTCCCAGATCTGGACCAGGGCATCACTGAGCTCCTGGACAGTCTGAGGTGCAACCTGGCGGCGTCGGATGGACTGAAACATAATGTCCCAGAGGTGTTCTATTGGATTTAGGTCAGGAGAGTGTGGTGGCCAGTCAATGGTATCAATTCCTTAATCCTCCAGGAACTGCCTGAAGACTCTCGCCACATGAGGCCGGGCATTGTCATGTACCTGGAGGAACCCAGGACCCACTGCACCAGCACAGGGTCTGACAATGGGTCCAAGGATTTCATACTGATGCCTAATGGCAGTCAAGGTGCTGTGACACTGACCGCAGCCAAATGCAAAACTAGTGAAGAAACAGTCAGAAAAGATGAGGAGGGAAAAATGACAGTGGCCTCCACCTGTTAAGCCATTCCTTTTTTGGGGTTTGTCTCATTGCTGTCCCTCTAGTGCATCTGTGGTTAATTCCATTAACACTAAAGCAGCCAAAACTGATTAATGACCCCCTCTGCTACTTAACTAAACAGATCAACATCCCAGAAGTGTCACTGACCTGATGATATGCTCTGATTAAAGTGTTCCTTTAATTTTTTGAGCAGTATACAATATATACACACAATAATAAAAAAATAATAATAAAATAGCGATGATAGATATCAATGATATATATCAGTCTTTGGAATATAACAAACTTACAATCTGGTAACTGCAGATGGGGGCATCAAAATCTTTTAACTGCCTAGAGCCTCTAAAGGTCTTAATCCGGCCCTGCATGACGGAGTGAAGCTTGGCTGAAATATTCCTGATCTGTCAGCCAGTTTCCTGTGAAGTGACAAAAGGTAGTCAAAACTGACAAAAAAATAAAATAAAATAAAACATTCAGTGCAAATACACAGTCCTCTAAAAAGGGAACTAAAATACAATCTGTGCATCGTATTAATCACAATTGATCTTTTAATGTTTGTCACACTGAGTCACATTATAATAACAGCTCAGTGATATGAATTACTATGCGTGTGAGTCTTCCTTTAGCTGATTTGTTTGCATTCATGGTGATCATGGGTGTTGCCATTTCCTCATTTCTCTGAAATATTGCATACACATGGGTCAGAGTTGCCATAAATATACGTACATTCCCTTATTAAGTTTTCTTTTATAAGCCCTGACGTTTGCATGGGAAGTATTTCAAACCTCTTTTTGTGCAGACGCAACCTTTATAAATGAGTCCCTAGCCTACTGCAACATTTCCAAGAGTGTTGTCAGTGGGCTGATTGTTGATAAGACTTAACATTACCTCTACCATCATTCAGGAGCCATTTTCTAAACTCATTAAATGATAGTCACATGGAGATTAAACCTACTCTTGGAGCTTTAGGCGCAAGGCCAGAGCTAACCAAGGACAGGGTGACAGTATCATAAAGGCCTAAAATCTTTCTGGAGGGTTGGATGTTGGTACAGAGTCCCCAATTCAAATCTCAGCTTTTCTACTGTATGTGTGAAGTTTACGCATCCTCCCCGTCTGTGCGAATGTTCTTTAGGCATTCCAGTTACCTCCCACACAGCCCAAAGATGTGTAAGCAAGCTCTGAGTTGGTCTGGTATGAGTGAAGGCATGTGAATGAGCCCTGAAATTCAAGGTTGGTTCCTGCCTGCACCGAGTGTTACTAGAATAAGCACCCAGCTACCTGTGAGCCTGTATTAGAATTAGGGAATTAGAAAAATGACTGAAAGAATTAATAATATCCATCCATCCATTTTCCAACCCGCTGAATCCGAACACAGGGTCATGGGGGTCTGCTGGAGCCAATCCCAGCCAGCACAGGGCGTAAGGCAGGAACAAATCCCAGGGCAGGACACACACACACACACACCAAGCACACACTAGGGATAGTTTAGGATCGCCAATGCACCTAACCTGCATGTCTTTGGACTGTGGGAGGAAACCCACACAGACACAGGGAGAACATGCAAACTCCATGCAGGGAGGACCTGGGAAGTGAACCTGGGTCTCCTAACTGCGAGACAGCAGTGCTACCACTGCACCACCATGCCACCCAATTAATAATATATTTATGAAAAAATAATCTGTAACTTCTTATTACAAAATGCCTGGTAAAGTTGTACATAAGCTAATAGGCATCATCCATCCATCCATCCATCCATCATCCAACCCTAACTACAGGGTCACAGGGGTCTGCTGGAGCGAATCCCAGCCAACACAGGGTGCAAGGCAGGAAACAAACCCCGGGCAGGGTGCCATCCCACTGCAGGGCACACACACACACGCACACACTAGGGACAATATTAGAATCACCAATGCACATAACCTGCATGTCTTTGGACTGTGGGAGGAAACCCACACAGACACGGGGAGAACCTGCTGTAACACAGCAAAGCTGAACCTGACACCATTAGGACAGTAAACTCAGTTACCTCTGTCTCTAGCTCTAGCATAATGACTGTTCAATTCAATTCATTTTTATATTACGCTCTTCACGGTGATGCTGTGACAAATTCTCAGGTAAAATGCAGGTTGAGATTACACTAAATACTAATTAAAGTCCATGCATTCACTTACAAAGCTGCATAATCCAAGTCAAGATAGTTGGGGGCTAAATCTTTTCCTGGCAGCCAACAAGTCAGGGACCAACACAGATTGTGTTAAGGTTTAAATTCATTCTCCCAGAAGAGTGAGGCATCAGCACTGTCCATTGTATTGTTGTGCCACTCTCTTCATAAAAACATACAAGTGAACAATCTGTGGCAGGGCTGTGGAAATCATATGCTGAAGGGCCCGTCATGGCTCTAGACTTTGGTTTCAGCTATTTTCTTATTTAGTCACCAAGTATTTCTGCTAACAGAACAGCCCTAATTTAAATTTAAGTTACCTTTTTAGCTTCAGAAGCCTTAATTACTTCTTTTCATCTTAACCAAAAGCGAAACAATAATGAGATGCAAAGCGAGCCAACATAGATGACAGCCAACACCTGAACATAAATGGTTGCTGGGAAGGGGCTACATTTAAACCATTGTGTATTTAGGTTTCCTAAACTTTGCTAATCTTTATGCCTGCATAATGCCTCACTGGGACTGGGGCTGCTAAGTCATAGGTTTTCTTTCTGTTGAAATTTTCTTTCTCTTTAGTCATTCTGGTGTGAGTTCAGATCATACTGTATATGTGCTGTATTATATATATTTACTTATCTAATAAAGTATTTTGTAATGGATGACAGGCATGGGCTGGTGCCCCAGCTGGGATGGTTCAAGGTTCCTTACCTGGCTGGGAGGCCACTCAAATAGGCAGGGTGGACAGAAATGGATATGCTGGCATCCCAGAAGAACTTAATAAAGGATGAAAGTACAATGGAGGAGCAGGGGAGGCAACTTACCTTTACTCCCCTGAAATGCCTGATGGCATCATCCCTGGGTTACAATACCTCTACAGATACCCACAGGGTATTCACTGTTGGGTTCCATGGGTGCCACCAAGGCATGCTAAAGGGATTAATGGTCCCACTTGTTACAGTCAAGTGGAGAAAAGAGAGAAGAGAGAAATTGTTATTCCGTATTCTATAGAGAGACCTGTCAAGGGTAATTTGTTATATAAATGTGTTCAAACTTGGGACTTTGCCTGTGAGGTTATGTTTGGAATCTGGTGGTGCTGTTTGGCCCCCTACTGGTGACAATTTATTTATTTAAAAAGCTTTTGTACAAAGCCAAATTCCTCCAAACCCCTAAGAACAAATAGAGTTCTATCTATCTTTTCTACTACAGCGCCTTTCGTGTCTATCAAACACTACAATCCATGAGATTTGTCTCTCTATTATAAAAAAAATCTTGGGAGGGAGACAAGGGAGAAGAGACTTTGATGTCATGCGAGACAAGGCAGTGAGACAAAAGGACAGCTGCTGTACAGGCTTTTAAATGATTAACGCGCAGTGTGACAAGCATAACACGCAGATCACCAGCAGCAGCAGCAAGACAGCAGCTGATCCGATCGCAACTCCTTAGCGTGCGTTCAGCCCCCCCTCTCACAACACAAGCAGCGTTATACGTCCCGCGAGAAAGACATTTAACCACGCCCGGGGCCAGAAATAAAGGACAAAGAGTAGATGACAAAGTAGAACGTTGTAAAGAAATGTTGGCGCGGTACACATGCACAACAGGTCTTCTTGGATCTTCTCAGAAGACACTCTGAAGTCCCGTGAGACTAAAGGACAGCCTCTGTACAGGCTTTTAAATGATCGACTCGCAGTGCGATGTGCAGATCATGCAGCATGGCACTTCCAGTCCCCCTGGTCAGGGATAACTCATTCACTACATCTTTATTACTGGCAAATATCAAGAAATAAAAAATTAATTAAAATGAAAATAACAATCTCTTTAAATTGTATATCTGGTTAACTCGGGAGTTGGCGAGCAAAGTGAGCCAGGGGGCAGAGCACCCTAGTCTTCCTGAAGATTGGATGGTAACTGAAGTCGTTGAAAATAGTCTGAGAAATAAGTCAGATAATTTTAAAAAAGCTGATTAGTGTCAATGTGCTTTATGCTCCAGGACAGTATAGAAATTATGCCAAAATAGAAATTATGTGGTGAGGGAGACACATAGAAAAGTTGGAGCCGATCATCCCTGTGACCCCAAATTGTATAAAGAGCTACAAAAACTAGACTGGCAGATGTTTCATGGAGCCTTAACACTCATTTGCGTTGCTTTGCTTTGCTTTTTGAGACACCACTCATGGCTGCTCTGTTAAGTGTTATACATTGGAGTTTTACGGACTATGAAAGGCTTTGATGCAGAACAGCTGAATATACAAAGACTGAATTGCTTTGGTGCTTTGAGTTGATTTATTTTCAATGGTAAACAAAATTTGCATGTCCAGTCCTGTTTGATTTTTTTCAAGCCATTAGAACCTTTCATGCATGAAATCTTCAGCACAACAAATACTAATGGCAGGCAAAAGCATAAATGATTAATATTTGAATGCCTCAGCCTGTGCTGCCATGGGTTTGGCATGACCATGTAAACAACTAAGACAATAGTTACTGCTAGGCTTTTTAATAAAATGTTTGCACTTCAAGTCAATGTTACAGCCAGTGTGGCAAGCGAGCACAGTGACGTCGGATTTGGTTGGTTAGAAGGTTGCTTGGATGCTTTAGAAAGAGTTTAAATAATCCATTAGAAGTTTACCTGCAAAATTAGCAAGACTCTTTCCCTTAGGCTCAAAAAAAAAAGATGAGTCCAGGAGCCTTGGCTCATGTTAAATACTGTCAAAGGACACAAATATCAACATAAACCGTCTGCTATGAGAATTTGTTTGAGGGGAGCACAGGAAAGGCTGGTTTCTTGTATTATGTAAATTATGTCTTCTTTGCTAACCCAGCAAGATGAGAACCACACAAACAAGAGAACAGTACGTCCGGTTATAGCTGAAAGAGAACAACAGCAAGAATTAGATGACTGTGGTTTTGTTTGAAAATGATTGTAAATAGGGCGTGACTTGCAAAAGTCATAGATTAACGGGATTTGCTTCTAAAGGTTGTAAGTATGACGTGACTTGACCACCTCGTGGGACATGAAAGTGTCTGTCTCTCTTCAAAAAGATTACATCTCGTCACAGGAAAAGAAGTCTTGTCTTATCCCAAGATTTTTATTTATAATAGAGGGATAATGTAAATTTCAGCACTGTTAATTAAAGTGCCTAAAAAGGATATTAAAAGGTTTGCTAACGGGTTTAGAGCTGGTCAGCAGAAAAGGAATTGTTAAGCCTAATGGAAGTGATTTGAGTAACAGTCAGCATTAATGATGAGCCAAACAGCTAAGATTCATTTTGCATACAGACAGTCTCACAGTTTTTTGGGATTTTAAAAGTTTGACTGGGGTGGGAACCAGAACTATTCCTTCCTAAGGGTCATTCTGTATCCCTTTTCTCGACCATACTTCAATGCTGCTGCCACTTCCAGTTCTGTGGGACTCCATAAATTATGAGGTAATTGCTCTGGATACCAGCTGACACAATACAACACGTTCACAATGGCTTATGGGTAGTTTGAACATGCAGAGCTCAGTGTTCTGCCATTAATCTAGTTGAAGTCAAGGACAAATGAAGATGCTCTGTCCAACAAGCTGAACAACTTCGCAGCGGCGAAGTACTGCCTTAAAATTTTTATTAAGAAGAAAATTAAACCTTTTTAAACTGAGGGAAAATATACCAATAATTATTTGATAAAGGAAATGGGTACCTGAACAATGTAAACTAAGTCTAAAATACCTACACAATAACTATAATCATAATAAATGAACAATAAAACAGCAGAGAAGCCGTGGATTAAATAAAAAGGCTGTAGTTATCAGCAGGGAGATGTAAATCCTGTGGCGAAGCAAGGAAGGGAATGTAGAGACTGGAGCGACAGACGGCCTTATATTGGCAGGCAGCCAACAACGTGGGAGGCATTGGGATGGGGGACCCAATGCGGCCTAACATGGTGACCGAGCAGCAGGCTATGGACGTATATATGTACATAAGTAGGATTCAGTTAGCGTTGGGAACCTGTGTACCAAATTTCTTGAAGATGGGCCCATAAGTAACAAAGACCATTGAAAAGTGGCGGCCGACAGTGGCATCATACCACCGAAATAAGTATGTACTGTACATTGGTTTTGGTTAGCGCAGGGAAGCCGCCTACCAAATTTCGTGAAGATGGGGCCATAAATAAGAAAGTTCAACATGGCAGACGTTGTCGACCGTTATGACCGTTACGTGTAGAATTTCAAAATGAAACCTGCTTAACTTTTGTTAGTAAGCTGTAAGGAATGAGCCTGCCAAATTTCAGCCTTCTACCTATACGGGAAGTTGGAGAATTAGTGACGTTGGAAAGTTCAATATGGCGGCCGACAGTGGCGTCATACCACCGAAATATGTACGTACATCGGTTTCGGTTAGCGCAGGGAAGCCGCCTACCAAATTTCATGAAGATGAAGCCATAAATAAGAAAGTTCAACATGGCGGATGTTGTCAACCATTATCGACTGTTATGACCGTTACGTGTAGAATTTCAAAATGAAACCTGCTCAACTTTTGTAAGTAAGCTGTGAGGAATAAGCCTGCCAAATTTCAGCTTTCTACCTAAACGGGAAGTTGGAGAATTAGTGATGAGTCAGTGAGTGAGTCAGTGAGTGAGTCAGTGAGTGAGGGCTTTGCCTTTTATTAGTATAGATGCACTGTAGTAAGATTTCTTTGGGCAGAGGGAGTGAAACCTGCTGAAATCTACTGAAAGATGTTGACTTGCACAGACAAGTACGCTGTTTGAGAACCCAAATTTTATGGTACCCCAAGTCATCATGTACAGTACTATGGCATGTGCAGATCCATAGCTGCTACTCAAATGTCCAACAACAGAGAACAACATAATCCATCAGTCTTCTCTATTAAAGGCATTTGCCATGTTGATGTACAGTATGTGTGATGCTGATGGTTGAGTTTCATCAGTTCAACTTATTTTGCCCTCTGTAATCCTGTCTGCTCATTCATTAACTTTTTTTTAAGTCATCCTTTTTTTACATCCATAATCAGCCAACGTCCTTTCCTGTGGCTTTACAGCACCCATATATTGTCAATGATATTTAAATTTCCCTACTCTGGTACCACACAACCTTTTTGTACTACTTCCATAAGAACCATATGCTGCTTCTTTTAATACCCTTCTTATTTCCATCCTGCCATCACACAAGTTGTGATAACCTCAAACTATTAAACAATTCTGAACTACCTACATTTTTTGGCAATGAGTAGTTAACATTTATCTCCAATATCATAACATCCGCTATTTAGCCACAATTCCAACATGGCATCTTGGAATGGAAAAGTATGGAAAAACACCAAGGGTTTCAGCTTTCTGGTCTAAAATAAATCATTATATAAACACATTGGTTGAAAAATGTGCAACATATCTTGAGTTTTAGAAAAAAATAATCCAAAGAACCAATGGTCATTACAGAACAGTCATCAGAACCATGGCAGAATATCAGTGTAGATTTGTCTCGGCATTTAATGGACCATTATTCTAACTACGGTACCCCAAAATGGTACTGCTGTTAAGCCAATTGCTTTATAAAACACATTAAATTTATCTTTGCTAAGTACAGAATTTCAACACTGTAACTACTGATAATGGCCCCATGTTTGCAAAGAGTTTCAACAGTTTGAATAACATTATGGTTTTCATCATGATCTATCGTGGAAAATACATTCCAGACCCATGAGAGATAGGTACAAATCCGCAATATAGAAAGACCATATAAATAAACATTTTTTTTTTATAGTTTAAGCCTTAAAATACCCTTCCCACACGCTTTAAACACATGTAAACTTATTAAAACACACTTTGTAAACACATATGATATGTGGATATCGGGTTAAGGATATGAGTAACATCACTCTATTGAAAAAATAACTCTTGGCAGGGAGACCAGGGAGACAAGGCGCGATCTTCTCGGAAGTCAAGTCAGTGAGACAGAAGGACAGCTGCTGTACAGGCTTTTAAATGATCGACACGCAGAGCGACAAGCAGAACACACACCTCGGCAGAAGCAGCACAATGCCAGTAGCTGATCCGTCCGCTTCTCTTTAGTGTGCATTCAGCTCTCCCCCTACACAATGCAAGCGTGTGAGACGCGAAGTGGCAGGAGTGTAGCGAAGCGATCGAGACCAGATCATCTTAGAGAGACACTTTGACGACATGCAAGACTAGACATTACAACCTTAGGAAGCAAAACCCTTGAGACTGTGACTTTTGCACGTCACGTCCCAGTTTCAAACAATTTAAAACAAGTTCACAGACATCTAACCTAGTAGTTGTTGGAATGCTTTTGGCAGACAAACTTTAGGTGCTCCCAGCTCTCAAAACAACGATAAGCAGAACACGCAACTTGCCAGCAGATGATCCGAGCACATGTCCTTAGCATGCTTTCAGCCCTCACCTACTCCTCTCCCCATCCTTCAGAACGCTAGCGGCAGAGACGCAAAGTTGCGAAAGGACAGCTGCTGTACAGGCTTTTAAATGATTGATGCAAAGCGCGACATGCAGATCATGCAGTTGGCCAGCAGCAGCAGCAAGACACCAGCTGAGCCGATCGCATCTCTTTAGCGTGCATTCAGACCCGCCCTTCACAACACGAGCAGCGCTATAAGTCATTTAACCATGCCTGGGGCAGGAAATAAAGGATAAATATTGTTTTTACAAAAGTTTTAAAGTAAAAATTAAAATAATGCATTAGTAACAATTCCCACGAAAATAACAATCTCTTTAAATTGTTTATCCGGTAAACCAAATCCGGGGGTGGGCGAGCAAAGCAAGCAGGGGGCGGAGCTCCCTAGTAATAAAAATTAAAATAATAAAAATAATAATAAATCCATGATGTAGTATCCTCAATCAAATGACCAAGCTGAGAAAGCAGTTTTAAATTTTAAACCAACTTCTGAAGACAGCTGTAGACAGCAATTCATACCTTTGTTTAGTTTTATTCTGATTGTAGCAAACCTCCAGCAGAACTGGTAACAGGTGAAAAACATTTAGTGCCATTTCCTGTAAAGTATAGAAAAAGAAAAATAAAATATGAAAAAAGATGATCTGCTGTAGCAACCCCTAACAGGAGCACCCAAAAGAAGAAGAAGAAAAAAAGTAGGTGGATTGGGAATTTTGTTTCTTAATATGTGTTCAATATTATTCAAGATGATAAACACTGAGTAAGGGGTGCTCAATTAATGAAAAAGGCTGCTACCAAGGATCTCCCTGTATGTGGAAGAAAATATATTCTATAATATTACTATAAAAGCAGCAGGGGGATAAGCAATTAGGGAGCTATGCCGGATGAATGACCACACCACTACACTGTGTCAACATCCATCCATCCGTTATCCAACCCGCTATATCCAAACTACAGGGTCACGGGGCTGTGCCAACTTAGTGTTCCATATTATTATAAAATCATCAACTGCCACTGGCACGAAATTGGCAACCACTCCTCAGTTTCTGGTTCTTCAATACTCTGCTTACTCAAATATCTTCCTAAAAAAGCAATAAAACATTAACATTTTATAATATATCAGTAGAGACAGAATAAAATGAAACATCAGGATAAACTCAATACAGATTCAAAGTTCAATCCGCTACTGTATGTTTGGCTTGTTTTTGGAGATGGAGGCATATATTCACGTTTCAGCTAGCAATGAGTAAAGTTAAAGCTTCTTCAGGAAAATCATCACCAGTCGTCAGAACAAAAGCAAGCATTTAACCCTAAGGATTCATTACCAAACCTTTACTTCAACCCCATTTAACTACCAATCGAAGGCTTCACAAAGTGTCCTCTTGCATCCTTAAGGGGCTGCAGTTAGACAAGGACTGGAGCTTCCTGGCTCACTAGTAACAATCAGGCAAATGCTCGGACTTCAAGGCTTCGCTTGAAAATGATATTCAGTGGCCTCAAATTAAAGTTGTTATACCTCAGCCAGGGTTCTTCCTGTTCACTCTTTCTTGGCAGCAGCGGAGTAAAGAGAAGATAATGTTAGCTCCAGCGCCCCCTCTTGTTCCAGAGTGGAACTGCTTACCTCACCAAAGCCAGGAAGGTGGTCCTCAGACAGGCATGCGTGAAACTATTTAACAAAAATGTGATTTCTCTGTCTTCTCTGCACAGTGGTGCACCTTAGAAATAATAGTGTAGCACATCTGAATCTGAACCTGAGAGGGAAAAGCTCCTCAAATGGTCAAGACCTGTTAGGACCTGGGGAAGCTGGCAAGAAGGCAGCACTGCGATTGCTATGATGCAGACACAGCATACACTTTGGACTCATCTCCTGGCTGCTAGAGTCCATCTGGCTAAGGCTGTGGATGCCAGTTTTTGGGATGTTTTTGGTGACAAAAAGTGTGTCACCATGGAAAAAAAGGATGGGAAATGCTGAACTAAGCCAACCAAAATTAAAAATGCTAAAACTTTCAAAAAAATGAACCAAGTCCCAGAATGAACCTTGACAAGAAAGTTGTGAAGATTGATGTGAAGATTGAATAATGCCTTTACTGTACAGCTCTGAAAGTTAAGAAGACTAGGGGGCTTTGCCCCCTGCTCGCTTCGCTCTCCAACCCCCGTGCCTGTGCTACACGCTAGCCTCTTTGCAGTTCTGTCGCTCGCATATGGGGATGCAGATGTACAATTTAAACAGATTTTTATTTTCATAGGAATTGTTACATATGCATATTAGAACTATTTTACATTACAGTGAGTAATTAACCATATTAAAAAAGAGTAAAATGTAACAATGTTTCATGTTGCATTAAAGTTAGTTGTTGCGTTGTACGATTTCATTCTGTTTGCCTTTCAAATTAACACGCAAGCACTTTTTAAACTTACACTTTTACTATAAAACTTCAGTAAAAAAAAATTTTTTATTAAATTTTCGTCAATATCACATTAAATTTTGATTCTGTGTTTGGACTTTCATTGTGACAACGTATAACTGCCTGTGATTGAATTTTGTTTCTTTCTCTCTATTAAATAAAATTACTTTTTCGAATTTCTGGCTCTGAGATTTGTTATTTGTATTTGCAAAAGCTATTCTAACGGGAAACTGTTAACATTTTAATACGAATGGCATATCCGCAGAAGATGTACTACATTACCTTTCTTGGATACATCCTCCTTTCTACAGTAATTTTAGCAGTGGAAGACCAGACGGTATTAACGGTTGTGCATATTCTTTGGGATATTGTAAGTTGATGTTTTCATCTTCTGCAACATCACCACCAACTGTTTCAGCATAGTCAATTGATACACATTTAAGCAATTTACCATGTAAACGATGGACATTTTTAGCGTTAATTCTTTGACAGAAGCTGTGTCTGTCAAAAGCATTCACACGAATAAGAGGTGAGATTATCATGTGCGCGATTGAATATGGTTGAAAAAATTTCATGGCCAAAGTCTCATTGCACGGGACTTGAAAAAAATCTTCCAAAAAGTCTTGTCTCGTCTCAGGATTTTTTAAAATAATCCTCTTTAATAAAACCCCTGTGTGCGTCCAGGTGTCCGTGTGTGTGTGTCTTCTGGTGAAGTGCACGTGCGCGGGCCACGCCGCACATTGCACCTTGCCCTGCCCATGCGCTCGGCACCGTGGGCGCACATACACTGGAAGCTGGGCACACAGTGAATGGCCTTGCCACAACCGCGCATGATAAGAAATAAAGTACACCATTGCTGGGGAGAGTGCTGATTGGGTAGTTGCGGCCGCACACATAAAATCCGTTGCGGGGGAGACGCCACACAAAATAATCAGTTGCACACCCCCACAGATTAAAATACTTGCTGGGGAATTGCACAGTACTTGCTGGGGAGACGCCACAGGCACGATTATAAGCAGCACGCCACACATTACATCAGTTGCTGGGGACACTCTGCTGATTGGCCACTGTTGTGACAGAAAATTAAAGTCATATTACGGACATCAAAGTCAGTATTACTGTCAGAGAAAATTACAGGCATTTTATGGAAATACAAACCAGTATTACTGCGAGAAAAAATTAAACACACACAATACAGTGATGCATATTACAGCCACATACAAGCCAGTATTACTGTAGGAGAAAATATTACTAACTATCTACTAACAACATGCCACCCAAAAAAAGGATACGTCAAGTAAGACAAAAGACACAGACAATCAAATCCTATAGAAGCAACATCTCCTGGAAGAACGGCCAGCTCAACAAGTAAACATCAACAAAAGAAAGGCTGAAAGACAAAGAAAAATACAAACAAATAGATCGATTGAAGAAAAAGAAAATGACCATCAGAAAAACACTAAAAGAGAAACACTCAGAAGAGCAAACCTTACAAAAAGTTGGCATTAACTTGCCAGAACCAGCATTCAGCCATGGTCAGTTTTATGTTGCATTATAAAGAATTAGAAGTTTTCCTGATGTTGTTGTCAATGTTGTAGAGATTCCTGAACAAGACAAACTCTTGCCAAACTCAGACAGAATATTTACAAGAAATATTGTCTATAATGAAATTGTACGGAAAAATTTCATGAGGTAAAAAAATAGAAAATTTTACCTAAATATCTTCTTCAGATATTGTGTCTTACAGATTGTTACAAAGTTTTACACTAAGGCAATATTAATTATACTTACTGTATTGTCATATACATTTCTATTTTATTTTTATTATTATTTTACTTTAGGCTTCTTGCAAAAATATTTTTGACAAAAAAAAAATTAAGACAAGAAACAGAATGAGGTCAAGGTCCCTTATCAAGAAGAAGTGATTTCAAATTAATGTATAACTAGTGAAACACTTGGAACTACAATCCTAAAATAAAATGTGAATAAAAGCCAAGTTAAAACTAAGGAGCAGTTATATTTTCTAAATAGTTACTTCAAACAAACATTGATCTAAGGATGTAAAAGCAAATGGTTGGAGGTTTTAAGTATTTGACGATTCCGTCATTTATTTCCAAGCATTTCCTTCTTGTTCTCATTGTTGCAGCCTATGTTCTGGACTCTGTCTGCTCTTCTTCATCTTTCTGCCATTATGGTGGTCAGCGTTTTGTTTTTTTCTTTCACTTTGCCATAAACATACAATCACAGGTCACTTTATTGTCCTTTATGTATGTTTGCTGATCAATAAATACAATAAATTCAAAAACAGGATGTTGTTTTTATACGCATGTTGTTTTTATTAAGTACAATAAGGGACATTTTGAGTTACAGAGGGGGTTGCATGTCACAACAAAAGGCTTGATATAATCAACAGTGAACTCTCCATCCATTGCTTACACACTGTGGTTGTCCAACAGAATGACAAGTCGAAAAACAAGATAAATGCTGGGGTGCCAGTCCAGCTTTACCCATTTACTTGCAAACCACAAATGAAATAGCACTCTGTGACACAAATAAAAGCAAAAATACCACCCTCTGGCATTCAGGCAAGCAAAATTACTGCCTATCAAGGCTTCCTTAAATGCTTAAAGAGCTCTGTCTCTTCTACTCTCCAGTCAAAAAATGACACCTCCTTCCTGGCGGTTGGGTTTTTATGGAGCCGGGACCAGAGGGGGCGGAGTCAATTACCCTCACCGGGTGATTTCTTGTCACTGTGGAGGCAAAGAAAGACGAAACAGTTAGCAGCAACACCCCCTCTTGGCCCGAAGTGGAATTACATAACTGGAAGGAGCCCGGAGGATGACCCTCTGACATACATGTGTGGCAGCACATAACAACTCACACTTGATTATGAACTCTGAACACATTTTTGACAATCTTCTTGCTGTTAGCATGGATTTCTTTGTGTCTACTGTCCTTGCATTCTTTATCCTGCATTTGACACTCAGCAGATTATGATTATGATTATGTAATCAGCTTCTTTGATATGATTATTGATCAGCAGGTCTTGCTGCTCTTCTTTTTATTTCTTCCACGTCATCTCGGCTTTCTGGTCACTTTGGCATAATAAACAAATGACCATGGGTTACTTTGCCAAAGCTGCTGCTACATAACCTTTTTGAATTTCCACAATATGTCATGTCATAACATTTTGATTAAGACCTAGATCAATGTTCTAACCTCATTATTTCACAACTAAAAGATGACAGATGGATAGTCATTACCATTTTATATATCTCTATATATAATCTTCATTTGGATCTTGATCTTTGTTTGTCCGCGAATGAATTAGAAGAAGAAGCACTAGATGGCAGTAGAGAGACAGCTAAAACATAGACATTGCAATTAGAATCTCCTCCAGGCTTATACTACTGAAGACTGTAGTACTCCAGTTACACCTCAAAACACAGACATTCAAACTAAACAAATTGTTGTGCTTTAAATTAACTAAAGAGATCTTCATTTAGATCTTGATCTTTGTCTGCGAATTCCACGCATTGCTGTTACTCACGGATGTCAACAATGTGCCGGAATAATGAAAGTGGTGGTGGACAGTGTTACGCTGGTTAGCTCCTGAGGCCCGGTTAGAGAATGAGACTGTCGAAGATAAAAGGTACGTGCCTACATAACATATGAATGAAAGAAAGACAGTGAGGAAAATGAATGACAACGTAACAGCACGTTCCGGAAATTATTATTGTTACTTTGTAGCCGGCGAGTGCTGCGCTTCTCACAGTTGTACCGTGGCTTGCTCACATGTCAGTGAAGTGATCCCTATTTATGCTTTAAAGAGCCTGGATAACTATGTGTCCCCCTTTTATAACCATTGCTCCGTGTATATTGCCTTACTCTTTGGATTGCCACAAAGCAACCTGTGAGATTGGAGAAAGGTTGAGAAGAGATCATGAGAGGAAACGATAGCGTCGTGAAAACGAGACGGACTGTGAACGGACAGAAGCAGAAATGACCCTACACCACCACATAATTACGATTCGAACAGTGATTCAGAGTAGGCTGTTCCTATCGAATCAACATCCAAGGGTTTTCTTTTGTAATTTTGTTTCCCTTATAAAAAATCATAATGCTGTGCACTGAAGGGCCTAGTTCACGACTGGCAGCCACGTTTAAACAAGGAGCCCTTCACAGACAACTTTGACACAGGCAACGTAGTTGGGCGCACATGGCTAGTATAGTATATAGATTACTAACTATATAATGTACACAGTAACAGTATACAATTTATAGACACTATACATCATTATGTATTTCTATATTATATAGATATATTTGTATATGACCCTGAGATTGTCTGGCACCTTGTCTACCACTAATGCACATTGGTTTCTTTTCTTTTCTTAATCCAATAAATACCACTCTAACTGGTATATATTGGGATTGTATGAGTATGTGTAACAGAAACCTTGATGGTGTGTCAGATGCTTCCTGGTACTCCTGCTCACGCTCATCCGTACCATTCTGTTGCTGCATTTTAGCTACCCATGACTGTGAAGACTGATAGCTTACAATCATATAAAATTATAGTGTAACACTATGGCTTATCCAGATCCAAACAGTACACACATTTCAAACAGATCACTGGTGGCCCAGTTCCTATCCCGGTTAACTCAGAGACCTAAAGTAAGTTTTTTTTTTTAATTTTCTTATTTTAAATTTGTCTAACCCTGTAAAATACTGAGCAGAACAACTGTACTTTAAAGTTGCGTCCCACATTAAAATGCTCTATAAGGTTGGCTTATCTGAAAATTGAAAACATTGTTACAATTTAATTATTATCAAGTTTGCTGAGAGAAAAAACATGCCACTTACAGTAACCTGAGGTTTTGTAAAGGCTTATACTGTGGTTAGAGCTGCAGCCTCACAGCTTCTGTTTTTGCATGTTCTCACCAATTTCCTGTGGGTTTAATGCATAGATCTCTAAATAAATGTATAGTATGAGTGAAAGTGAAAATATATGTCAGGATACATTGTGGTTAATGTCCTTCTCATTCTACTGCTTTCTGTAGTGTCCCTAATGCTGCTAGAACAGGCTCAGTTTCATGAAATGGAACAATAAACTCACCTAACAGCCAAACGATCAAATTCAAAACACTTTTCAAATGACTGAAAATCAATTCAAGTGGCTTTATTATCATAGTTTTCATACATTACATTGCAGCATACAGTGGCACAAAATAACATTCCTCAGGGCTGCGGTGCAGGAAATAAATAAACACAAAACAGGTACGATACTACATATATATTGTACTATACAATAAAGATAAATAATAGTTAAGTGAATAGTAACAATTTGACAATAATAAATAAATAACTAATAATAAAAAACAACAGTAGAAACAAGTGTAACAAATTTACTGTATATAAATAAGCTACTACGGACAGATCTGAGGGCAGCACAGAGTTGAATCCACACAGCCAAGGGGTAGAAGGTATTTCAGAACCTGGAAGAACTGGTTTGGATAATACAAAGCCTTCTACCAGATGAACAGGGGACCAAAAAGCTATGGAAGGTGTTTGAGTGGTCATTCACAATGCTATAGACTTTAAATATGCATTATTTTATCAAGATGTCTTTAATGGAGGTCTGAAAAGTGCAGGGTGCACAATCTGATGTATTATCTTACAGTCAAAGATACTGCAATTCCCAAAGAAGACAGTGATGTAGCTGGTCAGAACGCTTTGTGATAGCACGTCCAGACAACACGTCCAGACACCAGGTAAAAGTATTAGAAATGAATTTAATTTCTTATATACTGTGCACAAAGCACTTCCACCTCCACAATACTCAGTAAATCACAAATAATCAATACAATAAATCCTCCTCTCCACCCAGCAGCTTTGTCGCACTTCCTCCCAACTCCAGCTCTGCTTGCTGGGTTTCCCACAGTCCTTTAAATAGTCCTTGACCCGGAAGCGCTCCTGTCCTTCAGCCCACGTGATCCATTGGCACTTCCAGGTCAGATGAAGATTTATATTTTTCTTTAGCCCAGAAGTACTTCTGTCCTTCCGTCCCCATGACTTGGTAGTACTTCCGTGTTGTAATAGAAACAATCTTGGTGTCTCCCTGCAGCATCCCCTGGTGGCCCCCACGGTATCCAGCAGGGCTATGAAACTGAACTCCATTGTCCATTATGCCCTGCAGAAATTCAGGGCACCTCCATGTTGCAGGGAGGACTCCATCTGGCGGTGTGGATGTATTGGCCAGGATAAGCTGCCAGCCATCTCTCACAGCTTTCAATGATAGTCCTGTGGAATGTGGTAAAAATGGGGGAAGATAGAGTTGCTTTTTTCATCCGCTGAAGGAAGTGGAGATGCTGCTGTGCCTTCTTGGCTAAGGAGGTGGTGTTAATTGACTGAGTAAGGCCAGATGCCAATTGCACACCAAGGAATTTGGTGCTCTTGACAAATTCAGCCACAGATCCCTCGATGTGCAGTGGGGTGTGGACAGCTTGGACCTTTATCTTTTTCGTCTTGTTCACATTGAAAGATTGATTGTTGCACATTTCCCAGTCAATCATTTCACAATACCTTCATTCTGTTGGCTGACTCATCCCCATTGCTGCTGACACCTACTACCGTTGTGTCATCCAGACATAATGATTGTGATACAGGTGAATGCAACTTTACAATTGTGAGTCAGACGAGAGAACAGAAATGGGCTGAGTACACAGCCCTGGGGGGCACAAGTGCGTGATGGCACTAGACATAGTGTTTCCAATGCAAATTGTCTGGGGGTTTTCATCAGGAAGTCTAGGTTTGAGTGTTGTAGCTCAGAAGACTCAACTTCGCTATGAGCCTCTGAAGGACGATGGTGTTAACGGGGATGAAGATCTAACATGACTGCAGAATCCATGCATGTATTTTGTATGCTCTAATTTTATCAAAAACTGTTGAGTTTCCTCTTTGGACATGAGAGAAATGACAGTTCAGAATATTTCAGCCTGTAGAGATCAGCTGCTTAGAGCTTACTGCTATATATCAGGATGTTTTGCAGCACTATCTACACTGATCAGCAATGTTTTGGACATGGACAGCAACAAAAGCATTGACACAGCACAATTGTTTCCTGTTTGATGGCTTAGTAGCCCAGTGGCTAGCACTATGCCTCGTGGATTCAGTGCTCTTTGTTTGAACCCTGCACTCAGCCTTTGTCAGTGTACTCTCACTTAACAAATTCGTAGGCACATTATACTAAAAAGGGTTGCATGGTGGTGCAGTGGTAGTGCTGCTGCCTCACTTCCCGGGTCCTCCCTGTGTGGAGTTTGCATGTTCTTCCCGTGTCTGCGTGGGTTTCCTCAGGGTGATCCGGTTTCCTCGGGTTGCATTTGCAATCCTAAATTGTCCCTAGTGTGTGATTGGTGTGTGGGTGTGTGTGTCCTGCGGGGGGCTGGCGCCCTGCCCGGGATTTGTTCCTGCCTTGCACCCTCTGTTGGCTAGGATTGGCTCCAGCAGACCCCGTGACCCTGTGTTAGGATATAGTGGGTTGGATAATAGATGGATGGATGGATGAATGGATTATACTAAAACTGGGTAGGTCCTCATTTTGCTCTTAAAACAGCCTCAGTTCTTCATGTCATGGATTCCATAAGATGCTGGAAACAATATTTTTAGATTATGGTTCATGTTAACATGATTGCATCACAATTTTGCCTTTTGCTCATTCATGCTGTAAATCTCCTGTTCCACCACTTCTCTAAGGTGTTCTATTTGTACTCAGATCTGGTGGCTGGGAAGGTCACTGAAGAATACTGAACTCACTCTCATGTTCATGAAACTAGTTTGAGATGGTTCTGCTTTATGACATGGTACATTGTCATGTTGAAAGTATCCATTAGAGCAGGGGTCTCCAAACTATGGCCCGGGGGCCACATCATCCGGCCCGTGGAGACTTTTTTATCTACGGAAAAAAAATACGGAAATTTATGTGTATCCTGCCAAGATCACCCGCCGCTTACGTGGACGTTACGTTTTTACCGAATTAAAATAGAGGCGCGCAGTAGTGTGTTATGTTTTTCAACCGATCACTACATTGCAAAACCTTATTTGCTGCTTACTTTTTCTACTTCTGTTCACAGTCAATGAGATGATATAACGCCATCTAGTGGAAGAGTTTTTAAATGGTTTGCTGCTTGTTCAAGACTTGATTATTTTGATCACAGTTTGCCAGTTGCGCGATGAGGAGGTGTTGGTGTCAGTTGGCGTCTAATTGCAAAACATGTTGCACTCTATTTTATTTAGTGATACATTCCTTCGTGTAATTACTTACCAATGTGTATAAAGTATTGGGAATGTCGTTAGTTTAACAAGAATTTTCCAAATATTCTGAAGAGGAAACATTAAAAGCAACAATCTCTTTACCATAAGTGGATATATTTGCAGACTATATTCAGGTAAGTTTAACTTAAGAAATCATTAGAATTTTTAAAAATTGTTTTGGGTCATTTGCGTTATAATTGCGACGAAATTAGTTTGCATAATCAGGTTTTTTGAGCGATATTGCGTGCAAGATACTTTCAGTTTCACTATTTATTCATGTTGAAGTCACTTTATTTTAGTGCCCAACGATGGCCAAGAAGAGGAAAAGAAAAATAGACGATGAGTGTTGGCAATTTCAAGAAGAATGGAGTTTGAAATACTTCTTTATCAAATCCGGCGAGAAAGCATCGTGTGTGATTTGCAACAAAACCGTGGCTGTGATGAAAGAATACAACCTACGCCGTCATCATCGAAGCAAACATCAGGAGAAATATGCACAGTTGGAGGGTAAAGTTCGTGCTGAAAAATTTTCTAAATTACAAAATCAACTCACATCTCAGAGGGCATTGTTCAGTAAATCCTCAAATGAAAATGAATCCTCAACTAAAGCCAGTTATAAAGTGGCCTATGTCCTGGCTAAAAGTGGCAAACCGTTTACAGATGGTGAAGTAGTGAAGGAATGTTTGTTGGAGGTGGCTGAGGAACTTTGCCCAGAAAAGTCGAAACAATTTAAAAATGTAGCTTTGGGTGCAAATACCATTGCCCGCCGTGTTGCAGACATGGGTGAAAACATTGTGACTCAAATAGCGAAAAATGCAAGCAAGTTTGGCCATTTTTCAATTGCAATGGATGAATCGCTGGACATCTTTTCCACCTCTCAACTGCTTGTGTTCATTAGAGGTGTGGATGAAGACCTGAACATAACACAAGAGCTGGCTTCCCTACATAGCATGTATGGCACTGTTACCGGACAGGATATATTCAATGAATTGAAAAAAACATTTGCTGATTATAACTTGACTGGACTAACCTCAGTTGCCTGACTGTTGATGGAGGAAAGAACATGACTGGCACAAAGAAAGGCTTGGTTGGACAAGTGAAGCAGATGTGTAATGAGAAAAACATTCCACAACCAATGTTCCTGCACTGTATTATTCAGCTTTATGTGCTAAATATGTGGATATTAGCAGTGTACTGAATCCTGTGGTGAAGATGGTGAATTTAATAAGGTCACATGGGTTCAACCATAGACAGTTCAGAGACATGTTGAAAGATACTAACACAGAATCTCAAGATTTACCATATTACACAGCAGTAAGATGGCTAAGTTGTGAGAAAGTTATGAGCAGAGTATTTGAATTAAAGAAGGAAATGGGTCACTTCCTGGAAAGTAAAGGCAAGCCACAGCCATT
Source organism: Polypterus senegalus (assembly GCF_016835505.1). Classification (NCBI taxonomy): domain Eukaryota; kingdom Metazoa; phylum Chordata; class Cladistia; order Polypteriformes; family Polypteridae; genus Polypterus; species Polypterus senegalus. The sequence goes on along the minus strand of NC_053160.1, from coordinate 31,222,809 downwards.
ACTATCTGATGAAGAGTGGGTATAGAAATTGGCCTTTGCTGCAGACATAACTAGTCATTTAAATTTTCTGAACCTAAAACTACAAGGAGAGAAAAATCTAGTTTCTGATCTATACACCCACCTAAAGGCCTTTAGATCTAAACTTGTCTTGTTTTTGGAACAAGTACAGGCCAACAACTTGACGCACTTTCAGCAGTGCAAGGTCTTCATGGCTGAAGCAACAGCTGTGTTCCCCACGTCATTTGCATGCAAGATCATCAAAGACCTCCAGCTGCAGTTTCAGGAGTGGTTTTCTGACTTGCATTCAAAGGCAGAAGAATTGAGACTGTTTCAAAACCCATTTGAAGCAGATGTGGCCAGTTGCCCAGATGAACTGCAGCTGGAGGTCATTGAGTTGCGAGAAAATGACTTCCTTTGGGACAAGTTCAAAGAAGGACTGGTGGGTTTTTACCAGTTTTTGCCCAAGGAAGACTTTCCTAATGTCAAAACTTTTGCATCAAGGTACCTTTCAATCTTTGGAACAACATACTTGTGTGAACAAACATTTTCAAGAATGAAATACGTGAAGAACAATTTGAGAACAAACTTGTCTGATGATAATCTCAAGTCACTGTTGATGTTAGGGACATCAAATCTAAAGCCAGAAATGTCTGCTATTTTGGCATCCAGGAAACAATTTCACCATTCCCATTAATACAGGTGTTCAAGTGTACAGTAGTGTATCAATGTGTTATTAAATAATAACTGAATAAAATAATATTAAATAAATAATTAAAAACAACATCTATGTTTTGATTCTTTTTTATTTGGACCTCGAGTGTGTAGTCGGTCCCCAAACTGCTGTTTGATAGTTAATGCGGCCCTCGGGTTTAAAAGTTTGGAGACCCCTGCATTAGAGGATGGTTAAATTGTGGCCATGAAGGGATGCTCGTGGTCAGCAAAATACTCAAATAGGCTGTGGCATTTAAGTGATGATTGATTCTTATTAACAGACACAATGTGTATCTATATAACATTCTCCACACCATTACACCACCAGCCTGGATGGATTCATGCAGTTGGCACCAAATTCTGACTCTATCATCTGTGTGCTTCAGCAAAAATTGAGTTTTATTAGACCAGGCTATTGTTTTCAGTCTTCATCTGACCGGTTTTGGTGAGCCTGTGACCACTGCAGTCTCAGCTTTCTGTTTTTGGCTGACAAGACTAGAACCTGGGGCTTCATGTATAAATGGTGTCTACGCACAAAAATGTTGCGTACACCTGTTTCCACGCTCACATCGCTATGTATAAAAACTAAACTTGGGATAAAGCCATGAACACTCTCATGGCAACACAACCCATTGTGTACGCATGTTTCTGCTTGGTTTGGCAAACTAGCGGCACCCAGCGTCAAAGCAGTGCTACTATTCCTGTGTGGTTTCCCTTTTTTAGATTTACATCCATGACACGGGCTTTATTAAATCCACTAAAATGAACCGCATATTCTTTATAAATTTAAGGCACCTGATTGTAATCAGCCTGTAACAACATAATGGTGCATGGAATGGCCAAACAAAACACCACAGCTGCTTTAGCGTTGTTACTCTCAGTGCACCATTCAGAGTACTTTAACCTATTGTATCCGAGTGTGGAATCACAGCTCTACAGCAGCTGGTCGGAGAGCTCTACAGTGGGTTGTGTCGAAAGCTTAGAGGATTATCAGGATACAGCTTCAAGCCCTGGAGGACATTTATAGCACACACTGCATAAGGAAAGCCACCAACATATGATTGATTCCACTCAGCCATACGCACAGTCTATTTGAATATCCCCCATCCGGCAAACACTTCAGAGCCTCTCCTGCGTGGACCTCAAGGCTCAGAAACAGTTTCATCCCAAGAGCTTTAAATGCACTCATTCAGTCCATCAAGTGCTCCCGGTAGAACTGTTTGTACTTATAATTACAATTACTTCACTGTAAACTTGCACTACAACTGTAATATTGCACAACTAGAGCCACTTAATGAACCTTTTGCACTATCTGCACTATATGTACATGTCTATTGTACTTATGATTTCATACTGTATATTTTACATTTTTTATCATATTATTATTATTATTATTATTATTACTATTATTATTGTTGTTGTTATTTTAGAATTTTATAGGAAAGTAAGTTTATGGAGGATTTGCATATTGAAACTCATTGTGCCATACAATGACAATAAAGGAATTTAATTCAATTAAGTAAGGAGACCTGGGTTCGCTTCCTGGATCCTCCCTGCATGGAGTTTGCATGTTCTCCCCGTGTCTACGTGGGTTTCCTCCGAGTGCTCCGGTTTCCTCCCACAGTCCAAAGACATGCAGGTTAGGTGCATTGTCTATCCTAAATTGTCTCTAGTGTGTGCTTGGTGTGTGGGTGTATGTACTGCAGTGGGCTGGCGCCCTGCCTGGGGTTTGTTCCTGCCTTATGCCCTGTGTTGGCTGGGATTGGCTCCAGCAGACCCTTGTGACCCTGTGTTAGGATATAGCGGGTTGGACAATGACTGACTGACTGACTGACTATCCTTTTGGAGCTGTGTGCCGTAAGAATACTAGGATGTATACTTGATACTTCTAAGATGAAATGCATCAAAGTGTATATATTACGAGGGGGATTCAAGCTAAAGTTAGAAAATGGGATTCATTAAAAAATGGAACAATCCTTAACAATACTGATGATGTCACTTGTCAATGTAGTCTCCACCCTTCTGAATGCACTTGCACCACCTGCCATTCCATTTTCTAATAAATCCCACTTTCTAACTTTAGCTTGACTCCCCCTCATACATTATACAGACAAATTGTTAACTTAATTTAAATAATGAATAGTGTTAATAATTTAATATGTGGGGACACAGAAGCGCAGTGGTAGCGATGAGCTGGTGCCCCGTCCAGGGATTCTTCCTGCCTCGCATTGTATGCTTGCTAGGACTGGCGCAACCCTGGATGGATAGATGGATGGAATAATTAAACATGTTTACGAAGATTTTTCAATGCTCCTTAAAAGTTTTGGAGATTTGAAGTTCTAAGCTTATAGCTGGTTTGATTTATTAGAGAGCATATACTGTATTGTGGCAATTGGTTACGTGGAGAAGGAAAACGGAAGGACAGGAATTGGGGGTTGGTACGTTTGACAGAGATTGTACTGCTGAAATGAATTATTTCATCAAGGGTTGTGTGCGGCACAGCAAACATCTTGCGGGAGGCAGGAACAATCCCAGGATGGGGCGCCAGCTCATCGCTACTGCGCAACTGTGCCCTCATGTTTAATACATGCTTTAATAAATTTCATCATGAAAATTATATCAACTATAAATCTAAGTATTCTAAAATGTGAATTTAATGTATTCTGTGTGGAGTTCCGTGCCTACGCACTCCTGTCTCCAAAAGAGAAAGCCCATTTAAGCACATAGTGATTCACACCGATAGAACACATAGAATACAAAGCATTTAACATGCTACGTTAGTTACGATAGGATTTGAGAAACTCTAGTAAATTAAACATAAATTTTAAGATGAAGTTTACAACGTTCTATTTTAATGACAAAATAAACTACAGGATTAAAGTGGGAATTTCGAGATTAAAATTGACATTTCAACAATTTTTTCTTCATTGTGTCCCTATTTTTTTCTTTTCTCTGTACTCTAATATGCTTCCATATGACACTCAGACAGTGGGCTGCAACTCTGATATCTGAGCACTTCTTTATTATTTCGGGCACTGTACGACTTTCTGAACCTGAACTTTCAAGTGTCTCCGCTACTCTGTATCACTTAATCAACTTCCTTTTGCTGCTTATACCACTGCTTAAGCCAACAAATAGTACGTTTTTCCTTGCCTCCACATCTTATTTGATAAAATTTCTTTTATCCCCATCTTTTGCCATTGTCTTTTCTCAAAACACTGAGCTTAAAGGGCTATTTATATGTATTTGGATATTCAAAGGGGCATAATTCTGGGAGGGGTCAAGATGGGGTGGCAGGCACATGCACATGCATTACATTTCACGCTGACCAGGATTTTTGGAGCAGAAGTGCGTGGAAGTTGGCTTACTCATGGTTTTGTACATCTGAATTTTTTTGTGTGTACCCACTTTTCCACTTTTGTCTGTACGCCATGTTTTAGTGTGAATTCTACACACTGTTTTATACATGAGGCCCCTGGTGTAGCTTTTGAGCATTGTAGTCCATCTGCCTCAAGTTTTAACTCATACTGAATTCTGAGATGCTCTTCTAAGCACCATAACCACTGCTGAGCATGGAAAAGACGCTATACAGTATAAATAAAATGTATTATTATTATTATTATTATTTTATTACAGTTGTATAGAGTGGTTATCTTAATTACCATAGCCTGTCAGCTCAAACCAGTCTGGTCATTCTCCTCTGACCTCCCTCATTAACAATGTATTTCTATCCTCAGAAGAGCCACTCATGGAATGTTTTTTGTTTTTTGCACCATTCTGGGTAAGCTCTAGAGACTGTTGTATGTGAAAAATTCCCAAAGACCAGCATTTATAGAAATGCCACCAGCATCTCTGTCACTAATAATCACTGAGATCATGATTATTTTCTCCATTGTGGTGTTAGGCGAGAACATTTACTAAAGCTCCTGACCTGAATATGCATGATTTTATGCCTTGTGCTACCACTACACGATAGGCTGATTTGATATCTGCATGGTGTATAGGTGTTCCTAATAATCTGTTCAATGAGTGACATTCACCCCAAGATGGTTGTGATGTTCCTCTGTGTACATCAGCTTTCTCCAAAGACATGTATGTTACCTCAACTGATGAGTCCATATTGGCCTTGTGTATTTGTGTGGGCCTGATGAAGGGCTGGTGCCCTGCCCAAGGTTCATTCTTGTCTTGTACCCAATGCTACCCAGATACACTCTGACCCCTTCCTGAACCTGGATTACTTTTAATTGTTTTTCTGAATCTCAGGCTATGTTATGTTTACATTTAACAAGAACTGAAGGGACTTATTTCAAGATGGACTCGTGGCTAGTAATTAAAGCAAAGTCTTTAGGGGAAGGATCTCCTTTAAAATTCCTGTGCTAATTGGCTCCCCTGCTGCTTCTCCATTATTGGTGGGAGTTTAAATTGTTTCTCTTATGTTGCTCTAACAACAAGAAACATAGTCCTAAAACAAAACTGGACAAGCTATCATCATTTATGTTCTCAAAGTCACTTTATTCAGTTCAGGATCACTAGCAGCTACAGCATACTCCAACGAGCCCTGTATTAGGTGCCAGTCCCCTACAGAGCCGGTTCACAAACACTCACATGAGACCAATGTATGTTGCCAAGTTACCTAAAACCCACATCTTTGGTGATATGGGAGGTGTATGTCACTCTACTGACCCCCAGCAGCACCATTCATTAAATTCCAATACCATAATGTTTGTCTATTGAGTAGTCTATGGACCAGCGCTCATGTAAATGGAGGAACTGAAGAGGTTCTATGCTCCTTCTTGCCCTCTCAGGTCTGCTAGTAAACAACAGACCTAAGTTACACAACATCTGTTTGGCAGGATATCTCGGTCCAGACTACTTTCATGTGTAGTTCCAAGATAGTGGATGAGCTATCCAACTTCATTTAATTGCTGACTGTTTATTGACAAGTGTTTGAAGACCCTCTTGTTCGGTGAACGTCTTTCCAATTGATAATGGCTTTAATGAGAGGGTCATAGTAGCTTAGGCAAGAGTAACTAGTCTTGTGTTGCTCTGTTTGGTTTAGAGCTCTTTACTTGTGGTGGTCAATTCTGTACTTTTGTTTTGTAACAGTTGTTTCAAAACAGTCTTCAGGCTTATATTACTTGATTATACAGTCATGTGAAAACATTAGGACACCCTTTGAAAGCATGTGGTTTTTTGTAACATTTTTAATAAATGGTTATTTCATCTCCGTTTCAACAATACAGAGAGATTCAAGTAATCCAACTAAACAAAGAAAACTGAAGAAAAGTCTTTTCAAGATCTTCTGTAAATGTCATTCTACAAAAATGCCTATTCTAACTGAGGAAAAAGATAGGACACCCTCACATGTATTCCCTCTTAAATTGGCTCAGATCTCACACAGGTATATCACACCAGGTGCACATAATTAGTAGATCGTTACTCTGCATGTTGAATGAGGCTTGCCCTATTTAAACCTCAGACATTTAGTTTGGTGTGCTCCTGACTGTTGAAGTGAGAGTGAGCACCATGGTGAGAACAAAAGAGCTGTCAGAGGACTTCAGAAAAAAGATTGTAGCAGCCTATGAGTCTGGGAAGGGATTTAAAAGATCTCAAAAGATTTTGAAATCAGCCATTCCACTGTCCGGAAGATAGTCTACAAGTGGAGGGCTTTCAAAACAACTGCCAACATGCCCAGGACTGGTCGCCCCAGCAAGTTCACCCCAAGAGCAGACCGCAAGATGCTAAAAGAGGTCTCCAAAACCCTAAAGTGTCATCTCGAGAACTACAGCAGGCTCTGGCTACTGTTGATGTAGAAGTACATGCCTCTACAATCAGAAAGAGACTGTACAAGTTTAACTTGCATGGGAGGTGTGCAAGGAGGAAACCTTTGCTTTCCAAGAGAAACATCGAGGCCAGACTGACATTTGCCAGAGATAAAGTTGACAAAGACCAGGACTTCTGGAATAATGTTCTTTGGACAGATGAGTCCAAAATTGAATTATTTGGACACAACAGCAGAGGACATGTTTGGCGTAAACCAAACACAGCATTCCAAGAAAAGAACCTCATACCAACTGTGAAGCATGGAGGTGGAAGTGTCATGGTTTGGGGCTGCTTTGCTGCAGCAGGACCTGGTCAGCTCACCATCATAGAATCCACGATGAATTCTACTGTGTATCAGAAGGTGCTTGAAGAACATGTGAGACCATCAGTTAGAAAATTAAAGCTGAAGCGGAACTGGACCATGCAACATGACAATGACCCAAAACATACTAGTAAATCAACCAAAGATTGGCTGAAAAAGAAGAAATGGAGAGTCCTGGAATGGCCAAGTCAAAGTCCAGATTTGAATCCCATTGAGATGCTGTGGGGTGACTTGAAAAGGGCTGTACGTGCAAGAAACCCCTCAAACATCTCACAGCTGAAAAAGTTCTGCATTGAGGAGTGGGGTAAAATTTCCTCAGACCGATGTCGAAGACTGGTAGATGGCTACAAGAACCGTCTCACTGCAGTTATTTCAGCCAAAGGAGGTAACACTCGCTATTAGGGGCAAGGGTGTCCTATCTTTTTCCTCAGTTAGAATAGGCATTTTTGTAGAATGACATTTACAGAAGATCTTGAAAAGACTTTTCCTCAGTTTTCTTTGTTTAGTTGGATTACTTTAATCTCTCTGTATTGTTGAAACGGAGATGAAATAACCATTTATTAAAAATGTTACAAAAAACCACATGCTTTCAAAGGGTGTCCTAATATTTTCACATGACTGTATATTACCTCTTTTCTAAGTGGCTTTGGATAAAAGAATCTGCTAGGTGAATAAAAATAAATGTAAAGGTTCATATGGTGAGGTTATGGCCCGTGTGTTGTTTAACCTTCCAGCTGAGACACCAGATATATAAAGAGATCTGTATAAATCTACGAAAGTATACATTACATAACTTTCACTTTATTTGAGTGGTCTGAACATGGCAATAGGCAATTGTTCAACAAATGAACCAAACATGCCTTATTCATGACATAAGAATAACAGAAGACAGATATTCACAAATATATATATTGTGACGTGTGAGTCCCTGTCTTGCACCCCAAAACACAAGCCTGAGTCTTAGTTCTAAAGCAAAACCAGCTGTTGTTCAGCTTAAAACAGGAACAGCACGGTTATTTATTGTAGCGGGATCTGCCACTCTCCTATACACACACACACAGCAATCAGGTAGGGTCATGGCCAGGTTAGTGGGCAAGCAATACTATTCCCTGCATTTATAATGTTCCTTGCATCACCCATCGACGAGGGCACTTATAGCGTGACCGCAGTTGGCTTCCTATTTGCTTTTGCGATGAGCTGCTGCAGCGCTGGGTGCCTGTGGTTTCCCTGGCAACAGATAAGCTGTCTTCCATAGATGTGTTTGTACAGTCATTGTAGCGGGGAATGGTCAGTCACCAGGGTAAACCGTCGTCCCCAGAGATAGTAATGGAGGGCTTCCATCCATCCATCCATCCATCCATCCATTTACTAACCCGCTGAATCCGAATAGGGTCACGGGGGTCTGCTGGAGCCAATCCCAGCCAACACAGGGCACAAGGCAGGAACCAATCCTGGGCAGGGTGCCAACCCACCGCAGGACACACACAAACACACCCACCCACCAAACACACACTAGGGCCAATTTAGAATCGCCAATCCACCTAACCTGCATGTCTTTGGATAGTGGGAGGAAACCGGAGGAAGGGCTTCCACTGCCCACTTAATCGTTAAGCACTCTTTTTAAATAGTCAAATAATTACTATCCGTGGATAGCAGCTTTCTGCTGAGAAATGTGATGGAGTGTTCTTCCCCCTCAAAATATTGTGAGAGCATCGCTCCTAAACTGAAAGCGCTAGCATCTGTTTGCAGAAAAAATCTTAGAAAAGTCTAGATTGTGCAGAACCGGGAATGATGAAAAAGCGGCTTTTAGGTCAGCGAAAGCTCTCTCACAGGCGTCGGTCCAGACAACACAACCAATTCTTTCCTCCATTTGTCAAGTCAGTGGGGGGGGGGCAGCCCGATGTGCAAAATTGGGAATGAACCACCTGTAATACCCCACAAGCATGAGGAAGGCACGAACCTGCCTCTGTGTTTCGGACAGGGATATGCAACCACCTCCCCCACCTTGTTCATTTGAGGCTTGAGTAAACCCTTCCCCATGGAATATCCCAGATAGTGGGTTTCTGACATACCCAGCTTGCACTTTTTAGTGGTGGATGTCAACCCTGCCAGCCATAAACTGTCAAGCATCGCCCGAAGGCAGATGACATTCCCAGTCATCACTGAAAACTACCACATTGTCAAGATAGCCACCCACGTATGCGGAATGGGGATGCAGGATCTGGTCCATCATTCGCTGAAAGGTCAGCGGTGCACCATGGAGACCAAAAGGAAGTGCAGTAAACTCAAACAACCTATCCGGAGTGACAAATGCGCTCTCTTCACAACTAGTCTCCTCCAAGGGGACCTGCCAATAACCTTTCGAGAGATCAAGGGTGGAGATATATGAAGCCTGTCCTAGCTTTTCCAACAGCTCGTCCACATGCAGCATTGGGTATCCAACAAACTTGAAAATCTTATTCAAACGGCTAAAATCAATACAGAACCGAACTGTCTGACTTTGAGACAAGTACAATTGAAATTACGCCATTCGCTTTTGTTTCGCCGAATAACGCCTAATTGGAGCATCTAATAGACTTCCTTGTGTATCACTTTCGTTGTTGCCTGTGGTAGGCAATACAGGGGCACCTTTATAGTAACACTGGGTGGAGTGACAATCTTGTGTTCTTCAATTGTTGTCCGGCCAGGTGTTGCCGAAAATATGTCAGAGTTCCCCTCGATCAGAGATAGCAAGAGATTTCTGGGTGTCAGTTAAATCATCCCCAATACCGACCTCAGTCTGAGGGACCACTGTCACCATGACCAGGACTTTGTGATGGTCGTGCCACTCCTTTTAAAGATTGACGTGCAAAATTTGTATGGGTTTCTACCGCCCGGGAGTTCTGACTTTGTGATTCACAAGGGACATACAGTATGCTCTTCTATCACTGCCATTGCCATTCAGCCCAAAATTTATGTGGATCTAAAGGGATCAACACCAGCAAACGATCCCCCTTCTTAAACTCGCGGAGTTTACTCGCCTTATCATAATTACATTTTTGTGCCTTCTGTTCACGCTGCTGACGTTCCACTGTAATAAAGGTCTCACGAGTCCCCGTCCATTCATCCCGAAAAATGTCCAACACCCCACATGGTCACTAGCCAAATAATAGTTCAAAAGGGCTCATCCCAATTGATGCTTGTGGGGCATTCTCGAACAGCAAACAGGAGGAAAGGTACAACTGTATCCTAGGAAGTTGGATCGTCATGGGCTACCAGCCAAATCATCTGTTTTAGGGTTTTATTAAATCGTTCAGTCAGGCCATTCGTCTGTGGATGATAAACCGTAGAGTGTAACTGCTTAATTCTGAAACTTTCGCATAGCTGCTTCATGATGTGAGACATAAAGGGTGTGCCCTCTCCCCTGAAAGTAAGAGCCATTTGAAAAATGCGGAAAAGTTTGCCAGCTGTCCCAAGTCTTCATATGAGGATTTGCCCCCCAGCTGACTGGACAACTCCGGTTCAATTTCAAACAACTATCTTTGATTGACATTGTCTGCAGCAAGCCCGTCTCTATGCGCTCTGCAGGTGGCCAAGACCCATGGGAAGAGGGCATTCCTTTTTCCTATTAGGAGTGGCCAGGATGAGGTGTCTGATATGGCAGTCCAAACCTTAAAGTTCTTACCTTTAAATTTCAGAGGGAGTAATATAGTCTTGTAAGTTTTAATGTGGGTGGTACTGCAGTTTTCTCTTCAAAGTTATACACACGGTGCACTCTCCTGCTAGTAAAAAATTTATATCTGCTAGGCAGTTGGTGATCAGTCAACTCAAGTCTTTAGCAAATTGAACGTGTGGCTTTTGCATGCATACTCTCTCCTTCTCGTGCAACTTGCTATGCCTTAGGAAGGTTCATCTAAATTCATTAAAGACAAGACTTTCAGTTTTCCAGTTCAGCACCAGGTTACCCTCCAAAAACAACAACAACATTTATTTATTTAGCACATTTTCATACAAATAATGTAGCTCAAATTGCTTTACATGATGAAGAAAAAAAAAGACAAAATAAGAATTAAAATAAGAGAACACTAATTAACATAGAATAAAAGTAAGGTCCGATGGCCAGGGAGGACAGAAAATACAAAAACAACTCCACACGGCTGGATAAAAAAAAATTAAATCTGCAGGGGTTCCAGGCCACGAGACCACCCAGCCCCCTCTAGGCATTCTACCTAACATAAATGATCAGTCCTCAGGGTATTCAGGGTTCACATGGAAGGACTTGATGATGACCGTCACGTGGACTTCTGGCCTTTAATCCATCGATGGTGCTTTGATTAGGTGGTGGTCGTGCAGGTCGCCACCACAGAAAATCAGAAAAAGAACAGAAGAGAGAGTAGGGGTTAGTACGGATTTTGGAGCCACCATGAATAGTAATGATAATTAATTGAATATACATCAGGATTATACTAAAATGAAGTTATGAGAAAGCCGTGTTAAAGTAATATGTTTTTAGCAGTTTTTTAAAGTTGTGCTTGTAAGTTTGTGAACCCTTTAGAATTTTCTAGATTTCTGCATAAATATGACCTAAAATATCATGAGATTTTCACTCAAGACCTAAAAGTAGATAAAGAGAAACCAGTTAAACAAATAAGACAAAAATATTATACTTGGTCAGTTATTTATTGAGGAAAATGATTGAACATTATATATTCTTTATCTATCCTGATTCTTTATCCGGAACACACAAGTCCAAACTTTTGCTCGACAATTGGTACAAAGTTTTGTCTATCAATTTGGCCCATCGTTAAGTTATGGCCCTTTGTCCCTGATCAAGTGCATCAAGGAGATATCTGTGGGTTGTCTCCTTGAAACTGACCATTTTATCTGAGGTTGCATTCCAAAGAGGCCCTGTGAGGACAACTGATTCTTGCACCGAAATTCTGGTAGTTTGCTTTTTATACAAAAAACTTGTGTGATAAAGAACAGTAAAATGGGCAATGCCAGTCTGTCCCACAGCCTTATTAAAGTTAGGGCGTTGGATCAAGGTGTTTATGGACCAGTACACCTCAACAGAGAAGGGACAGAGGCAACACAAGAAAACATTTCAGCATTTGTTTTACTTTTTTAAAATGTGTCAGCCTCTAAATAGCATAATTGAAGTGATGGCCTCAGAATCCACAAGTTTATATTACAGAGGAAAGGTTCCTCCATTACAAAAAAGTTTTATTTCAAACACCATTACAAAACAGTTTTACAGTGTAACAATGACAGTCTGTTTAGAATACATTCAAATAAATAAATAAATATAAATGGAAGGTGGACACCAAGTCTCCTTAAATCACACTGTACTTTTTCCAGGCCTTGTGATCCAGCCCACTGTAGAAGCAGCGCTCTGTGGTGGTGGTACAGGAAATGCTTAAAGACATGACTCATGCATGAGTGAGTGAAACTGTGAAAGAAACTATGGAAAGAAGCAAAAAGGTCAGTAAGGAAGAAAATATGTAATGACAGGCTTGGCTAATTTAAATGGAAAATAAAATGTGTAAATCGAACCATAAAACATGAACTGATTTGTACGTCAGTGGGTGTGTTTTCTTAAGTCATTGTTGGGCTCTTTGCCTGCTGCAGGAGCAGACGCTAAGAAAATCTCCTTTACGTTCTGATTGTCTCCCACTAAGGTTCAACATACCAGATGAATCTGTGTGTCCACACCTGAATATTTTGTGTCGGCCACAACAGGGCCAGTGATAGAACAGAGTAGCAGGGAGAGGAATTCTGCCATAGTGGATAGGTGGTTACCGATAGTTTGATGTTAATTAAATGCCAATTTTAATCACTGGACAGCATGGCAGTGCAACAGTTGTTGCGGTTGCTCAGTAATCTAATAACAAAGCCTAAAGGATCTGGTGAGGCAGCTTTTTCTACACACCAAAGATCTGGAATACTTTATTTACCACTGGAGATATGCGGGCCAGTAGAGTCAAGCACTTCAAGAAACTGATAAAACACACCACTTTAAGCTGGATTTCTGTGTCGATTACTAAAATTACTAGCATCACTAGCATTTCTTCATTCTGAGGTGAGAAGGAAACTAGTTCTTTTCATAAAATGCAATTCTATTTGCAATTTTGTAGGCTGGTCACTTACCTCTACTTTTGCGTGTTACTTTTTTCTTTCTGGTATGCTGTGGTGTCAACTTATCCAAGTATAATTCAGCCACATGCGATACTGGGAAGATGAAGAGAGCACCACAAGAGTGTCCTGTTAATGGGGACGCCTTTATGGACACTAGAATGCACAGAAGACGGCTGGTGTTCTTTTGGTCTCTGAACCGTACAGGATTATTTATAATCAATTGGTTGATCAGCTTAACTCCAATAATTTATTTGAGATCTACCAATCTGGGTTTAGGCGTGATCATGGTGTTGAGATGGCCCTCCTTAAAGTACTCAACAACATCTCTATTATTACTGACTCAGGTGACGCGGCAGTCCTTCTCCTCATTGACCTGTCCACTGCCTTTGACACTATTGACCATTAGATATTGCTGGTGTGGCTTGAACATCTTGTTGGGCTTAAAGGGGCTGCTCTTAACTGGTTCAGGTCATATCTAATTGGTAGACATTTTTCAGTGACTTTAAATTCTTCTTTTTCGTCTACTGCTCCTCTTAAATGTGGTGCTCCTCAGGGATCCATTTTGGATCTCTCTATACCTTCACCCTATTGGAACTATTTTTAGGAAATTTAACATTTCTTTTCACTGCTGTGTTGATGATACTCAGGTTTATATTTCTGTCTGCAACTCTGCAATGAATCAACTGCACAACTGTCTTTCTGAACTAAGATCCTGGATAACTAATAATTTTCTTGATCTGAATCAAAATTAAACGGAGGTGCTTATAGTGGGTCCATCAGCTAAAGCCCAAATTGGTCTTGGACTTCTCGGCTCTTTCTCTGTCTTTTGCAAACCTCAAGTCTGCAATCTTGGTGTTACCTTTGACAGTAACCTCTCTTTTGAGAAACAGATTAATTCTGTAGTCAAGAGTTGCTTTTACCAGCCTCATCTATTAGGTAAGATCAAGCCTTTTTTTATCTTCTAGGGATCTTGAAAAAGCTACTCATGCTTTTATCTTTTCTCTCCTTGATTAATGCAACTCGCTGTATTCTGGGATTAGCAAATTCCTGATATGCAGGTTACAGTTGGTCCAGAACGCTGCCGCTCCCTTCCTGGTTGGGGCAATAAAGTCTGATTCTGTTTCTCCAATATTAGCTTCTTTACACTGGATGCCCGTCAGTTTTCGAATTGATTTTAAAATCTTGTTGCTAGTTTTTAAATCTTTACATGGGCTTGCTCCTGCCTATTTATCCGAATTGTGTGTTTTACACCAGCCATCAGGAGTGCTTAGATCTTCTGGTCAGTGGTCTGTTGTTGTCCCTCGTACCAAGTGTAAAACTAAGGGGGACAGAGCGTTTGCAGCTGCTGCTCCTCGCCTGTGGAACTCTTTACCTCGTCACATAAAGGAGTCGTCTACAATTGAACTGTTCAAGACGAGGTTAAAGACTCATTTCTATTCACTTGCATTCCGTGACCTTCAGTAATACTGATGGTTTCCTCACTGTGATTATGTAACATTACTTAATTATGTTTATTCATCCATCCATCCATTATCCAACCGCATTATTTCTATTTATTTTATTCATGTTAATTGTATGTTTTTCTTTTATTCTATTATTGTAAAACACTTTGGCCACAGCATTCCTATGTTGTTTTAAATGTGCCATATAAATAAATTTGACATTGGCATTGACATTATTTTCTCAAACATCCCACCAGATTTTTATTTTCCTGTCCTCCGTAGCCATTTGACCATAATTTTGTTATTAAGCTACAGGTTATGATTCTTTACTGTTAGACAGTAAATTGTGCTTCTTTAGTAACCTGTGTTAATGTGTAAAGACGGGCAATACGTGGGCAAAGTCAAATAATTTCAAGTATGGTTTAGGTTATATGAAAGACAAGTAAAGGCAACTTACCTTATAAAACATACAAAGTGCTAGGGATTGTGTTCTATCCTCATTTTATGGCCACTTCGGCGATACGGCGCTGCAAGATGAAGATGACCAGACACGTGAAAAATTACAGGAGGTCCACGCAAGGTTAGCGTGGTGCCTGGACCATGCACTGGTGTCTCCATGGCATCCAGTTGCTATATAGAGAAAAGGTGCTGGGCGTTTAATTTAACATTGGTGTTATTTTCTTTAGTGCCGAATCCCAGGTTTAAAAGCCAAGGTTAAAAACCTGCCTTAAAGTTGTAAGTCGTCAGTTTCTTCGAAGTCGGCAGTGCATGAATTCGCAGTTGTGTGGCCGCAGTGTAATTAATAGACACCTTGCAGAAATGTGCGAGCATCTGCCGTGATTGGAGAGAATAGGCGACATAAGCAGTGATTGGGCGGAAAAAAATAGCGCTGCCTATAACGGGCACTTCCTGCCTGCACGGGTTGTCTTTTGATCTTTCTGTCTGGTGAGTGTTTGTTATTGTGTACACTTAAGTACAGCAAACATAGCAGCTTCTTCATTATTTTTGTGTATATTTTTTTATTGTACTTATAAATAAATATCAACTAGTATCATTTCCTTTGGTGGAGGTGTTGATGTTAATTGGGTTTTTGGTGCACTGTTCATTTTTTATGTATATGTATTTGTAGATTAGTTTTTTTGTTTTTGTTGTGGGGACCGTGTGCTGTTTTGTGGAACATCTTCCTGACCCAACTGACATTGAGGAAGACTATCTTTTTGCTTGTGTATACACGTTTGTTCATTTAGTAATTCATTTATTCCCTTTTTTCTTCATTTTTGGACTTGGAATACTAACTATAAATGTTGCATTTTAGTTTTAATTTTCTTTATTAGTTTTGTGCGTTATTAACCTAAGCACAGGGGATGCACAAACCAGTGTGTTTCTACGTGCCGGCCCCAAGCCCGGATAAATGGGTAGGGTTACGTCAGGAAGGGCATCCGGTGTAAAATTTTGCCAAATCAATATGCAGACCACAATACCAATTTCCATAAAGATATGGAAGAAGATAATCCACTGTAGCAGCCCCTAACGAGAGTAGCTGAAAGAAGAAGAATTTTGTGTCATTAGTGGCGGACTGTGTTTTGTTGGCAACATAAAAAAACCTGGGTCATTGCTTTTGAAAAACCCCTTTATTTTTTTTTTTTTTGTCCCTCTGTCTTCTGTGTCTTCTTCAGGTCCTGTTTGGTCCCAAAGTATAAGGGTGCCCATCCCTGTACATGGTGTCACGCTTGGGTCACAGATTTGCACTGAGTCCCAGGAGGTCATAGAAACAAGAAGGATTTTAATTCAAACACTGCAAACAAACATTTGTCTCTTCAAACTTGCTCCTTGACAGAGGTGACAGTTTCGTCTATCAATTAAAGGTAAGCGTGCGTATCTTCTTCTTCAAAGGAGTTCATGTCAGGAGCAGGGGCAGTCTGAGAGAGAGAGAAAGCAAAACAAATCAATACTAAAACTGACACCGCGCTGCACAAAAAGTAAGCGGAGTACCGCGCAAGAGTTTTATTACACGTTATAGCACAAGTGAGAAGGGTAAGGAGCAATGTGAAGGTAGACTGTGTTTCAGGGGTATTCCCAGGGCGTCTGTGTCCTCTTGGGGTGCAATCACCCCTCCAGCTTACAATGGGGTGTCAAATGACCATGTTTAGCTATCATTATTGTATAGTACTTCTACCTACTTTCATGTATGAAAATGTACCTTTATAAATAAGTTATCAGAGTCTCAACATTTACCTATGAATCAGTAGTTTGTTCCTATTTATGCGAATAAATGATTCTTAGCATCCATCTTAAACACTCTTTCCCTTTATTTTCACTGGTGTCTTCAAGTGCATGTCTGACTCACTGTTTAATAGAAAGAATTCAATTAGATGAACTGAATTTACTGACGCCATTGAGAATCATGAAGACATCAATTAGGTTTCCTTTCCCTGTTCATTTATCTTAGCCTGTCAGATTAGGACATGATCTTTAGTTTTCATTCCTCACTCTCAGAATCTTGAGCTGTAATGCTTAAGGACTGCCCACTCCCCTTACCCTCATTTACCCATGGACTTAAGTTGTCAAAATATGTGCATGTAATATGTTTCAGTTTTATTATCTTAATGAAATGCACCATACAGGGTGATTGAAAAAAATGAAATGCTTTCAAAATGTATTACTTAGTAAGTAAATATCATATGGACATGTAGTATGCAGCAGATTGTAGAATGTTTCCAGCAGAGTGCTAGATCCCTGGGAATGAGTTCTTTTGTGATTGCAGCGTGTTACATAACCCAAATCTATAACTCTCTATTATAAAAAAAATCTTGGAAGGAGACAAGACGTGATTTTCTTAGAGAGACACTTTCACACCCGGGCCAGGTGTGAAGAAAGAGTAGGTGACAAAGTAGAATGTCGTAAAGAATTCCAAAATGTTGGTGCGGTACACATGCAGAGCAGGTTAGAGATAATGGAAGTACGAAGGTTCGAAAGTCTCAAAAAAAGGATAGGAAAGATCGCATTAGCGCAAATAAAAGGAAATTATTACTCAGTGAAATAATGGAAGAGCGAAAAGAGATTGAATATATTGTTCGGATTTAAAGTTTAAGTCAGAGACTTGTAGATCGTCTAATTCGTGTTGCCAGCAAGAATTAAAAGATTCCAAAAACACTGGCGCCGTATGAAGTCCCGTGAGACTGGGACTTTTAACATGAGATTCTTTCAAGTCATACCCTACTTACAACTATTTTCAAACAAGACTATGGTCATCTAACCTCAGTTGTGTGAATGCTTTTGTCAGACACACTTCCTGCGCTCTCAGCTCTTATAAATTTTATCAGGACAATAATTTTATATGTTCTAGATGACATGTCACGACTAGGCGCAGAAGAAAGAGCATGGAAAAACATTTGAAAAATTCATTTTATTTATTAGAGAGAAAGAAACAATATTCGCTCACAGGCAGTTATATGTTGCGCTGTCACAATGTAAGTCCTAACACGGAATCAAAATTCAATTCGATCTTGAAGAAAAGTTAATTGCAAATATTGATTTTTACTAAAGTTTGAAAGATGCATATGTAACAATTCCCATGAAAATAATAATCTCTTAAAATTGTATATCCGGTTAACCAACCCTGGGGGGTGGGCAAGTGAAGTGAGCAGGTGGCGGAGCCCCCAGTAGATCTATATAATAAAAGCCCAGCGCAGTGTCCGTGTCCGGGTCCACGTTCCTTTTGGCTGTATAGCTGCCCCGTAGAAAAGCCCCAGTCCGTCCCCTCTCAGAATTCCTGCTTACCCCCCTCCATTCTTTCCCCTTTGCTTTTATTTTTCCTGTTCCCAAAAATCTTTTCAAAACAAAATTAAAGAAATAGACAGAGCATCACATTAACGTCTTCTCCCCTCTGCCTATTAAATAATCAATAAAATGAAATAAAAAAATCACGAAAGAAACAGAAACCACAACCTACCCTTACAGCGTCCACCGTGCTTCTGGCGTTACAGCCAAACACGTGGTGTATGCAGGTTATGAGGTGTGACGCTAATTAACACCCGTACTACAACAGATTATATTGTTCATATACTATTAACTATTTACAGGGATTAACTCTTTTGGGGAAGTTAATAACAAAAAAAAAAATTAAATTATAAATAACATGTGCACTTGAGTATTTCGAGACCCGCATCTGAGTCGGATGGTTCCCCTGGTCACCAATTCGTGTGTCTCACTATACCCACTATGCCTTTCCGTCTTCAGCTACCCATGTGCACTTGTACGGAGGAGACCTTACGGAACAATGCCGAAACAAAACGCAACTAAACCTGCTGATGCGAGAGAGGACACATTACAGCGTGATCACGAAGCAAAGAGGCAAAGGCGTGACAGTCGCTTGCAAGAAACGGACACTCAGCATTCACACAGATTAGCTCAACGATGCGTCTCTGCCGCACAACGAAAGGCAACTGAAACCCCTACAGAGGGAGAAGACAGATTATGCTGTGATCGCGAAAGAAAGAGGCAAAAGCGTGCCAATGAGACACCCGACGAGAGGTCCTTACGATTGAGTCCTTCAACTGTGGTCATCCAACGCGCAGCGTAGCGCGTGCCAAGTTGCTAGCATAAAATAAAAGGCGATACCTCTCCCTAGTAAAATGGCAGTAAGAAATTACGCAAGAGAAATAACTTAGCTTTGTTTAATGTCTGCTTACGCTACATGACAGACGAGAGAAGCAAATAACAAAACCCAGGAGTGGGGGGACCGAGGTGTAGAGCCAGTCAACATCATCGGTGCAGTGGAAGGATTTTCGGGATTGGATGACCATCCATCAGCTTCAAAGGTGTGCCGGGCAATGTTCCATGGCTTTATACTCTTTCTTCATGTGCAGGGCCTTCCTTAGGTGAACATGCACTTCCTTACAAGGCAGTGCTTAAACAAGGATACAGTTCCATGCTGACTTAAACAGACAGAAATAGTACACAGCATCTGCACATTTTCCATTTGTTCCAATCTGTTTTATGTGATACTGCTTGCCTAGTAGTTCTATATGGTGAACCCCTGTGCTTAATCTGGCTCTTTGTCTGCTGTGCATGTGAGTAGAAAAAAAGCAGGTTTATAAGATATATTTGCTCAGTGACATATTAAACTTATACTTATTACATAGAATTAGCCTTCTTGTTTTTCCTTCAGAATTTGTTCCTTTAGAGAAATGAAATGCACTGAGTCTGCTGTGTCGACCATTGATGGTGCCAGTCTAAACTAAAGCATTAGTGTAACACAAGTGGCACATAGTGAACTTTGGTAAGAGTAAGAAATAAGCACTTTAAAATTAGTTTAGACATCATGTTCATGTATTTAGTTACTGAGTGATAGGTGTTGACTCAAAATGTAATTTGTCAGATGAAAAGGATTAGACCCTATAATAAGTGGTGTCCAATTAGTCATGAGTTTATATAAAAATATGTACCTGCCCTAATCCTGCTCTCACTTTTTAAAACACACATATGGACTTCATTGGTGTACAATTCCAGGTGGCCACCAAATGCATTGTACATTGACCACTAAGCTTATCTACTTATTTCTCAATAAGTGAAGGTGTCCATGTTGAACAGTTAGATTGTCTCCCTGTTTTTTTTTTGCTTGTCATCTACTCCCGGCTCCTGTTTCACTGCCTGCTCTGGTTACATACAGTGGGTTTAATTCTTTTCGCTCCAGTCCTCTCCCACAAAGACAGACCACCCCGTCATGTTGGTGACAGTTTTCCCTTCCATTCATAGAGCCATTATGTCTCTCAGCAGTTTCCTTTTTTTTAATAATACAAAGCACAAACATCATGTTTCTAGAAATAATGATCATTGGCAGGACTGCTGTGCCTCCATTACAGTGCAGTGAAAGGCAAACAGGCAGTGACCTGCTGCTGCAGAAGAAAAAGGTGATGAGAGAACGAACATTTATGAAGAATTTGGTAACAGCTTTAGACATTACCATTTTATAACAGGAAAAATAAATGAATAATCCTATGTGGGTTAGTACCTTAGTCAGAGAAAATTAAAATGATAATAAAGAACAAAAAACATGGTAGGCAACAGCAGAATAGCTGACTGTGTAGGACTGTGTGCTTATCCTCACGCTGCTGCTAGCATAACATACTTTAGAAAAATATCCAAATGTGAGTGGAGCTCTGCTGCAATTCTTTAAAATATTACATTTTAATATGAAATCATTTTGAATCAAAACTATTCTTTACATTTATAACATTTGGAGAATTCATTAACTTCCAGCAAGCTGTTCTTCACTCACTGCTTTTGACTTAATCTCCGACACATGAAGAAACTTACTGGGTCAAGCAAATTTAGAAGTGCTGTGTTATCTAGCAAACCTCCTCTTAAAGTGCATTACCAAGCCATTTATACAGTATTTATTAGTTAGTTCCCAAATGTTACAGTTTGAGTTCAAGTTATAAGAACTGGGTACAGTGAAGATTATTGACAGGTCTTGCCAAAAGGCAACATGTTGCCAGGATTTTTTAATAATAATCAATGCATTTCCAAAATACTACCCAAAATCCTACAAAAAGTGTCTCTGCTGTGAAAACACATTCAGCATTTTTTACAGTTCCAAAGATTCATCTGAGGACTACAGGCCAGTGGCCCTTATGTCCCAAATCATGAAGATCTTTGAGAGGCCGGCCCTGCACTATGAGTCCTCTTGTGAAAGACAAACCTAGATTGGAATGGAAGATGCCATTATTTATCTGCTTCACAAGGCTTATTCTCACCTGGACAAAGTTGGCAGCACTATGTTGATTAGGTTTTTTGATTTCTCCAGTGCCTTCAATACCATCCAGACATCTCTGTTAAGGGGTAAACTCGGAGACAAGCAGGTGGGTGAGCCTGAGGTGCCCTGGATAAAGGACTCTCTTCCAAGCAGACCACAGTTTGTGAGACTCAAGGACTGTGCATCTGATATGGATGTGAGCAACACTGGAGCACCACCACAAGGAACAGTCCTGTCTCCTACTCTCTTCACTCTGTACACCCCAGACTATAAATCTAACACCAGGTTGTGTCATTTGTAGAAATTATCAGGTGATTCAGCTTATATGGGGTGTATTGGTAAAGAGGATGAGACACAGAATAGGACTCAGGTGGAGGACTTTGTTTGTTGGTGCAGAAAGATTTGTCTGCAGCTTTAACATACGGTAGAATTGGCCATTCACTTTCACTGCACCAGAGGGCCTCAACGCCCAGTCACTGTTCAAGCAGTGGATGTAGATGTAGGCACTGCTACAAGTACTAGGTGGTCCAACATTACGAACAATGCTGCACATCCTCTCTCATCAGATGGTTTGACCCTGGTCCTTTCCTTTTATGCCAGATAGTGCCCAAGGTCATGTAGGGTGGTCTCCTCTAGTGGCTACAATACTGAACTTTAAATTCCAAGGCTGAAGGTTTAGTCCCCTACTTTGAACCCTTTGGTTCCAAGCAGCTCATTTAATCTGCCCATGCCATACAAGAAGTGGCCATGACAGAACCTTGGTGCATTGGTTAGCATTTTTTATGGATCTAGCTTTTTTTTGGGGGTTTGAATCCTTTACCTGTTTGTTAAATGTGATGAGTCTGCACATTCTTCTCATGTCTTTGTGTCTTTTTCTCCAGGTTATCTAGTTTTGCTGCATGTTGAGTTCATTGGTATAACTAGGTTGGCTAAGTTGAATGTATGTTTGAGCGGGTCCGGCGACGGACTGGCGTCCTGCCCAAGGCTGGTTTCTACCTTTCACACACTGCTGCTGGGATAGGCTGCAGCTTCCCATGGCCATGAATTGAATTAGGAAAGTCTTACAATATCAATATTTTGCTGTGTACTGTAAATAATAATACATTATTAAGAGTCTGTTAAGTTTGTGCTGGATTTGCCATGCTCTTAAAATGATGTCAGATTTTTATTCATTTCACCTTACATAAAGATGTCTACTAAATATGATGTCATAATCAGAGACCCTGCAATAGTCTGGCACTCTCCACAGGGCTTTTTCCTGCCTTAATCACAGTGCTGCTTAGATAGGATCTAGCCTCCTGTGAACATGAATGGATTAAGTGGGTTAGAGAGTGTTATGTTAATAATAGGGAGACAGTGTGGCATAGTGCGGAGGCTTTAGACCTCAACTCCTAAGACGGTGTGTTCAAATCCTGCTTTCAACACTGTGTGACCATTAGCAAGTAACTTCACTTGCCTCTGCTCCAATTAGAAAAACAAAAGAAACATAACCAACTGTGTCTGTACTGTAAGTAGCCTTGGATAAAGGAGTTAGCTATTTAAAACGTAATAATGAGAGCTGTAACGTTATTTGCTGATACTAAGAGACCGCACCATAAACGTCAAAGCTGTTTAGTAGACACTCCTGTATCCAATCACCCATCTATGACCTCAGACCAGGTCAAAGGTTCAGTTTGAAAGAGAGCTGGGCTAGAGTGTGCTGGACATTGTGGCTGAATTGGGTATGTCTTCAATATTTTCACAGTTCTGCCAGGGTACAGCTGACAAGCTAGGCTAACATATTGAGTTCCTCGACCCTCTGATTCTGATCTATCCTCAGCAGCATGAAAGCAGCAGTGTCGATTGTGAGGCAGCAAAGCGTGATCCTCTCGTGATAAACTTACAAAGCTTCTATGAAAGCGTTCATCACAGTGTTGACTGGAGCGGATATGAACTTCTAAATAATTAAGAGGCTGTCAGGTCTGAGTGAATTATAATGGCTCTTTAACAAAAGGGGTGGGACAATTGAGTTATTCCAGGACAGACAGGTACAATGACTGGAGCCAACGAAGGCAGCCAAGAAATGCATTCATCTTCCCAATGTGCTTTAGTACTGGGAAACTGAGCCACAGTTACTCCACTGCCCTGTTTTGCCATTATTTTACAGAGCTTAGCAGCAACTGACAAGTAAGGAACTGTAAGCAGTAACAGTGAGTCATATTCAGAAATAACTGTAATAATAGAATGCAATTACATGTGTTAGGAGGGCACATAAAATAGCATTTTACAATATGGCATACTGTTGTACAAAATGGAGACCAAATCAGCTTGTGGGAGCTGAAATAAATTTCATAAACAAATCAAGTAATGCAAAAAATTGCACTGATTGATGTCCTGCTATTGCTTAACATTTGCAGAAGATCTATTGCTAATTGTAGTTCAGTTTTCAAAGAAGCACCCAATGGAGATTTAAAATCTGTGTTGGAGTCTCAAGTTAAAATTACTGGCTGCTTCTGAATAGAAAGCAGGTCATAGTGCCACTCTGCCATTCTTATATATAAATGTCTACCCGTGGAAGTGTGTGTGTGTCTGTCTGTCCGGCCCGGAAGTACGAGGCTACAGCGTGAAGCTCATAGAGTCGGCAAGGTGGCCCCCAAGTTAAGGAGTCGGAAGAAGAAAGAAATATGAAGCTACAGCATGAAGCTGAAAGAAAGTGACTGCATCTCCAAAGTGAAACCACCAATGAAAGGCAAACTCGCTAAGCTGCTAATACACAAGCAAGGCGAACATATCAGCAAAAAGAATCCTCCAAGGAGAGAGAAACTGGCTTAGCTGCTGATAGACAAGAGGGGCAAGCTCATCGGCAAAATGAAACCAACAAATAGAGAGAAACTCGCTTAGCTGCTGATAGACAAGAGGGGCAAGCTCATCGGCAAAATGAAGCCATCAAGGAGCTGCTAATACACAACTGATGTGACCCTAACCCTAACCCTAACCCTAAGTGCCAGAATCCATGGTTTATAGGATCCCAGGCTTTTTACAGTACGGGCTTCCACAGCTAGTCTTACATATGAATGTCTACACGTGGAAGTGTGTGTGTCTGTCTGTCCGGCCTGGAAGTGTGAGGCTACAGCATGATACTCAAAGAAAGCACCAAAGTGAAACCACCGATGAAAGACAAACTCGCTAAGCTGCTAATACACAAGCCAGGTGAGCACATCAGCAAAACAAAACCTACGAGGAGAGAGAAACTCGCTTAGCTGCTGATAGACAAGGGGGTGAGCACATCCGCAAAATGAAACTGCCGACTCTGCATTTCATTTTTTTTCTGAAGATTTCAGTAGTTTCTAAGAGCCCAGGTTTTTTACAGCACAGGCTTAAACAGCTTATAATTTATAATTTCAGAGGAATAATAAACAGCTATAATGTGTAGATAATTCAGTTGTGAGACTGTTTTCAATGTAATGTAAATCCATATTTGTATATATTTATTCACTGGTTTCATAAAGTGTTGAAGAGTCAAGGCCAGGTAACTTATTTCCCTTGTCATTCATTTCTTCATAAGTGAAGTTGTTTGAGTCTTTTACGTTTACACTCGCAAACATCAAGTAATTTGCCTGCTATGATTTCAAAGAGCAGCTGTGACTGAGGTACAGTATGTCACATGTGCCACCGTCCACTCACAGGAGCAGTGTCTACAGAGGGCATATGAAGCCTAGGCTGGTGCAACATGCACGACTCTGCAGGTGTTTTACCATTTTGCCATCAGGTGTGGCTGTTGAATGAGTGAAAGATGAAAATATACAAAAAAAGACAAGTTAAAGCAGCCTCTCTATGGGGATATTGATACAGTAAATTAATCCATAAGTAAAGTTGCACACAATGCTTTCCTGTTTTATGAAGATTGAGCTTTCTTGACAAAATTCCTTGAAGAGTCAGTCAGTCATTTACCAACCTGCTATAGCAGGGTCACGGGGGTCTGCTGGAGCCAATCCCAGCCAACACAGGGCACAAGGCAGGAACAAATCCCCGGAAAGGGTGCCAACCCACCACAGGGCACACACACCAGGGACAATTTGCCATCGCCAATGCACTATGAACTGTGGGAGGAAACCCACGTAGACACAGGGAGGACATGGAAGCGAACCCAGGTCTCCTTACTGTGAGGCAGCAGCGCTACCACTGCGCCACCGTCCTTGAGGGGTGAGTGTGCCAAATTTCAACAAAATGGGCCCACATTCAGATGGGCAGTTTTATACAAACTGACAGACACGATGAAGACAGTAGGTGCTTTTCGCATTACTGTATATGCAAACACACCTAATAAATAAATGATTAATGGGCGTCAGTATACATGGAACATTTTACATTCTTTTTTTATTACTGTTAAAAGTGGCATAAAGATGCTGTGTTACTGCAGCCACCTTACAGATTCAGGACACATAATGCAATAGGTTACAATTTCAGAGAATTGGGTGTAAATCAGGAGCTAACATTGGATATGCTTCCTGTCCAATGTAGGATATGCTCACGTGCACGCTCCCACACACATGCATATACAGTATTGAGCCAATGAGGCTAAGTGATTTTGGGATGTGGAGCAAAACCTGAACAAAAAAAAAATTAACCATTCAGACTCCACAGTGGGCGGCACGGTGGCGCAGTGGTAGCGCTGCTGCCTCGCAGTTAGGAGACCCGGGTTCGCTTCCCAGGTCCTCCCTGCGTGGAGTTTGCATGTTCTCCCGTGTCTGCGTGGGTTTCCTCCGGGCGCTCCGGTTTCCTCCCACAATCCAAAGACATGCAGGTTAGGTGGATTGGCGATTCTAAATCGGCCCTAGTGTGTGCTTAGTGTGTGGGTGTGTTTGTGTGTGTCCTGCGGTGGGTTGGCACCCTGCCCAGGATTGGTTCCTGCCTTGTGCCCTGTGTTGGCTGGGATTGGCTCCAGCAGACCCCCGTGACCCTGTATTCGGATTCAGCGGGTTAGAAAATGGATGGATGGATGGACTCCAAAGTGATAGTGACTGGATAGTCACTGGACACTACAAAAAGTAAATGTTTAAGAAACAGCCAAGAAATGCTAGGAGACCAACACAGAGTCTCTGTTTGATCATTCATTTCTTGTGCATGTTGCTGCCTTAAAATAGAACACACAAAATAATTAAAAACCTTGTTGCAGCACTGTGTCCACGATTACAAGGGGACTTTTTGAACATAATTTGAGAACGAATGCTATCACTTATAGTCAGCCTTCCTCTGTCACGGCTGGGGTCTCCTAACAAGCTCGACTGAGGTAAGCATTACCATTCCAGCACGAGAGGGGGCGCTCTCCTCCTTTCTCCACAGCCCATAGAAGACTTCCAGAGGAAGCCCCACCCCTTCTCATCCATCCGTGTAATAAGTATATAAGATTAATATGTCACTGTGCTCTGTACAAAAAATATTTTATAAATGTACATGTACTGCTAACACAAGTCCAGATTTAGCACACAGGAGTTCACCATATAAGAACTGCTAGGTAAGCTTTTTAAGACAAGACAAGTTTAGGACAACTGCAAAATGGGCATTGTACTTTTTCAGTTTGTCAGAGTCAGCATGACATTGGATCTTCTTTTCCTTGTTTGGAATGGCATGAGTCACCTAAATGGGGGCCTGCACATGGAGAAAGAGCCTTGAAATATTGTCCGGCACACCTTTAAAGCCGATGAACGGATGGGAGATAACGTCATCCAATCCTGAAAATCCTTCCAGCGCAGCGATGAAAATGGCAGACTGTATACATCGGGCTCCCGCTTCGGTGATAGTCTTGTCATGGCTTCCTCGCCTGTTATGCCGCGTAAACCGTCATTAAAGAAAGCTGTTATTTCTCCTATGTGATTTCTTACTGCTGTATCACTAAGGGAGGGGTATCGCCTTTTAATATCATATCTATATAGTTTTGGGTTATGTAACATGCTGCAATTACAAAAGAACTTATTCCAACAAGGGAGCTAACACCCCATGCTGGAATCAATCCGCCATATAAAATGGTGGCAAAGGAAGGTGGCATCAGAGTCCATTAAGAGCTACAGAACTAAGACAGGAGGAATAGCTGATTTGGCTCATAGTGTTATCAGTGTCTCTTCAGTTGTGTATTACTAACCCATTTGCTTTTTATTTTTGTGCTAATTAAACAGGGTTACTTTGGTGGTACCCCAACATTTCTTCCTGCTCTTGACTGCTTCTGCACTGGTCACACCTCTTTCTTCATTTCAGGGTGACTCAATAATATATTTCTTACACATCTGTTTTTTTTGTCCTCCTCTTCCAAAGTCTCTTCACTGTTTCTTGATTTTGGGCAGAAATTGAACAAGGCCATTGTAGTTTAAAACCTTTATGTAATATTTTTACTCTATTTAGATCAGGTATCTCTCTATGTAACATCATACAGGATGATTTGATGTACCATATGTGGACCTGTTTATTTTAGATTAACATGTTATCAGCTTTATGTAAAATATTATCTTGCATATTCATACTCTATAAAGCCTTTGCCTAACAAAGGATTGGCAGCACTCCTGTAATTGCAGTGCCAGATTTATGGAGTTTCTCAAACAGCATCTTTGTTAAATAAATTTCTTATATATTGCTGGAGACTGAAGAACCTTTTTATATATGTCTGCTGAAGTAGAACCGGGATCAAGATTTTTAATTTTTTTTCCTTATTGACCAGCATTGGCTACAATGGAGTTCTTGTGCTTTGTGTTAGCTGGCAATAAACATAAAATAAAAATGAGATCTGAAACTGGCACACTAAGTAAATTGTGAAATTCATCTTTTATGCAGCACCTATAAATATTATGCACGCCATCCCCTGGCACATTACAAGAACAGATATGCTGAATGACAGGATACTTTGCTTACTGTAAAATAGAGTTTGATGGATCATAAAGGGTTGGGGTCCTGAGGAATGCCCCATTTAATGTCCAGGAAATAAAAAGAAACAAAAAAAGAACACACTCCTAGATATGATTTTTCAGCCACTAATTGAATTGCCTTGTACAGGTCAGAGTTTGTTAGCAGCTGGTTCCATAATGAACACTGTCTCCTGGTCAGCGAGTTCTTTAACACTAGAATTACCCACCTTAAATCCATTTGCACCTCTCCGTCAGCGTCTTTTGTTCTGTAAATGTGTCAATTAAGACAAGCAGCAAGCAGCCTGCTATTCCATCCCCCAATGTCGCAGAACATTCACAAAGTTCTCCCAGCTCATGCCTTGTTTGATTATCTAGAAGTGAACTGTTGAAGTTTTATAGTGGAAATTGGGATCGAACTGGTTACTGTTGATTACAAGTCAACAAATCTTACCGCTACACCATGGAAGCTGTTGTCTTATCCTTGAACCTTTTGTGAAAGTGTTTATTTGATCTTTGGATTTCAGGCTTCATACATTCTATAGTTTATGCCTACATTTTGTAACATTACTAAAATATGAAAGCATTTCTGTTTTAACAATGTGTTTACACAGATTACTGTAGAAACGGAACACACATGAAATGCATGTGTTCCAAATAACGATCTCTTATTTCCACTCTAAAACTCCAGCACTTCACTCTCAGATAATCAAACAAGGCATGAGCTGGGAGGACTTTTTGAGCGTTCTGCGACGTTGAGGGATGGAATAGCAGTTTGCTTGCTGCTTGTCTTAATTGACACATTTACAGGACAAAAGAGGCAAACGGAGAGGTGCAAACGGATTTAAGGTGGGGTGGATTTACGAGTTTTCTCATAGGCTCTGGTAATTCTAGTGTTAAACAGTGATGCAGGTGCAAGGAGCACAGAAGTGATGTCAGAGCTCTTCCTGTGTGTGTTCCACCATTGTAGGACAGAAAACAGAGGTTAGTGCTGGTGTCACCTTGGTAATCGTTCTCCTTTGTTTTCCTTGACACATGCAAATGATACTCTCTCAATGCTCCCATGTATAACAATACTGTGGTGTGCAGGGTTTACCTTTTCTTTGATGAGATGTTAAATATACTTCACCAAGTTATTACATCTGTAATGCTAAGTGGAAATGCACAGCCAAAAGCAAGAGCCTGCCACCATGTACTGTACATCTGACCAACAACAAATCATAGCCTTCACATTTTGTAAAAACATACAGTACACACTTATAGGCTTTATGGAAAAGACTGCTTCAGGTCCACTCTGATCCTTTCCTGCTGAACAACAGCGCTCTTGAAACTGCGGGCTGTCAAGTATTGCTCCCTCATTGTCTGTATTCTCCTGCAACTGCTGGTAAGTAAAGTAAAATGCCATAACAAAAAATGGCAGTGCCAGTGATAAACAAAACAGCTCTCTGGGAAAAGTAGTAAAAAAAATATTCAGCTTTCCAATAATCCCTCTATTATAATAAAAAAATCTTGACGAGACTAATGCTACAACAAGACGTGACTTTTTGAAGAGGCTTTTTGGAAGAAAATCCAGCGAGATGGAAACTTTTACCATGAAATTCTTTCAAGTCACACCCTACTTACAACTATTATCAAACAACACCGCGGTCATCAGGTGCATTCTGACACTTAAACTGGACAGACACCAATCCATTAAAGGGCTTACTTATGAAGACACACACACACTTACACTTATGAAGATCCAGTTTAGAATCGCCCATTCATCTAAATATGGCAGCGAGAAACGATGAAGTCAAACGAATTAACGCAAAAATTGTCAATCGGTTACACGGCAAATTGATTAAATGCGTATCAATACACTGTGCTGAAGCAGTTGGTGGTGATTGTGCAGAAGATGAAAACATCAGTTTACAATATCCCTTAGAATATCTACAAGCGTTAACACCTTCCCGTCTCCCACCCGCTGAATTACTGTTGAAAGAAGGATGTATCATAATGTTATTGTGCAATTTATATATGAGTGATGGACTATGCAATAGAGCAAATTAGTTGTATTAAAAATTGGTCGAAAAATTGTAACATGCAAAATCTTAACAGGCAACAAGAAAGGTAATGTAGTACATATTCCGCAAATAAAATTAGACACGAAAGGAGATCTTGATACGCCATTCGTATTAAAACATTTACAGTTTCCCGTGAGAATAGCTTTTGCCATGACAATTAACAAATCACGGGGACAAACATTCAAAAAAGTCAGTTTATTTATTAAAGAGAAAAAGCGATATTCACTCACAGGCAGTTACAATATAAATCCAAACACAGAATCAAAATTGTAATCTTGAAGAAAAGTTAATTCCAAATATTGTTTTAACTGATGTTTTAAAGTAAAAGTGAAAATAATGCATATGTAACAATTCCCATGAAAATAACAATCTCTTAAAGTTGTCCAGTATATCCGGTTAACCAAACCCAAGGGTTGGCAGGCGAAGCGAGCAGGGGGCAGAACCCCCTAGTACTTTCTAAAAACAAACTAAGATCAGATCCAGAACCCTTGCATTTATAAACCTCTAACTACTTCTTTTATCGGCTGCTCTTGTTAGGGGTTGTTACAGCGGGTCATTTTTTTCCATATTTATAAACCTCTAACTAAGTTAAAATATTGTAGGAAACACTTCAGAAAAGGTTAAAAAAAAACTGCAAATCATAACACAGGGTTGTTGTCCCAACTGAAGTCCATTTTTGGTTTGTTTAGTTTAAATGTTGAAGTTTTTTCATAGCCAGGAAGTCTCGAGGAGCCCTCAGATTGAAATAAAAGTTGGCCAATCCAGTCTTTTAGAAAAAAAACAAAACAAAACAGCCACAATAGCTTTCAAAATAGAACAACAGCTGAAGCACATCTGTTTCAAGCAGCACAGGAGCTCCTTCCACTTTTGAGTTCAGGTTCCAAATAAGACTTGGCTCCTTTTATTTAGTCCTGACTGGAAGGGGAGGAGCCTTCTCTGTGCTCCTACGGTGGTGTCAGTTGCCAAAGCTCTTCTCGGTACTGCGGATAGAAGAGAGAGAATGGATAGCATCAGCGCCTCCTCTTGGTTTGGGTTCAAACCGCTTATATTGCTCAAGCCAGAAAGGTTATCCCCAGTCACACATGCGTGACAGTTTCTAATTTTATATGTTATTAATTCTGTTTTGGTTGTTTTTTCTTTACATTTCTGTAATTTTATGATGCTCTTTGCTTTTCTGTTTCTATATAGGGTTGTGTGTGATCTGCCCTGCCCCCTGTAGGTGAAATATAAGAAGATGGGACCACCTTATTATGCAGCCAAGGTTCCTGTCTCCAGCAATATTCAAGATGAAGTTTTAGAATGTTTCAACATTGCTGGTTAGTGCTCATGGTTTATTTTGAGTCTTGCCTTGTTTTGCTTGTTTTGTTTCTTCTGGCTTTTGACCCCCACATTTCATTTAAGGTAATGTCTTTCGATTCTGATTTAGATTTGGATGCTTTTTTGCTCCTTTATGTTAACGGCCTTATTTTTGATTAAATGTTTAAAAATATGTATCTTGGTTTGTTTGTTTTAAATGAGAGGTTTCACAGTTTCCCTGTTCTCCATTTTCATGAACATTTTTGAACTTTCATTATTTGAAGGCCTGGGCCCCATTGTTAGCCCTGTACAGGTCAGAGAGCCTGCCTTTAGAGTTTGGTGCCAGGCTGCCTTGGGTTAGGCCAATTCAATGGGTCCTGAAATTAGGGCTGGTCTGGGTGATGGTGCGAGGAACCTCATCAGAACTGGGTGATCTTAAGTGTGGTGTTCCACAGGGGGTCATTGCTAGGGCGCTGCTATTTTTAATATAAATAAATGATTTGGATAGGAATATAAATAGCAAGCTGGTTAAGGTTGCAGGTGATACCAAGACAGGTTAATTGGCAGATAATCTAGAAATGGATGAATCATTACAGAGGGACTTGGACAGCATTCAGGCTTGGGCAGATTTGTGGCAGATGAAATTTAATGTAATTAAATGTAAAGTATTACACGTATGAGGTAAAAAGGTTAGGTTTGAATAGACAATGGCAGGTCTGAGAATTGAAAGTTCACCTTATGAGAAGGATTTAGGAGTCGTAGTGGACTCATCACTATAATCTCCCAGACAGTGTCCAGAAGCCAATAAAAAGGCTAACAGAACGGTACTTTATATAGCGCCCTGATGTGTAGAGTACAAGTCCAAGGAGGTTATTCTCAATCTTTATAACCCACTGGTGAGGCCTCATCTGGAGTACTCTGTGCAGTTTTGGTTTTCAGGCTACAGAAAGGGCATAGATGCACTAGAAAAAAATTCAGAGAAGAGCAACAAGGCTAACAGGGCAACAGGGGATGAATTATAAGATTAAAGAGGAGGGCTAAACCTTATCAGTTTAAGCAAAAGATTAATGGGAAACATGGTTGAACTGTTTAAAATTATGAAGGAAATTAGTACAGTGGATCTTTAAAATGAGTACAAGAAGAAAATGGGGGCACAGTTAGAAACTTTCATCCATCCATCCATTATCCAACCCGCTACATCCTAACTAAAGGGGTACTGGAGCCAATGCCAGAGCTGGAAACAAAACCTGGGCAGGGCGCCAGCCCACCACAGGGCACACGCATCAAGCACAATTTAGAATCGCCAATGCACCTAAATGGCATGTCTTTGGACTGTGGGAGGAAACCAGAGCACCTGGAGGAAACCCACACCAACACGGGGAGAACATGCAAACTCCATACAGGGAGGATCCGGAAAGTGAACCCGGGTCTCCTAACTGCGAGGCAGCAGAGCTACCACTGTGCCCCCAGTTGGAAACTTGCTAAGAGTAAATTTTACACATACGGTAGAAGTTGCATGGTAGACAGTAGGACTTTTGTGGACCTTCAAAGGCAGGCCTGTACTCATCAAATATTTTTTAATGTTCTAATGATCTTTTTGGTTTGATGCTTGAATTTTAGATTAAACAGGTTTGAAAATGTAAAGTTACATTATATCCGTTATTGAATGACGTATGCAAAATGTTTATAATGGAGAATATAAATGTGAAAGTCATAATGTTCCTATAATGGTTGTTAATATATGAAAATCTTGTCCCACCAAATTGTCACTCAGTGACCTCACCTCTGTCTGATTCAGCACAATTATAAGTCTGTCTGACCATTTCTTGTAAAGCGCTGAGGTGCATGAATATGTCAAAACACTTTTAAACTTCTCTTTTAGATAAAGCAACACCAGCTACACGTACATGTGGCATGCTACAGTTTGGTCTGTTTATTTCACTATTTTACACATCCTAAGGGACAGACTGTAAAAATACTTGGAAAAATATAATTTCCAAATAAATCATGATATAGGAGCCCAGTATTGCAAAGACTTATTATGTCATGTCTGCTAAAACAGTGGAGAAGTAATTAGACTAAGGCCAAGCAGGGACAGGCACTCTGCCAGCTCCCATGAGGCTCCCCGCTTTGCACATTCACTCCTCAGTGTTTCATAGAGAAGCTTCCTGTTTTGGGAGAGGCCTAACTTCATTTTCTGCCTGGGCTGATAACAGAGTGGCAATCCTTTGTGATATTTTTTGATGCCACAGGGCTGCAGACATTGGATTTTAAAGGCTGCACTATCTTTCTTTCTTCTTCCTCTTTTGTTGTTATCTTCAGTTCTTATGAACTATGGAGTGACTGGATTTGTTTGTTTCTCTTCCTCTTTATCCTGAGTTATGCAAAAAGGGCAAAAAACATTTCCATTAATTTAACCCTATCTCTGAATGCCATTTTTAAAAATATAACATTCGTACATCAACTGTTTATCACCTGCCAGAGGCACTGCTATGGGCCTTCTCTTGTGTTTCTTTCTAAAGGTTTTGTACCTTTAAACTCTCTGATACATTTCTGGAGCTGGTCTTCCATTTGTGGCCTTATGCTTCTTCTTCTCTTTGCTTAGTTCTGATTTGTTTTCTCCAGTCCTCTTTCACATACTCTTGTTTCTTTTTTCCAGAATACAGTGCCTTTTGGATATTTTCACATTTTATTATTTTGTATAACATTG
Source organism: Polypterus senegalus (assembly GCF_016835505.1). NCBI lineage: Eukaryota > Metazoa > Chordata > Cladistia > Polypteriformes > Polypteridae > Polypterus > Polypterus senegalus. The sequence goes on along the minus strand of NC_053160.1, from coordinate 31,188,702 downwards.
AATCACAGTAGATTTAATTTGAATCTTTAATGTCAAAGCAAAAAGTGCAAAGTGATCTCATTTAATTACAAACATAAAACACAAAATGAATTGATCACCTAAGTATTTACCCCCTTCAAGTCAGGATTTAGTAGATAGATAGATAGACAGGCACGTATACGATAGATAGATAGATAGATAGATAGATAGATAGATAGATAGATAGATAGATAGATAGATAGATAGATAGATAGATAGATAGATAGATAGATAGACAGGCACTATACGATAGATAGATAGATAGATAGATAGATAGATAGATAGATAGATAGATAGATAGATAGGCACTATACGATAGATAGATAGATAGATAGATAGATAGATAGATAGATAGATAGATAGATAGACAGAGATAGATAGATAGATAGATAGATAGATAGATAGATAGATAGAGATAGGCAGATAGATAGATAGATAGATAGATAGATAGATAGATAGATAGATAGATAGGCACTATAAGATAGATAGATAGATAGATAGATAGATAGATAGATAGGCACTATACGATAGATAGATAGATAGATAGATAGATAGATAGATAGATAGATAGATAGGCACTGTACGATAGATAGATAGATAGATAGACAGGCACTATACGATAGATAGATAGATAGATAGATAGATGTTGGTGTCGTCTCTCCTCAGCAGGTTTTCTGGGAGTTGAGTCGGCGGCCGCTTGTCCATGTCCTCGGGAGACGTTTGCTTACGGCCTGGGGCTTTTTGGCAACAAGATAGGGCACAGCAATGGGTCTTTGAAGGCTGTATTTGTTCTTGAATGTTTTTTGTTTTGTTGCTTTTGTTGTTTGCGGAGGAGGCGCCGTTGAGGAGGACCAGTGCGGGTGTCCGGAGGTGTGTGTGGGAGCGAACTAGCGCCATCTGGTGATCAGGTGATCATGTGCACATGGATAACTCCCAAGTTTAAAGGTGCACGAGCCGCGTGACAGCAGGATGGGTGTCCAGGTCCCTTGTCAACTTATAAAAGCCTATCGGGGAAGTGGAATAGGGGAATAAGCTGGGTGAGCAGGAGGACGTACGGAGTTGCTTCAGAACAAGAGTAGGTTAATAAAATGTATCTTTATTTCAGAGAAGGACCCTGAGGGAACCATTGGATGGATGCAATTTTTACAGGATATTTTTTTATTTCTTTGCCTTTTTGCAATGCACAATTTTTGTGACTGTTTGCGCCATTTGCTGCAAAATAAGTTGCATTTTTTTTCAAATTACATTTCTGTGTCGGCATCTCTTACTGTTCCACTGACCTCAGTCTCTCTATCAAGGACTTGCCAGTTTTATCTATTAAGGACCCGAGTGCCTGACACTGAGCAGCAGTTTTTAGCTGTCCATTCTGTCTAACCCAATAGCAGAACCCCTGTGGTCGGTTGATGTGGCCCACACCCCTTTAAGTCCCCCTAATCATGTGTGCACCTATTGGTTTGCTCTTTATCATAAGGGTGTAATTTCCTGTACAAAATATGGAACAAAAATGGCCAAAAGATGAGTTGTTTTGGGTCTATTGTGCCAAAAATATGGGGAAGCACACAAACGCTTGATTTCTTGTATAAGTAGATATCAACACAAGCAAAACAGCACATCATCTGTGGGGGTTTTCTTATATTAGTGTGTCAGGAGGTGCCAGACAACAAAAAAGCTGAAGTGATTTCAAAGTACTCCTAAGTTATTCTTAGGAATACAATAAAAATGAATTTTAGTTATTACAATTGACTTAACCGCTCAAACTCTTGCAAACATGGAGTTGGTAATTGGTAAAATTCTTGCTAGTGCAGCAGTCAGCAAACGAGAGCCCTTATTGATCGGGTGGGACCAACTAACTGCAGTGTTGATTGTGTAACCCAATCGATGCACCCGCGCCGCTGGGTTCTCTACACTATCAGTCATAATGACATTAAGAAAGCAGTTACCTTTGCAGTCACTAGCAATTAAGGTAAAGTTTGAGATAACCTGTTTATATACATGGATTCTTTATGTTTTTGGGAACGGTTATTATTATCATTATACAATTATTATTTTAATGTTCTAGGGATCTTTAGAAAGCTACTCATGCTTTTATCTTTTCTCGCCTTGATTACTGCAACTCGCTGTATTATCAAATCCCCAATACACAGGTTACAGTTGGTCCAGAATGCTGCCAACTCGCTTCCTGGTTGGGGCAAGAAAGTCTGATTCTGTTTCTCCAATATTAGCTTCTTTACACTGGCTGCCCGTCAGTTTTCGAATTGATTTTAAAATGTTGTTGCTAGTTTTTAAATCTTTACATGGGTTTGCTCCTGCCTATTTATCCGAATTGTGTGCTTTACACCAGCCATCTAGAGTGCTTAGATCTTCTGGTCAGTTGTCTCTTGTTGTCCCTCGTACCAAGTGTAAAACTATGGGGGACAGGGCTTTTGCAGCTGCTGCTCCTCGCCTGTGGAACTCTTTACCTCGTCACATAAAGGAGTCGTCTACAATTGAACTGTTCAAGACGAGGTTAAAGACTCATTTCTATTCACTAGCATTCCGTGACCTTCAGTAATACTGATGGTTTCCTCATTGTGATTATGTAACATTACTTCTATTTATTATTTATTTTATTTATGTTCATTTATTTTATTTCTATTTATGTTATTCATGTTAATTGTATGTTTTTCTTTTATTCTATTATTGTAAAGCACTTTGGCCACAGCATTCCTATGTTGTTTTAAATGTGCCATATAAATAAAGTTGACAATGACAACGATAAACAGATGTAACAAATATGATATGGAGCTACATTTTACAGCACTTGATATGTATGGTATTACTTCTTGATTAGATACCGAAGATGTTTTTGCTTCTGTAACTGTAATTTCTTTTGTGATCTTCAATCAAAAGACTATGCATCACAAGAAACAAATATAGTATTTGTAACTATCATTCGTTTCAGTATAAAATTCCCAGATACACACTAAAGTGCACTTTGATATGTCTCACTTATACCACTCCATTAAACCACATTAGCTCAATCTGAAAATGAACATAAGTAATGATTGAAGTAAAGTTTGACCATTACTTCTCTGAAGTTGTCTTGTTGTTTACTGATATTTATGAATGACTATGAGTGCTGATATAACAAGCTGTGTTCATTCACGTTATGTTCTTTCACGGGTAGAGATTAGAGAATGGAGTGTCATATCTATGTGTTTTATCTTGGTAGAGTAATATATGTATTGCTCTACTTTCCCCTATTGTATTATTAATATGTAGCCTTAGAATACCTAATCTCACAGACTTACCACTGTATATAAGGTATTCTATTTAACTTCTCCCCACCTTCCCTTCTATATCTATAACCTCAGGCAAATAGATGTAGTAAAAAGACAAGCAGGAGTTAAGTCACACATAAAATAATGTATTACTGATAATATTCATAAATAATAACAAAATGCAAAGTACATTTGAATATTGCCAACCATACAACCTGATAAAATGGTGATGTGTAATTCAGGTGGCACACAGACTTGCAGTTACTTAAAATGTCGCTAGTTAAGGCATCATTGGTGCTCAGCTTTCAGCCACATGCCTGTTCAATATGGCTGCTGAGCTGTGCTCTTCATTGTGTTGTCTTCATCATCACAGGTTAGCAAGAGAGATGCTTCTTCATCATATGTTGGTTAGAGAGAGAGAATGTGGTTGAGCAAGTACATTTATAGATGTTCTCTCCAATTCCTAGAACCAATAGGACATCATGGTACTTAAAGGCCTCTGAGACAAGCCAATTCCAAACAGCCATATCTCAGACCAATGGGAGAAATAGTACATTTTAACACCTCAACCCCCCAAGACCATATGTTAAGCTAACCTGGCTTTGTGTGGGGGAAAACTGGTTTAAGACATCCCCCCAAATCCTGTCATAAAATTACAAAGAGACAGTTGTAAAAAGGGGGGTGGGGGGAAGGCAAACATGAATACCTCTAAATTACATTGGTTTGCCTAAATTATAAATAAAGGCATACAAAACATTTATCAAGTTATATGCAAAATCCCACATCACAACACTATGACTCGGCAGCGGAAGGCTTTTAGGCCAGCACCGCATCCATGAATCTCAGCAGAAGCATAGCTCTTTAAGTGGCTCTTGGCCTTTGCTAAGGTAACCTGATGTGCAGCCCTTTCAGGGGAAGCAATGCGAAAACATACCAATATACCCATGAATCCTGGCAGGAGTGTGGCTTGTAAACAAAGCAGCTTTTGGCCCCTGCTAATGTATTGAACACTGTGAGAATAAAGTGCTATTGAGCATAAAGTGTACAGTAGTGTGTTGAGTTGTGTACGCTGTGTCCATGATGAGTGAATATGCAAGTATTACTGATGTACATGTAAAACAAGGCTAATAATTTAGCCATTTCCAGTATTAACTTGTCCAGTTAAAGATTTTTAGAACGCAAAGCCATTTATAAACACTTTCTCACAATAAAACTGCTATAAACCTGAAAAGTTATCTTTCAAAGTAATCTTAACAAAGATCAACTCAACCTCAGTACAAACCCAAAGTAAAATTTAACTATCAGGTAATGTTTCTGGCACAGATCTGACAGTAGCATAAATTACAATACAGCATGAAAATACGGTGAATGTGCAGGCCTGGGATTCAACCAAGGTAACCACATTCATCTACTCCAGTGTTGTCTGAAATGGAACGCCTGCCAAAGAAATTATGATGTTCATCTATCTATCTATCTATCTATCTATCTATCTATCTATCTATCTATCTATCTATCTATCTATCTATCTATCTATCTATCTATCTATCTATCTATCTATCTATCTATCATATAGTGCCATTCATATCTATCTATCTATCTATCTATCTATACTAATAAAAGGCAAAGCCCTCACTCACTGACTGACTCACTAATTCTCCAACTTCCCGTGTAGGTAGAAGGCTGAAATTTGGCAGGCTCATTCCTTACAGCTTACTTACAAAAGTTGGGCAGGTTTCATTTTGAAATTCTACACGTAATGGTCATAACTGGAACCTATTTTTTCATCCATATACTATAATAGACTTCTGCTCGATAGCCGTGGGAGGCGGAGTTACGCCTCCCACATAATTTAGTGCCTGCCCATATAAAGCCGTCCATCAGCGGCAATCCAATAGAAACACTGCCGCTAAATATTCACGGGTGAAGGACTGTGCTTATGCAGAGGAAGATGAGATGGTCAGGGTGGTGTTTGGCACAAACTCAGCGAAACTGCGAGAGAAACTTTTAAGTGCCGGGTCTTAGCTAACATTAAATGCAGCCGTGGACATAGCACGATATGGCACCAGCACAGCTGGGAACCTTTGATGCATGTACACCGAGCGGCTCACATGAAATGACGCAGTGCACAGACAAAAAGCAACAGTTCCAAAGAGTGCTGAACAAAAACCGAATTACACAATTGAGAAGGCAGCAATAAAATATAAAGCGTGTGATACATACAAGCATATTTATAAGTGCAGCTACTGCGGAAACAAAGCACACGGTGGAAAAAGTCAACGTCCCGCTAAAGGAAGACAGTGTAAAAAAAAAACCTGTGCATGCAGTGTGTCAGGTCTCAGATAAAGAGATAAAGATAAAAGATAAAGAGACAAGCTGTTTATTAATGCAGTAAGAAACAAATCAATGAATGAAACCTGTTATCTTTACAACGATTGACAAACACGGAATGTAACTTGAACACAACACATCCTACAAATACGAACCTGATTGAAAGAAATAATGATAATCAAATCCTTGATGACAGCAACACTCAGTAACACTCACAAAACAAATACTGTATATTGACAATCATGTTACGTTATTTTTAAAATGTTCCCTTTTCTTTTTCATAACCTCTTTAACACATTACTTCTCCGCTGCTAAGCGCAGGTATATATATATATATATATGTATATATATACCCTGATCTACATACTCTCAAATAGACAAACCACACGCCGTGGCCCAATGATAGAGACTTCGCCTCTAGCGCCGACATCTGAGGTTCGATTCCCGACACTGCACTGAGTATGTACGCGCGCTTCCCGATTCATTTTACCCTCGCATCCCCTTGGTTTGAGACGTATAAAAAAATATGCGGTTAACGCAGAAAGACAGATCACCGATTGAAGCTTTATGAATAATGGATACAAAGCGTTCCTAAGACTGATCGGAGGCAAATTTCATTTCAAAAGACTACCCGACTGAAGCCTTGATAAAAGCGTGGTTTTGTGCAAACTGTCCAAATACGAACCTGATTGAAAGAAATTATAATCAAATTCTTGATGACAGCAACACTCATAAAGGTCACAAAACTATTACATTCACAATCATGTTACGTTATTTTTAAAATGTTTCCTTTTCTTAGCACAAGCACAGCTGAGAAGTTTCGATGCATGTACTCCATAACGCGTTAAAAAATAACGCATTTAATCACACTTTCAATTCCAAGCAAAGGGGAACTTTTGTCAATGCATGATTTCATGGTATATCGATTACATTGATGCACACATCAGAGCTACAAAAATGTTAGAGTCGGAATAAAGCGCGTTCCTACGACTGATCGGAGGAAAATTTCATTTCAAAAGACTACCTGACGGAAGCCTTGATAAAAGCATGGTTTTGTGCACACTGAAAAGCAAAAATTAGATGCATTACAGAAAGTGGACTTTGTGGCTCTTACTGGGGATCATTGGACTTCCATGACCGTTAGTAATTCTAATTACATCTAATTACAAAATGTTCAATGATCACATTGTTTTAGGCTAATGTACAAAATAATTTTGGCTAAGGTTACTCAGAGTTTAAAGGTGAAGCTGGTCAAATTACCTTTTATGTTTCTGCCTTATTCTTTTAAGAAGAAAAACTGCACTTTATGTTGAAATTTTTGTTATTATTATTTAAAGACAATACCATTCTGAAAATGTACTTAAAGTACTTAAAATACCACTTTATTTTTAAGTCTGCCCAATTTTAGCCAGGGATGATATTTTTGTTTCTGTTTTGAATTGGAATGCAGTTTAAAAGCATTTTTTTTTCAGAAATTTAAAGAGCTTGAGTTTACAATATTCATCTCCATGTCTATTATTTGATTCTGTCGTCCACTAAAACCCTTTTAAATAAAAAAAAAACATTTGCGATTTGGGGCAAATATTCATGTGTGATTACATACGATTAATCAAGATTAATTATTACACAGCCTCTAATTAATTAGATTATTTTTTTTAATCGAGTCCCACCCCTAATATATATATGTAGATATATATATGTAGATTTGTATATATATGTGTATATACAGTATATATGTAGATATGTATATGTATATATGTATATATATGTGTGTGTATATATGTGTATATATATGTATATATGTATATGTATATATATATGTATGTGTATATATATGTGTATATATATATATCTGTATATATATATATATATATATATATACGTCTTCCCCGTATCCCTCAGCCACAACACAGTCCCACAAGCACAAATTAAATACAGCAAAACAAAACACACCACCACTCCCCCCGGCAAGCGTTTTCCTCTTCCTACCGACTCTCGCTCCCAGAGTGGTGGCTGCTGGCTCCTTTTATAGTCCACCCAGAAGTACTCGAGGTGCTTGATCGCCCGTTTCCTGTTGGACTTCCAGGTGTGGCCGAAGAACTACTCTGACAATAACAACAACAACAACAACAACAACATTTATTTATTTAGCACATTTTCATACAAACAATGTAGCTCAAAGTGCTTTACATGATGAAGAAAGAGAAAAAAGACAAAATAAATAATTAAAATTAGGGAACACTAAATAACATAGAATAAAAGTAAGGTCCGATGGCCAGGGACGACAAAAAAACAAAAAAACCCCAGACGGGCTTAGGAACCCTTGCAGCACCCCCAGGTGGTCACCATGGGTCCCAACAGAGCTGTGGAGAACTCCATCTCCCATGAAGCCCTGAGGCACCACTGCCATCTAGCAACTTGGGGGAGGTATTGTGCAGCCCATGACTGTTCCCCGGGATTATATGTGGAAGGGGTGTCCCAGCCAGGCAGTGGCCCTGGACGTCCGTCACACTATCTATCTATGTATCTATCTATCTATCTATGAACAGAAGAGAGGTACAAAAGAAGAAGATGTGGGGCTTTAAGAGAAACCCCCATTTAGTGTTCAGGTTGAAAGATAAGAACAAACATTTTTTTAAATTAAAGTACAGCTTCCAAAGCTGTTTGGATCAGTTTTCTTCTGCCTTGGAGCTGACATGTGCCTGTGTTAAGAATGTGCACCAGACGGAATGATGACTTCCATAGTATTTACAGTGGAAGTTGTAGAAGGGATGGAGATACTGCGGGTCAGAAGTGGACGTGACCTCGTTATTCCTCCAGGGAGTTCTCCACTATTCTAAAGATGCCAAAAAGGAGGTTAGTGGTGTCACACCCAATACCATCCCCATGCTTTCAGGTATGGACATGCCTATGAGACACTCCTATACTTTGGTGCCTGACACTATCTACTGTGGCAAGCGGCTGGGGGTGACACCCAGCCTGGATGCCCGGAAGGACCGGAGGAGGGATTATTCCTCCTCCAGACCACGAAGGGGCGACCACCCTGGTGGCTTTGGGGACCACGGGAAATGAGCTTGGAAACTCAACCCTATAGAGGCCCATGGTCACCGCCAGAGGGTGCCCCGATGCCTGGTGAACCCTGGTCCTCAGCACTTCCACCACACCCGGAAGTGCTGGGGTTAAGACGACCAGGGACACCCGGAGTGCTTCCGGGTGCGCAGCCGGTACTTCTGCCACACTGGGGAGTGCCGGCGGAGGTTAATCGAGCACGTCCGGGTGATTATAAAAGGGGTCATTTTCCTCCATTTGTGGGCTGGAGTCGGGAGTGCAGAGGACGAAGTCTTGGTGGAGAGGAGTGGAGGCAGACCTGAGAGGAAGGCATTGGATAAAGGCCTGGACTTTGGGGGAGTTTTGGGGTTATGTGTGGCACATTTGTATATATTAGTTGTAAATAAACGTGTGTTGGGTGATTAAACCATGTCTACCTGTCTGTGTCTGGGCCATGTTCCACACTAACTATCCACTTGATTAACAGCCCATAAATGTAAGCAAATGGTCCAAATTCTGTTAATCATTATAAACCAAAGTACACTGAAGTTTAAAGCCCATAGTCCTCTCTACTGTCCGAGTTGTAGTTTCAATCTTGTTTTCTATAGTGCAATCAATCCACATCATGAAAAAGCAAAAAAACTGAAATGCAGACCTAATTGCTGAATCTATTCTGTTTATTAAAGCAATTTCATTAAGATCAAGATGCAATTTTGAGTTCAGTTCCTTTATTTTCCGATGGCTTGCTTTTTTTATCTTGTAAAGTTAGATTAACTTACTAAGGATTTCCACCTTTTAAAAACCACAGCCATTGAACACAATGGCCTTAGTGGATAACAAGTGATAAAATAACTGAGCGAGATCACAAACATGAGGATGTATGCGGTGAAATGTTTTTTCTCTTCAGACTGTAAGCCTAAATCCAGTGACTCCTGGAAAGGATACGGTTTAAGCAGGAAGCCAGATGTGACCTTCACTCTTTTCCACTTCATTCCAGGGCTGGAAGTCAACACTCTAAGGAACACTCTAAGGCCACAAACTTTGCTTTGCTTTGTTGTTCGGGCACAAAATGGGATTGCTGACCACATATGGAGAGACAGAAACAGCTTTCATTATATTATTCCTTTCTGATAAGCTGTACATTTGAAAATTGTAATTTTAGGAGTTTGCTCTTTCACTCGGAGGACCAGCCAGTAGCTGGACTGCGACCCAAGCTTGTGTTGACGTGACCGTGTGCATGAGCCCCGGGTTCCAACATTGTGACTCTTGCTATCGGGACCAACTATAATCCTGCATACTTGAATGAGAAAAACCAAAGTACAGTGTGTATTGAAAATGGATGGCTAGGAAACACAGGGCTATGAAATGAACGGAAAGCTTTCAAAGTGTACTGTGAGTGGGCGAAACAAGACACCAGAGAAATGTGGAATGAAAAAGATGAGCTCATGGAGACTCATTGCAGCAGGAAGGGACACTGCTGTGCCTTGAAAGGATAAGTCAGTAGATTATTGGCCTGTGAGATCAAATATCTACAGGCTGTTAAATTATAGGCAGATTATAAATATTAGTGAAATATGCATATGAGTGAAAATTAATGTTATATTTTCTAAAAATAGTTCCTAATGGAACCCTGAAAAGTGAAAACAGTAAAGGTCTGAGTACTGAGCCCTGCGGGACACCATATTTACCTTCAGTTTCCAGCATATGTTGTTAAATAGAAATGTCAATAGTGTTAAATGCTACTACTGTGGAATTTCCTCCATCAGATGATATCAGAATGTCATTTACAATACGGGTTAGTGCTATTTTTCTGTTTCGGTGCTGTGACTGCTGCAGAAGCCACACTGGAATTTCTCAAATAAATTGTGATGTGTAAGATGAGAGTGAAGCTGTGTGGTGATTACCCTTACCCTAATCCTAACCCTAACCCAGGGGCCTCATTTATAAAACTTTCGGTGGATTTGATCAAAAAACAGGAAAAGGGGTATGCTAAAAAAAGCAGATTTATAGAACCTGGTGTACACACATTTATACAAAATTTACTCTTTAGTAAATTTCAGTCATCTTGTAAATGTGCATTTATGAATGCACCGCGATACTAATCTGCTTCATACATATGCAGTCACAATGTTGCAGAACTTTCTGGCAGAGCAGCTCCCTCCTTACATGTCATGACATCACCACCTGTATTCAAGAACATCTGGTCGTGCTCTGCAACTGAGAGCATAAGATCATACTCTGCATTATAACATCTCCCCTCTGTGTTCTGGGGGTCCAGGAAAGGAATAAAGTGGCAAGGGTCTGAGGGGGGTAGCCACTATCACCTGGCACCTGTAATGATGTGATTGCTGTTATGATAAACAGTGCAGAACTTATGAAAAATGGAGGGTTCAGGCAGTTACCTTACCAATAACCCATTCACCACATACAGCTCTGTCACATCTGCCAAAGTTACGTTTCCTCAAAGTAAATGAATCACGGGTTCGCCCATGCCACGATGACACAATGTTTGTCAGCCACATTTTGGCATCACAGATGACTTTGTTTCTTAGCAAAGAGAATTATCTGTATCAGCAAAACCAAGGAACTGCTCATTGACTTTTACCTTATCTAAGAGCATCTGTGTCCAGTCACTTTTCAGAAAGTGAGTGTAGAGGTGGTCTACTCCTACAAGTACTTGGGAGTCCATATCAATGATACTGTAGGTTGGACTGGTCTTGTAACACAAACGGACTATAGAAGAAAGGGTAGAGAAGGTTCTTTTCCCTTATGAGACTGCATTCGCTTAATGTTGGAATAGACATCCTTCACACGTTCTACAACTCAGTGATGGCCACTGTGATTTTCTACACTATGGTGTGCTGGACTGGTAACTTCACCTCAAGAATGGACCACCAAATCATCCAGATAATTAAAAGGGCAGGCTCAGTTATGGGTCACATCCTGGACCCCCTGTAGGTCATAGTAAAGGAGAGAATTTAAACAAAACTGAGTACCATTATGCACAATGGTGCACATCATCTCTCTGACACACTGAGGATTTTCAGACAATGAATTAGTCAGCAGAAACGTGTCAGGAAACTCTACAGGAGCTCATTTATGTCAACAGCATTGAGTCTTCATAAGGCCAGTGTGACTGTGATAGCCAAGTCAGAAGTTTTTCATTCTTTTTAATGTCTTTGCCTTATAGTCATTCTGGTGTGTGTTCAGACCAAAGTATGTGTATATTTATTTATTTATTTATTTACTTATCTACCTATTTACATTTTTATTACTTTAAAGAGCTTCTGTAAAAAAAACACATTTTTTCCTGGGGACAAGTAAAGATCTATCTATCTGCCTGATCAAGGGTGTCATCATTTCCATGTTTCTGTGAAATGTTGCGTACGCCAGTGATGTGTGGTGAGGTCCAGGGCTGGTGAGGCACTGACTCCTTCAGAGTGAGATTTACAAATATATGAACCCCAAAGAGTAGCTTATTCACTATTTAATTGGCAGCCAGCATGCACATTGACTACTGGTTATGTTTCATATCTCATCAGCATTCTTCACACACACACAGGTAAGGTGCATATTCGGCTAAGAAAGAACGTTAAATTAATAGCGGCGAGACCCTCCATGTGTTCTTAATTTGCTGTTGCAATTCCACAATTCATATTCATTCAGTACAAATGAAAGTATAGATTGGTGTAGAAAAAATGATTTCAATTTTGACTTTAATTGAAATATTTAGCTGTTTTTTAAAGCTTGTAATTCTGATGCTTTAATCAACTTTAAAACGGACTGTTCAACAAAAGGATGACAAAAAAAGCAAAAGAATATTTTATTTAAGGTCAAAAGTTAGTTTTTAAATATTGGATTGTTTTTTCTTAGTCTGATCCCATTTTTGCACGGCATGGTGGAGCAGTGGGTAGCGCTGCTTCCTCGCAGTTAGGAAACCTGGGTTTGCTTCCCGGGTCCTCCCTGGAGTTTGCATGTTCTCCCTGTGTCTGCGTGGGTTTCCTCCGGGTGCTCTGGTTTTCTCCCACAGTCCAAAACCAAGCAGGTTAGGTGGATTGGCGATTCTCAATTGTCCTTGGTGTGTGGGTGTGTGTGTGCCCTGAGGTGGGCTGGCGTCCTGCCTGGGGTTTGTTTCCTGCCTTGTGCCCTGTGTTGGCTGGGATTGGCTCCAGCAGACCCCCATAACCTGTAATTAGGATATAGTAGGTTGGATGATCCCATTTTTTATAAAAATGAAAACAGTTTATGGTCTTACCTTTATTTGTAAGCTAGCAAAAAACCCGCGCTTCGCAGCATAGAAGTATTGTGTTAAAGAAGTTCTGAAAAAGAAAAGGAAACATTTTTAAAATAACGTAACATGATTGTCCATGTAATTGTTTTGTGACTGTTATGAGTGTTGCTGTCATCAAGTATTTGACTATCATTATTTCTTTCGATCAGGTCGTATTTGTAGGATGTGTTGTGTTCAAGTTACATTCCGTGTTTGTCAACCGTTGTAAAGATAACAGGTTTCATTCATCGAAGTGTTCATTACCCAAATCGGTACTCGTGAATCTAAAATGTTTAACAGGCATTCCCGGTATTAAGTTGTGGATTTTCCTGCAAATATTTAGCAGCAGCCTGTCTATGAACGTAATTTAAACTTAAGCTTTACACCTTGCTTTTCTATTGATATGTCTACAAAGGCTTGTTCAGATTACTGCATCAATAAACAGCTCGTCTTCCTCTTTATCTGAGACATCACACACTGAATGCACGGGTTTACCTTTCCCAGTCCTGCAAACTTTAGCGAATTGGTTCAATTTACCACATTTTTTACACTGTCTTCCTTTAGCTGGACATTGACTTTTTCCACCGTGTGCTTTGTTTCCGCAGTAGCTGCACTTATGAATATGCTTGTATGCGTCACTCGCTTCATATTCTTTTGCTGCCTTCTCAATTGTGTAATGCATTTTTTGTTCAGCACTCTTTGCAGCTCTTGCTTGTCTGCGTACCGCATTCACAGTCAGTTCACGTGAGCCACTCGGAGTACATGCATCGAAGGTTCTCAGCTGTGGTTGTGCTATCTTGTGCGATCTTGCAATGTCCACGGCTTTATTTAATGTTAGCTCAGACACGGCACTTAAAAGTTTCTCTCGCACTTTTGCTGAGTTTGTGCCAAACACTAGCCTATCCCTGACCATCTCATCTTCTTTTGCATAAGCACAGTCCTTCACCAGCAATTTTAACTCCGTTACAAAGTGATCAAAAGTCTCATTTGTACCCTGCGTCTTCTCATTAAACTTGTATCTCGTGAATATCGTATTAGGCATGACAAACGCCTCGTAGCAGCAGCGTGTCTATTGGATTGCTGCTGACGGGCGGCCTTATATGGGCAGGCACTCAATTATGTGGGAGGTGTGGGTATGGGGGACGCAATATAGGCAGGCAGCCAATTATGTGGGCGGCGTGGTGATGGGTGACGCAACTCCGCCTCACACAGCGACCGAGCTGCAGGCTATGGCTGTATATATGTACATAAGTAGGATTCAGTTATGACCGTTACGCGTAGAATTTTGGAATGAAACCTGCTTAACTTTTGTAAGTAAGCTGTAAGGAATGAGCCTGCCAAATTTCAGCCTTCTACCTACACGGGATGTTGGAGAATTAGTGATGAGTCAGTGAGTGAGTGCCTTAGTCTCTCAGTCAGTCAGTGAGGGTTTTGTCTTTTATTAGTATAGATGAAGTCCATGCACCTATCGTTCTCCACGAAAATCACCGTCACTTTCTCTGTAAAAGTCCTCCTTATTTTCCTTTAGTTTTAAAAGTCTTAATCTTCCATTTTGTTAGTCAGTCGGAACAAAAAATAAAAATAAACGGACCGCTGCAATGCCCTTGACTTTCTGATATCGCAAACTTATTAGCGCCTTTGAGTTGAAGAACAGCAGCAACAGGCACCGGTCAGGCTCATATGTGCTCCCTTCAATGCGTCACGGTACTGTCTGCCTCACCTTGTGCCTTTTTACTATGGTTTTATGTCCTATCAGCAAGACTAAATATGTCACATACTTTCATTAAAGATATTAGCCAGACTGTGGAAAGTCAGGGTGCATAATAAACGTGTCTGCAAACCTTATATTGGCGACATACAGAGAGACAGCAACAGGCACGGGCATCAACACAGTGTGTGAGGGAGAGCGCAGTCCAAGGTGAGGTGAGGCTCATCGCTGCCACACCTTGTGTTTCTCCCCAGTATTTGAACAGGAAATGTGCAAATTCGGCGATTTTGACTATAAAAATGATCAAAGGTATTGGAATCACAGAAAACAAATTTATAGCAAAGGCTCTGCCTCACCTGCTTCCCCTGACCACACGTCCCTGGCGTATGCATAAGTTAGAATTGCTATAAATATACACAAGCTTTTGCATAAAGTTTTCCTTAAGAAATCATGACATTTGCATGAGAGGTTGAGTCCTCAAATTTATTTTGAGCCTCATTTTGTGGTCACGCAGGCTTTATAAATGATGCCCCAGGAAACAGAAAGCAAGAAAAGCAAGAGAGTAATGCATGCTGACAAACAAGATGCTGGTCAAATACTCAAAACATCTGACCATATGCAAGCATCATTTTTGCGTCCATAGATTGTGGATGTCTGTTTGGAGTCCACTGCTTAGGAAAGGGAGCTCACCAGTGTGACCAATGCCAAGCTGGATTTTTTTATTGGTGAAAACAAAAGAGCGCGGTTCCGCTTGTTCATTTAAATGAGCCACCAGAACTATAAAATTCTAGAGGAAGTGAAAACCACAACTATTTTAGAAAACTGGAAATATCCACAGCTCTTTATCTTTTAATTGGTTTTTATTTTTATTTTATTTAGGAGCGTAGGTCTGCATGTTTCACTAGTGTTTATTTCAATTTATTCTATCCATTCTTTCACTTATGATTTCAGGAGTTGTTATCATTAGACAGAAGGTAGGGTGCCAGTCCATGGCAGGGTCAGCCTAGAGTTGTCAGTAAACCTAACACACACATCGTAGGGACTGATTGCAGTAAAAACACAGAGCTGGAATAACAAGATTTCTACTTCATATTTGTTATATGTCAGAACTTGAGGGGTGAGGGGCAACGAGTCCAAACTCTCCTGGCCTGAATGTCTTACTTCAGCTGCACACGAGGCGCCCTTTAATATTTCTGGAACTCCATTTGGACGCTGAGCTCAGAGAGGGAATCTGGCAGCAGCCGACATAATTGCAGGCTCTGTGTGCGTGCGTTTGTGTGTGGGAAGTTAAAGAGACCCTTTTTACAGTTTCTAGGAGAGAAAAAAATAAACTTGAGCCTCTACACAAACAGACTCTTTTTTTGACCTTTATGATTACATTATTAAGGTGACTGAAGTACTGTACTTCTCGCAAGTCAGCTTCTGCAAAAAAACACGTCAAGCAAAAATCCATCAACTTCAAAACCTTCTTTTTACATTTAATGAGATCGAAAGAGCAGATCCAAGTCACTATTGGCCAGTAAGCTACACATGCATCACAATTAAATTAATGGAAGGAATCATTAAGAAGATTGAGCAGCACAAGGCAAGTATGGGACTGTCGGCATGAGTTCAGATGAGTGAGTCCATGTTTTACTGACATGTTGGAATTCTAGGAGGAAACAACAAAAGGATACAATCAATGTGGAGCAAATGCTATTATTTATCTGGACTTTCAGAATGGCATTTCATAAGGAGCCACATGAGAGGTTGAGCATCAAACTAAAAAGAAGTGGAAGTTCAGGGTGTGATAGGTAAATGGTTGCAAAATTGGCTCAGACACAGGAAGCAGAGGATGTCCTTCAGGGGTCAGTGCTCGGACAGCTGCAATTTTAAATATATAGAAGTGATTTGGATAGGAATATAAGTAACAAGCTGGTTAAGTTTGCAGATGAGATCAAGATAGGTGGATTGGGAGATAATCTTCAATCTGTTGAATCATTACAGAGGGACGTGGACAGCATGCAGGCTTGTGCAGATTAAATTTAATGTAAGTAAATGTAAAGCATTACATGTAGGAAATATGGGAAGTGTGAAACTTGAAATTACTGCCTATAAGAAGGATTTAGATATCGTAAGGCATTTTCCCACTACATGAATCAATGAGTTCCTGTACGATGTAGGCCCTGAGCCACTTTTGTGTGTTGCATTCCCACCACACAGCAGGAACTTCTGATTCAGTTGTGACTTTGGGTCTTCCTGATCTTTTCCTATCAGAGTTTCTTCCAGATTCCAATTGCCTTTGTATTGTGTAGTCTGAGTGTCTGGACTTGCGAGTGTCCTTGATAAAAACCAAGAGCCAGGCCTTTAATGACCTCTTGGGCACAGCCATCAGCAGTGTGTCTGTTTGTGGAGAGAGCATTGACCTTGGCAGTGACATTCATGTCTCTGGTGACTCTTCCTGTGAAGTCAGTAGACGGATTGGGAGAGCATGGGGGGTCATGAGTTCGCTGGAAAGGAGTGTGTGTCGCTCCTGATATCTATGCAAAAGGAAGAAGGCCCAAGTCTTTAGAGTCCTGGTGCTTCCTGTCTTACTATATGGTTGCAAGACATGGACACTATCCAGTGAACTGAGATGAAGTCTGGACTCCTTTGGTACTGTGTCTCTCTGTAAAGTCCTTGGGTACCATTGGTTTGACTTTGTGTCAAATATGAGTCCCAAATGGAGGCACATTACCTACATTGTGAGGGAGCGTCAGTTACGGCACCATGGCCATGTGGCACGTTTCCCCAAGGGTGATCCGGCTCGTAAGATCCTCATTGTTGGGGACCTGAGTTCCTGGACCAGGCCAAGGGGCCACCCACGTAACACCTGGCTGCGGCAGATAGAGGGTCATTTCTGGAGGGTAGGACTGGACCACTTGTCTACCTAGGGGGTTGCCAACCAGGATCCCGAGCTACTTCGACATGTAGTGGGTGCAGCAATGCACTGTACCAGTGCATGCTCCCCAACTTGACTTGACTAATATTAAGCCTTTTCCGTCCTGGACCCTAATCACCCCCTGTCCCTTATCACTACCTAATAGCTACCATGTGGTGAGCAGGCAAAAAAAATGTCTGCAATTGCATCATTCAGGCGGATGCTGCACATCAATGGTGGCTCCCCATTGTCTATGTACAGGCAGTCCCCGGGTTACGTACGAGATAGGGACTGTAGGTTTGTACTTAAGTTGAATTTGTATGTAAGTCAGAACAGGTACATTATTTTAATAAATGCTATTGTTGACTGACTGTAACCAAGTGCTCTGCCAATGAATGATGGAGTTTCACCTCTCTCTGACCTTTTTATTATTTCTACTTTATTTTCAGTGGTGATGTTTTTTCTCTTCTTTACTGTATCACCAGCACTTGCATCACATTTGTGTTTCAGAGACATTCTTGAAGGGTGAAGACAAAAGGTTAAGATGAGCTCTTCTGCACAGCACTGTACACGCTATCACAGCAGGAAGGCACCTGTCATCAACACGTCTGATGTACTGACAAGAGACAACTTCCTGCTATGTGCGTAACAGTACAAGCAGACTTGCTATTGAGAAGGAACGGGGTCGGCGAGGGGTGGTTCACTACCCACCCACCACACAGTCACCTCCACTACAGTATGCTGCCTGCAGCGTCTGCCCACCGAGAACAAACAGAGTGCAGCCAAAGGCGGGTAGTGAATCGCCCACCAACGCTCCCATTCAACAGGCAGCCACCCTATAATGCTACCCCCCGCCACCCCGTTCACCCTCAATGGCCTCCGTTCAGCCACAACCAGGTCACCGCTTGCAGCCGCCCACCGAGAACAAACGGGGTAGCCGTGTGTGGTGGGTGGGCAGTGCGACACCCCCTCCCATCCATCCAGCCTGTGTCCAGTCAGGGGCAGTAGCTGCGTGGTGTGGTGGGCGTGCAGCGAACCTCCCCATCAAGCCTCCATCCTGCACACGAGCGGCTAGACTTTTGCAAACTAGAAGTCCACCATCAGAAGATATTACAGTAGTTATTTCTTTGTGTACTGTTTTGTCACTGTGATATTCATGTGTATTTTTTATGCAACGTCACAGTTTACTTTGCCTCCCTGTGGAACTATGGATAAAACGTTAGAGAACCTTGTTTATACCAACCATATGAAGCTTGTGCATTCAACATAACCTAAAGCATGTGCGCTGTCAGATATCCATTCATTTTCCAACCCGCTGAATCCGAACACAGGGTCACAGGGGGGTCTGCTGGAGCCAATCCTAGCCAACACAGGGCACAAGGCTGGAACCAATCCTGGGCAGGCTGCCAACCCACCGCAGGACACACACCCACACACCAAGCACACACTAGGGCCAATTTAGAATTGCCAATCCACCTAACCTGCATATCTTTGAATTGTGGGAGGAAACCCACGCAGACACGGGGAGAACATGCAAACTCCACGCAGGGAGGACCCGGGAAGCGAACCCGGGTCTCCTAACAGCGAAGCAGCAGCACTACAACTGCGCCACTGTGCCGCCGCTGTCAGCTATTAAAATGCATTTCTACTTGTGGCGGCCTGCATGATTGGTGCAGAAGGTAACAGTGTTTGGTCAGTGTTGGATATACAGTGGAACCTCAGTTTGTGAGCATAATTAATTCCTGAAACGTGCTTGTAATCCAATGCACTCGTATATCAAAGCAAATTTCCCCATAAGAAATAATGGAAACTCAAATAATTTGTTTCACAACCCACAAATATTCATATAAAAGTGATTAACACAAAATATAAAGTAAAAAAATGTAAAACAAACTAACCTGCACATTACCATTGAAAAGAATCGTGGCTGGTGTGAGGGAGACGAGAGGAGGAGGAGGAGGGTTAAGGTGTAGGACGACTTTCACTCTAACTAACAGAATTCCTGCTATCTGTTGGCTCACTGGAATCTTCTTTTTTTTGTTGAGACTTTAGCAAGGAGCCTCTCCAATGACAGTTGCTTTTTCCTGAAGAATCACTACACTTGAACACTAACTTAAAAAAATGCTTTATGCACAGTAAGGTTTCTAAACTCTTTTGGAGTCCCCACCAACAGGACGACACACAGAAGAGCATCCCAAAAGCAACCACAGGCTCCCAGCACCGTAGCAGTTCACTGTGAAAGTGAATCAGAAAAGATTGCGGTCACGCTATAAGTGCCTACCGTGGATGGGTGATGCAAGGAAAACTCAGTAACCACAGTTTCTTGGCCACTAACTTGGTCACGACCCTGCCTGTTTGCTGTGTCTGTGTATTGGAGAGTGGCAGATACCGCTACAATAAATAGCTGTCATGTTCCTGTTTCACACTGAATAAAGCTGGTTTTGCTAAAGTACTGAGACTCAGCCTTGTGTTTTGGGATGCAAGACAGGGACTCACACGTTACAACACACACACACACACACAAAAGCTTAGGGGTGACTGTTGACTGTAATCTGAATTTTAAATCGCATATTAATCAGATCACTAAGACAGCATTTTTTCACTTAAGAAACATAAGTAAAGTTAGACCTCTTATATCACTGAAAGATGCTGAGAAATTAGTTCACGCGTTTGTTTTCAGTCGACTAGATTACTGCAACGCACTCCTCTCAGGATTACCCAAAAAAGACATAAATCGTTTGCAACGAGTGCAGAATGCAGCTGCTAGAATCCTAACTAGGAAAAGAAAATCCAAACACATTACTCCAGTTTTGATGTCACTACACTGGTTACCTGTGTCATTCAGGATTGACTTTAAAATTCTACTTATGGTTTATAAAGCCTTAAATAATCTCGCTCCATCTTATATATCGGAATGTCTGACACCTTATATTCCAAATTGTAACCTCAGATCCTCAAATGAGTGTCTCCTTAGAATTCCAAGAACAAAACTTAAAAGAAGTGGTGAGGCGGCCTTCTGCTGCTATGCACCTAAAATCTGGAATAGCCTGCCAATAGGAATTCGCCAGGCTGATACAGTAGAGCACTTTAAAACACTGCTGAAAACACATTACTTCAACATGGCCTTCTCATAACTTCACTTTAACTTAATTTAACTTAATCCTGATACTCTATATGTTCAATTTCCTTATAATAACTACTCATGGTGGCTCTAAAATCCGTACTGACCCCTACTCTCTTTTCTGTTTCTTTTTCTGGTTTCTTTGTGGTGGTGGCCTGCGCCACCTCCACCTACTCAAAGCTTCATGATGCTCCAACAATGATGGACGGATTAAAAGCCAGAAGTCTACGTGACCATCATCATCATCAGGCCCTTCCGTGAGAACCCTAAATACAAAGAGGACTGTTTCATTTATGTTAGGTAGAATCCCCAGAGGGACTGGGTCTCATGGTCTGGAATCCCTACAGATTTTATTTTTTCTCCAGCCATCTGGAGTTTTTTTGTTTTTTCTGTCCCCCCTGGCCATTGAACCTTACTCTTATTCGATGTTAATTAATGTTGATATATTTTGTTTTCTTATTGTGTCTTTTTTCTATTTCTTTATTATGTAAAGCACTTTGAGCTACTGTTTGTATGAAAATGTGCTATATAAATATATGTTGTTGTTGTTGTCACCATGCTATAGTAAACAGTATACGCTCATATGGATGTTGACTATATGAGTGAGACATGCCGACTGAGAAGGGGCGTGGGAGATAATTACCCAGAAGCGTCTACGTACTACTCGACCTCGCTTGTTTATCAAGTTAAAGTTTATTCAAAATTTTAGCTCATCTTGTAAAACACTCGCAGACCAAGTTACTCGCAATCCAAGGTTTTACTGTATTACAATTTCACAGTGGAGGATGTAAATTGTTAACATGATTGTTCAGCGAATTGTCAATGGTCGCTGCCAGGTAGTGCAGATTGGGTGGTGACAATGCCTGTTATTACTGGCTTTATGAAAAAAAGGTAGAATGGCAGACCAATTAACCAAATGCAGCAAAGGGAGTTCGAGTGTGATATTCTCATGAGTTGGTGGCACACTTCAAATATTTTTGCATGCCTTCCTGGCACTTTGATGACCTGTTGCATCAAATTCAGCCTTTCAATCATCATTCTAGGAGCCACTTAAACCTGGTAGGATCACATTTGCCATCAGCCTCTCCTTGAAATTTGACATTCCGGATATACTGTATGCTGATGCAGAAATATTCGCTGCACAGTTGTGTGGGCTAAAACCCCATTACATGCGCATGCCAAGCAAGTGGGCTTGACATCGTTTTCACCCTGTTTTCCTCACAACCAGCATGGACACGTCAAGTATAAACCAAATTTAACCTGCTTCTTTTTGGGAGTTAACGAAAGTGGTAGCAGCAAGAATACACTCTTGCAGGTGAACCAGATGTTCCAGCTTGTGACGCCATCCCAGGAAAGTGGTGAAGCAAGAAAGAAAGTCACCTGCCTTTCCAGAAGGCCATGAAAGGTACAGTAGAGGGAGAAAGGGCAGTTTGGCTGAAGAAGAGGCTCCCAGTGGGATACTTAAATATAAGACCCCTCCAATAACTGGAGAATGGTTAAGGTTAATTTGTTATTTTGTTATACTTTTATCCATGAATTGCCAAACAATGCCTGCAGTTAAAATGTGATACCTCCCCTTGTCTCTTGGATTGCCAAAAGCCCCCAGTCTGTCCCAGAAACCTGAAGTTTAGTGTGAATCTATCACAATGAAAATTGGGTACAAACGTTCAGTTTCTTTAGTAGGCCATTACCAATGCCAATAAATATAATTTGAAAGGCACAGCACAGAATAACCATAAATAGAAAAATATACAATTTTGTTTTAAAAAATACAAAATAATTTAAATTAATTTGTGAAATTCACACAATCAAACGTTCTGCAAAATCATGGCTTATTCTGAAGTCCTTAAGGCAGAAAGGTGTTTCCTCCATCGTCATCGGTTGGCCAGACTAACCAGCTCCAGCTGATTTTGTTCAAGTTTCTCTTCTAAACATTTGAGCATTATGGGGTCCATGGTGGGATCAAACTTGTTGGCAAACCAGTGGCCGTAACCAATTAGCCAGCGGAGCTCTGCAGCTCCATAGATGCAAACACTGCGCACATGCTTGCCAGTACAGGGGGGATACAGATTCCCCTCAAGGTAATTCCATTTCACAAGCCGGGTTTTACTCATTAAGTCCGTAAAATCGGGATCAGACCTGGGGATCTCCCCTGGCACACCAGGAACACGCACTAAAGTGGCCCAGAAATGCTCATCAGGAGAGTATGTGTCTTCAGACCATGCCAAAAAGTCATTCACCAGCTGGTTTCCTTGCATGTGTTCAACAAACCCCCGACTTAGAACAAAGTAGGCACTGCCAATAAACATTTCAATGTTGTGGGGTGCAGGATCTTTGACTCGCTCTGTCTTAACGGGCATCTTGCTATATTCAAACGACACATCTTGCAGCTCATGATGGAAAGCAAAACGCTGCCTTTTTAAATCACTTGGCCTGGACGATTCCAGCATGTTGGAGCCATTGAGCTTCTTAAGCTCGGACACCAGCTCAAAGTTGGACTTCAGAGGAAAGTCCTGACCACACAAGTTAATGACATATCTCCACTTGACTTGGGAATGGACAAGATCTGACAGGCAATTTAGATCAGCTTTGAGCCTGGTCATGTGAGCGTAGTGGACAGTTTCCAGCTTGGAGGCGATAAAAACATTAGGGAAGCAATTGGCCAGGCTTCTGACAGCAATTATGAACTTTGGAGAAGATTTCATGTCATAATGTATGCAGTAGATGTTTTGAGGCATGTAGATGGCATGAAGGATTCTTTCCACCATCTCAGCCTGCTTGTGCACCACTAAAGAGTAGGCCAGTGGAAACTGATATTCCTCCTCAGACACTGGCTTGTCTGAATATTTCCTGAGTTGCAAATATCTTTGGCAGTTAGCTGTTAAGGCCAGAATATTGCTATCTTCTGAATGAATATTATTTCTCTTTTGTATTTCCAAGGACTTGCCAATCTCCACAGGATCAAGATGGTAGATGGCGGTACAGTTCACATTATTATGTTCCCACAGAAACTGGGCTTCTGGAAAATCAGAGGCACTCCAGGTAGGTTCACCAAGAAAAGTTCTTTTCTTGAAAGGTACAAGTCCAGAAAGAAACAATATAAAACATCCTGGGACCAAAATAAATAACACGTGACTCCATCTATTCGGAAGAAAGGCATGTCTTCTCTTCTTCATTCTGAGAACAAGAAAAGAAAAGCAGCAGTTAGATATGCAACATGGTCGTTTCCTTATAGCTGACTAAACCTCAAGAAGTTATAGCATCTCCTTAGGAGATGTTGGAATGACACTGGGAATAGGACAGCTGGCTGCCTGTTCCCTAATCAATTAACCTTTCATTTCACACCATTAACATCATGTACCACCGTATAAAAAATAAAAAAACAGACAGTGAAGACAAAACAAACAGCAACTCCAGCAAAAAAAACGATTAGAAGAGAAGTTAGAAAACTTTAGAGACACAGAAGAACAATCATTGAAAATGAGAAGGAAATTGCAAATGACCTAAACAGTTTTTTTTTAGAAGTAAAAGAAAACTTGAAGTTTGCAGATTTTAAAATAGAAGAGTCAGATGTACTTCAAACCCTCAGTCTGTTGAAAACTAAAAAAAAAAAAAACCCTGGACCTGATGCGATTTTACCTTTCACCAGGTATTGTACTGAAAAAAATTAAAGACCTCATCTGTAAAACCTGTGGAAGCTAGGGGGCACCACTGAGTCCCAAACCCCAGACACAACTGACACAAGCACAATCACGGGTTCAAATAAAAGATTTTTTATTCTTTCAAATACCTTTTTACAAGCAAACAATCACACAATGGACACTGAATCCTCTCTGTTCTGTCTTCTCCTTTAAACTCCTCTCCAAACTCCTCTTCCTCCCACAAGTCCTGCCCTTTTCCTCCCAACTCCGACTTCCTTGAGTGAGGTCGAGCAGCTCCTTTTGTCTTCGATCTGGGAGTACTTCTGGTGCCAGGGCATAACTTGGTGGACGCACTTCTGGGTCAATCTGACATTCACAAAACAGGAAGCATAACTCTCTATGGCGCCCTCTGGTGGCACCCATGGACCCCACCAGGGCTGCCTCACGGCAGGCGTATATTTCTGAGACTGAGCCTCCTTCCATTGTTCGGTCATATTGGCCTCCAGAGAATGGCCCCAATCCCTGCCAGGACGCCCAGCCATACATGTGTCCTTTCACAACCCACATTAGGCTTGTCTGAGCAGTCACTTGAGGAAGGAGACGTGCAAGAGGGCTGGAAAGTTGTAAGTGTGACTCCAGTCTCCAAGAAACGAGACAAAAATGGATCTTGCTAATTACAAACCAATAAATGTTACTTCTGTACTATGCAAAATTATGGAAAGAATGATAAGAAATAAATTAGAAAAGTACCCATGTGAAAATAATTTACTAAATAACAGCCAGCATGGGTTTATGAGAGGAAGATGTTGCTAAACCAATGTGTTGGAATTTTTCAAACAGGCAACTACAGTAGGGCATACAACACCATTTACCTTGACTTCCAAAAAGCCTTCTCTGCAGTCCCACACCGAAGATCCAACAAAACTGGGTCTCAAGTTGGAGAACTGGGAGATAAGAGAGGAATGCTCCACGTGGAGTGACGTCATCAATGGAGCCAATCGGGGTCTGTCCTGGACCATTACTTTTTCTGATTTACTGTATATTAATTATATTAATTGCGGTGTAGTTAGTAAACTTGTGAAATTTGCAGATGATGGCAAAATCAAAATCATAGCAGAAGCATAATTGTCCCTCCGTAACTCATTTTCCAATTATGTAGACAATACAGAAGAGTTGATAGTTGCC
The DNA here is from genome assembly GCF_016835505.1 of Polypterus senegalus. Taxonomy (NCBI): domain Eukaryota; kingdom Metazoa; phylum Chordata; class Cladistia; order Polypteriformes; family Polypteridae; genus Polypterus; species Polypterus senegalus. Next base: position 31,163,224 of record NC_053160.1, on the reverse strand, counting down.
ATTCATTATGTTCCCAGCCCTTCCTAATAACAAAATTAATCCAGAACATATAAAATGGTTAGACAGAGGCTGGTTAATATTCATAATGCATGTCTCATCACAATGTAAACTGTACACAAGAGCTGAGGTTTTATATAATGCATAGTGTGGGAGATCTCATATCAGATCTGGAGGAAACCCGCAAAGATTCCTCCACGACAATCCGAAAGGAATACAGAAGGGCAGAAACTGGCAGCATCTTTTAATACGTACTTTCTGAGCCGGCAGCCAAGCAGCATGTTGAATACTTTAAATATTTCCATGGCATTGAGTTAAATATATTTGATTGAGTATCATGCTATATATTCATCCATCCATCCATTATCCAACCCACTATATCCGAACTACAGGGTCACGGGGGTCTGCTGGAGCCAATCCCTGCCAACACAGGGCACAAGGCAGGAAACAAACCCCAGGCAGGGCGCCATCCCATCACAGGGCACACACACGCACCTTCACACGCTAGGGACAATTTAGGATCGCCAATGCACCTAACCTGCATATCTTTGGACTGTGGGAGTAAACTGGAGCACCCGGAGGAAACATGCAAACTCCACGCAGGGAGGACCCAGGAAGCGAACCCTGGCCTCCTAACTGCAAGGCAGCAGCGCTACCCACTGCGCCACCCATCATGCTGTATACTTCAGTCTAAATATAAATATGATATATTATTTCCACATTATTATAATAGCATATAAGCGCACTTTCATGTCCATAACAGTCTGTCTGATGTGTGTGGAATTAATTTTGTAACATTACCCACCATACTCACATTATAATGTGACCTTGAGAGATGCTCTGGACACAGTGGCTCCCCTAAAAACAAAAGTAATCAAAGCACATAGAAACTCTCCCTGGTTTAATGAAAACACTCGAGCTCTTAAATTAGAGTGTCGAAAACTGGAGCGCAGATGGAGAACAACAAAGCTACATGTCTTTCAAATTGCATGGACAGAGAGTGTTAATAAATATAAAAAGGCCCTCTTTAAAGCTCGCTCAGAATACTATTCTACATTAATAGATAGCAATAATAAAAATCCTAGGGTACTTTTTAGAGCAGTGGCTAAATTAACAAATGGGAATTCAGATCAACAGTGCAAAATACCAACAGATATTAGCAGTACAGACTTTATGAACTTCTTCAATGAGAAAATTAAAAATATAAGATCCCAGATCTCAGCATCACAGTACAAACCAAATACTAGCTTAGCAGACCCTGCTCACATTGCATTCAGCACTTTAATAATTTTAATCCTGTAACTGAGCAGGAAGTCTTAACTTTAATTTCGAAAATGAAGCCCACTACTTGTTCCCTAGATCCAGTGCCAACAAAACTAGTAAAAAGTGCAATGGATGTTCTTGTAGCACCAATTCTAAACATTATCAATAGTTCATTATTGCATGGCACAGTACCTGATGCACTAAAAGTGTCAGTCATTAAACCTTTACTTAAAAAGTCAGACCTAGACCCACACATACTAAATAACTATAGGCCTATTTCAAATTTACCATTTCTCTCTAAAATACTAGAGAAAGTAGTAGCCAGTCAGCTTCAGTCACACCTTATGCATTACAATTTATTTGAGAAATTCCAGTCTGGCTTTCGCACTGGTCATAGTACAGAAACGGCACTAACACGGGTTGTAAATGACATTCTGATATCCTCTGATGAAGGAAATTCCACTGTAATTATGTTGTTGGACTTAAGTGCAGCATTTGACACCATTGACCATTCTATTTTACTGCACAGGCTAGAAAACGATGTTGGACTTACAGGCCCCGTGCTCGCTTGGTTCAGTTCTTATTTATCAAATCGATTCCAGTATGTACAGAAATGTGCTGACAGTACTCCATCATTATACACAGAAGTTGAATATGGTGTCCGCAGGGCTCAGTACTGGGACCTTTACTGTTTTCACTTTACATGCTTCCACTGGGATCTCTCATTAGGAAACATAATGTTAATTTTCACTCGTATGCAGATGACACCCAGTTATACCTTTCATTTAAATCAAATGAAGTTTCTCCGATGTTGTCTTTAATTAGTTGTGTTAGTGAATTAAAGGAATGGATGAATGAGAACTACTTGTCTTTAAATACAGATAAAACAGAGATGTTAATTGTTGGAGGGAATGACGCTGATCACAGCAATATTTTGTCGTCATTTAACTCAGTTGGAATCCCAATTAATTTTACTGAATCAGCCCGCAATCTAGGAGTTATCTTTGACTCTAGCATGTCATTTAAAGCATATTACAAAGTCGTCCAAAACATGTTTTTCCATCTTAAAAATATTAGGAAATTAAGGCTTTCTAAATAAACAGGATTGTGAGAAATTAATTCATGCATTTATCTCTAGTAGGATTGACTACTGCAATGCGGTGTTCACTGGCTGTTCAAACTGTTCTCTATACAGCCTCCAGTTAATCCAAAATGCGGCTGCAAGAATTATTACAAGAACAAGAAAATATGAACACATAACCCCAGTTCTTAAATCTTTACACTGGCTCCCAGTTAAATTTAGGGCAGATTTCAAAATCCTCCTTTTAACATATAAAGCATTAAATGGCCAAGGTCCGCTTACTTGTCTGAACTTATCATGACTTACAAACCTGAGCACATTAAGATCTCAAGATGCCGGTCTGCTTAGGATTCCAAGGATTAATAAAATAACAGTGGGAGGTCGAGCTTTTAGTTACAGGGCCCCTAAACTGTGGAATGGTCTTCCTGCTTCCATAAGAGATGCCCCTCGTCTCAGCCTTTAAATCCCGGCTGAAGACTCACTACTTCAGTTTAGCATATCCTGACTAGAGCTGCTGATTAACTGTACATACTGCATCTCTGTTGTTAGTCATTAGCACTATAACATAAGTAACATGATAATTATATTTGAATACTAACCCTCACCTATTCTGTTTCTTTTCTCGGTACCCAAATGTGGCCATTGGTGCCACGGCCCACCTGCCAAGTTGTTTGCCTGCCTATGGTAAAGTCATCCCTGATGGAGGATCACAGGAATCATGGGAAAGAGAGGTCCTTTCATCGGAGCAATGTTTCAGCCGTGGCATGGCCAAATGGAGATGCAGCTAGATGGATGAGGTCTCCAGGACTCTAAAATTATCCAAACCTAATTATGTCATATCATCTACTGTTAAACCGTAATTCTAAAATTTTTATTATGCTGTCTTAAGGAATTGTTCTGTTGTGTATATTGTATTGTATTGACCCCCTACTTTTGACACCTACTGCACGCCCAACCTACCTGGAAAGGGGTCTCTCTTTGAACTGCCTTTCCGAGGTTTCTTCCATTTTCCCTACAAGGTTTTATTGGGAGTTTTTCCTTGTCTTCTCAGAGAGTCAAGGCTGGGGGGCTGTCAAAAGGCAGGGCCTGTTAAAGCCCATTGCGGCACTTCCTGTGTGATTTTGGGCTATACAAAAATAAACTGTATAAACTGTATTGTATACTAAGTTTATTACTCCTGCTCATAAGGTGGTCTAACTTAGTATGGCACATTATGCACATTCATGGCAAACAATGTGAAAAATATCCACGTAACAAAAAAAAAAAAAAAATCAAATTAACTGTGTCTCATAATCCTTGTGTCAGTTATCCAGTTGTATGCTCAAAATCTGCAAAAAACAGGCATTTTTTGCTAAAATATTGTTAAACACATAAACAAGAAGCAAATTCCCATAATACTGCACTTTTGAACTGAAGATCTGCCTCTCCCCTTCATTGACTGGTCAGGAATCCTGTCTTCAGTTCAGAAGCGCAGTATTATGGGAATGTGTTTCCAGACACATGGATTATACAACACGCGTAACGTGACATTTTTTTTTCTTTTTTCCATGGACATTTTTCACATTGTTTATTGATGTACAGCTTTGGATGCTGTTGGGTTCTGTAATATATATTTTTTTTCTTTCCATTTTGTATGAAAACATTCATTTATAACACAGACAAATCAATCATTTTTCAGTGACATATGCCTTTGAACTGGACAGAAAATCACAGTGAGCTCGTTTAGCATGTGCACACTGTAAGATAAATCAGGTAGTCCGTGATGATCTCATCATTCTTTATAAACCCTAATGATGAAATTTCCCAAAAATCAATAATACCCCCACTTGTTATTCTACTGGGGGGGGGGCACACTGTCACAAGTGGAATTCAAGCCCTGCTTTATACCACTCACCTATCCTTTTGTGTTTCTCTGTTATAACAATACGTCTTTAATTTCACGGCTGTGATTTGCAAGCCAAATAGAAGGCAACTTTGCATCCATCTATTGAATTTCCAACCTGCTGATCCTGTTGAGGGTCTTGGGGAGTCAGGAAAAAAATCAGTCCTGAAAGGGGTGGCGGACCATTAAGCAGACCAGTTTATCTAAAAACACATTTCTTACAGCACATACAAAGCCCATCACACCCACCATGCAGAACATCAGTGAGAATCAACAGCAAATCTGCAATACCATGAATAACTGGCAAAAGACTGCGATATGCCAACGAACCATGAAAACGGCACAGGATGGCGAAAATCATAAAATACACATCTTAACAAAAACTACATACTGGCAGTGTGATGCCGCAGTTATGACACAGCACTGTGAAGCTCAAGGATGACACTTCAGTCTCTGCTAAACTTGTGAAAGCGGCCATTATAGCATTTAGGAACAACTTTTGTTGCACGCTGAGAACCCCAAACACATGAAATAAGCTACCAAGTAGAGTGGTAGACAGCAGGACTTTAGGGACTTTCAAAACCTAACTTGATGTTATTTTGGAATAATTAAGTTTATAGGATTGGCGGGCATTGGTGGGCTCAATGACCTCTTCTCATCTAGATAATATTCCAATTTAAGCGATCACTGTGGAGTGGCAGGAGCTGGCTGACATGCCTTATGGCCAATCTCTGAGGCTGTAAGCCACAAAGTTACACTTTAACCCACTGAAATCCCCATGCCATGGTGTCAACTGTAAAAACTTGCAAGCAGGCGTTGTGCAGTGTGCTGTAACGCACCTTCAGTGGTGTATATGTTTGTCAGTCAGAGGAGCTGCAGTGCATCGCGCCCAGATTCATCCATGTGAGTGGTCTGTACAGACTTGCTGCCAGATCATAAAAGCTGAGAACGTGTTTTAATTCTGCAGTCTTTAACTCTTTGATGGTAACTTCAGTAAAGGCTACTATTTAAAGTGCTGTCCATAATGTTCATTTTTCTTGATTTATCCCCCCCCGCTCCATAGTTTAAAATTACAAATCAAACAATTCAGACGTGATGGGATACACATTGCAGACTTTCATTTAAGGGTATTATAATACATTTCAGTCACACCATGTAGAAATTGCAACACTGGTGTGACCGAAATGTATGCAAATGCAGCGTTTGGTAACCTTTGTCCTATCAAAAAAAATACACACATTAGCTGGTAAAGCGTAGAAACAGAACTGAGTGGTTGTGATGAAGGTTCAGTCTTTACATTTACTTGGAACCATTTGTGAATTATTTCTCCCCTTTTTTTACGTAAGTTGTATGTAACCTGTGTTTGCATGTTCTCCCCGTGTCTGCGTGGGTTTCCTCCGGGCGCTCCAGTTTCCTCCCACAATCCAAAGACATGCAGGTTAGGTGGATTGGCAATTCAAAATTGGCCCTAGTGTGTGCTTGGTGTGTGGGTGTGTTTGTGTGTGTCCTGCGGTGGGTTGGCACCCTGCCCAGGATTGTTTCCTGCCTTGTGCCCTGTGTTGGCTGGGATTGGCTCCAGCGGACCCCCGTGACCCTATTCGGATTCAGCGGGTTAGATAATGGATGGATGGATAATTCATTGAAAAAGAATTTGACATACACTCTGAAAATTACAAAGCAGACCCACAGAACCAACTATTAGTAATCCTTTGATAAAATTCCAATATGCAGTTTTAGAGAGGAGGGATTAAAGAAATACTTAATCTCCTTTAGTTGTGCTTAGCAAGAATTAAAGAACAAAAAAAAAAATAGTGCCACAAAACTTTCCAGTTCTTATGGGTGGTATGCCAAGGGAGAAAGATTGAGTCTACAGCTATCGGGTGCTTCTTGACCACACGCGCTTTAGTGGTCTGCTGTCCTTAAGTATTTGCTTTGAATAACACTGTAGGCCTGCTGTTAACCAAAATCATGCTGTGGGACCAATGGTAGCAGAAACCCAAGATTCAAGCTAAGGCTTAGGTTTATATTAGGGGTTCGGGTGGCACAACATTTGGGGGTGCTTGGTTTCAAAAATGTTAGAAACCCCTGCACGAGACCCCAAGGCTGTTCCACTGTATGACCCTGAGCAAGTCACTTTTTCTGTCAGCACTCCAGGCAAGTTGTGCTGTCGATCTTGTCTGATGATCATTTCACATCAAGCGATCGCTCAAGTCAAGCGATGGTTTAATTTCAGTTTGCTCTAAAACTGGCTTTACAGTTTTTGGTTGCCATTATGGTTCTACCATGAATATTAATAAAATTACCATAAACTGGCAGAATACACAGAAATATTTATGTTTTTTGAAGCATGATATTACTTTATCCACTAGATGGCAGTAGAATACTGTCCAGAGAGTTATTCAGGCTTAACATCGTGTCTCCTTGTTGGAATGAGTTCTTTGTAATTGCAGCATGTTACATAATTTAAAACTATCTAGATATAATATAGAAAGGCGATACCCCTCCCTTAGTGATACACCGGTAAGAAATCACATAGGAGAAATAACTTGGACTTCTTTAATGACGGATTACGCGGCATAACAGATGAAGGAAGCCATGACAAGACCTTCGGGAGTGGAGGCCTGATGAATAGAGTCTGCCATTTCCGTCATTGCGTTGGAAGGATTTTCCGGATTGGATGACATTATCTCCCATCCTTCCATCGGCTTCAGAGGTGTGCCGGGCAATGGCCCAAGGCTTTATACTCTTTCTTCAATGCAGGCCCCCACTTCTGTGAATAATACAAATCCAAACAAGGCAAAGACAGGGTGCAGTTTCATGCTGAGTTTGACACACAGAAATAGTATACAATGGTCATCAGTCTGACTGCCCATTTTGCAGTTTTCCTTAACTTGTCTTGTCTTAAAATGCTTGCCTAGCAGTTCTTATATAGTAAATCTGGCTTTGTGTTAGCTGAACATGTGAGTAGAAAGAAAAGTAGTAAAATATTTTTGTGCACAGCGCAGTGACATATTAAACACATGAACTTATTACACACTGCAAAATGGATCATTACACTCACCCTGTCTGACTTGGCCTTAAGCATAATAACATAGAATTCTGAACCCGAGTCAAACTTGGGATTAATGTCAAGGAGGTTAAACAAAGTGGAGGGCAGTAGCCTAAGTACAGGTAAAGGAATATTCTGCAAAAATTAATTGAGGGGCTGATTTTAGCGACAAACCTGGTAACTGGCCAAGACATTAAAATGACAGCAGACCTTTATATGTGCCAGTGGACATTCAGCCTATAGAAGAATCGATCAGCCATCACCTTTTAAGCTTTCTTTGTCAAAATCAGGATTGTGGGGGATACAGAGCCTGCGGTAGCAATGTCTATCACACTCATGCACACCCCCTAACTCACACCAGGAGTGTTTAGTGCCCTCAGTGAACATAACATGTAAATAGGGAAACACGCGAATATCCCATGCAGTGTGTCCAGGTTGGGATTTTACCCTGGGACCCTGGAGCTGTGCTGCTTTGCCTCTGCTGTTTTCCAGTAGCACTTTTACTGTGTCACACTGGAGCTTATGTCACCCATGGCACACACTTTTGCAGCCTACCTATCTGGTGCCATTTTCTAGTAGGACTGTTAACGGAGGGGCTGCTAATGTGATGTTGGTGCCATTCTCTGGAGAGCCATGTCCCTGGTGGGGTCTGTAGTAGAGTATGTGTGAAACATTCTCGAGTGTGTTAAACTCCCTATTAGGACCCTGGACGAGCGATCGAATGTGCCACATTTAGCACCTGTGAGTCTCAATGCCGGAATGCACAAACACACACTTTATTAGGAAGTGCCCTGGAAATGAAAAACTTTCTAATGTTTGTGTGAAATTTACCTTTGACAAATTTCTAGCGATGTCCCCGTGTTCTTGATGAACTCGTTTTAAAGTCATATTCTTGATCTATAGTACTAATTTCCTTTCATAGTTTTAAAAACTTCAATCATGTCTCTCCTCTTAATCTCCTTTTGCTTAAACTGAGAAGGTTCAGCTCTTTTAATCTTTCCTCGTAACTCAAATGTGAATATTAGACAGGCTCATCCCCATCTCAAATCAATGTGCCCATTGAATATAATTTAACAAGGGGCCATAGTAGCACTGGGGACAAGATCAGATCCAACTCAGGACAGGAAATCCACCCACTGCAAGGCACAGTCACAAACACACACACACACACACACTGGGCATATCCACAGGTGCCCATTAACCGGACACAAACAATTATGGGAGGTGGGTGTAATAATCACACCCAAAGAAACACACTGCCAGCTCCACACATGCCAGGCCAGGACTCAAATGTAGAACTCTTAGGGCTAAGAGGGAGCCGCTCTAACCATGGTGCCAACCTGTTAAAATTCACAATTTCTGTCACATTTTACATGCCGATTTATTTATGCCATTCTGATACTTTCCAATTTTATTACAGTTACTAGTAAAGAGCTCATCACTTTTTATCAGACTCAGATGGCCCAAGTACAGCTGAGTTACTCCAAGTCTTATCTTGGCGTGTCAAACACTTTTTCAACAACCAGCCGTTTTTGTTTTACATGTAGAAAGAGGCTCTGCACAAACTAGGGCAGTTTCAGCTGCTCCATTAACATACAGTATGGCCGAAGGAATCTTTTAAGAAAGTAAATGCAACTCCTAATCCGAAAAACATACACAATGTTAATCACGGTGCCCAGGCAAATATGCTAAAAGTAATCAATGGATTAACAAAAGCCCTTGAGCATAAGGAGTAAAAGCCACTTCACCCTTCACCAACTCTGCATTCATGGCCGACTGCTCAGGGTCCATTTAGCTTAAATGTATTTTGTGCTCAATGTATGCGGCTCTCCAAACTCCTCACTTCACTATAAAATTATCCATTTTTTAAAAATATGATAGACATTTAGCACTCCGAAGCACGTGAATTAACCTAACATGATTGGCACAACTTAATGCTGAACAAAGTGCAGTCAATTTAATTCTGAATAATATGATTATTTAATATAGTCTGAAAGTACTAATGACATGCAAGTACAGTAGATCAGTCGAAAATAAACAATTTATGCAACAAATGATAAGGTTACAGCGTTGCCTTTCATTCATAAGGACACACGGACCATTCAAACTCAGGCATTTGTGAAACTGATTATAATGAAAGGTCAGGACCGACTGATCGGGTATTTTGAGGGCTGGTCACTGATTTCATGTTTCTCAACTGGCCGCTTCCAATTGCAAATTTTTTTTTTTTTTGTCCCTTTAAAAAAACATTTTACTCTAAACTCCTGCACAACAGGTGCATAGAAACCTCATGTTTAACATTAAACTGTTCTTTGGTGTTTTTATACATAAACTAAACTTACTGGATTATTTTTTAATTAACAAAATGAAATTCTGTGCGCTTATTGTTCAGTAACCATAAACCTAATAAAATAAATAAAAATCCCTTAAAGTACCTACTTTTTAACTAATAAAATATGTACAGAAAATATTTATCTGTTATTCATATGGCACAAATGATTACAAGGTTTCATTTTTTCTGTAATGTGCTTATCTGAAGCACAGCTTAATTTAAAAAAAAAAAGAAGTTTTCACCACTTGTCTAACAAAATCTCATATACATATAAATAAAAGTCAAAGTATGTATGTGTACGAGTGTGTGAGTGTGTATGTGTGTGTGTGTGCGTGAGTGTGTGCGTGAGTGTGAGTATGTATGTGTGAGTATGTATGTATGTGTGCGTTTGTATGTATGTGTGTATGTGTGTTGTGTATGTATGTGTATGTATGTGTGTGTGTATGTATGTGTGTGTGTGTGTGTATGTATGTGTGTGTATGTGTGTATGTGTGTGCGTGTATGTGTGTGTGTATGTGTGTGCGTGTGTGTGTGAGTATGTGTGTATGTGTGTGTGTGTATGTATGTGTGTATGTGTGTGCGTGTATGTGTGTGTGTACTGATCCAATGATTGCGCTTCATTCACTGCAGCAGCATCTCAGGTCTCTATTGGGGCAGATCCTGGTCGTCCCCCCTAACCCCCACTCTGACGATCGTGCTTGATTCACCAAGGAGGAATAGAACGTACGAACGAGCTTGATTCATTTAATGCTCTGGTGAAAGAGTGGACCCCCAGATTTAACGATCATACTCGATTCTCCATGGAGGACCACCGACTCCAACAGCTCAGACAACTGTGCTAAATTCACAGAGGGGGCCACCCTGACGGGTCACAAACATGGTGGCATATTTGGGGCACACAGCTGCGTGACACAAGCTAATACTAGACACAGTACAAACCTTTTAAAAAAAGCAGAAAATCTATCAAGTTATGTTTACCAAGAACATACAAGGCTAACACACTTCAACAACAACATTTATTTATATAGCACATTTTCATACAAATGAAGTGTTTTACATAATGGTGAAAAAGAAATAAATAAGAAAATAGAATTAGGGGACACTAATTAACATAGAATAAAAAGTAAGGACCGATGCCCAGGGAAGACAGAAAAAAGCAAAAAAAAAAAAAACCAGATGGCTGGAGAAAAAAAACTAAATCTGCAAGGAGGGTCCAAGGCCACGAGACCACCCAGCCCCCTCTAGACATTCTACCTAACACTAACGATCTCTATCAGTCGTCATGGTTTTCAGGGTTCACATGGAAGAACTTGACAATGACGACGGTTATGTGGACTTCTGGCCTTTAACACTTAACAAGTTTACAAGTAGAATGGACACAATTTGCTGTTCAGCTAACAAGCCTATTTATTAAGCAGCAATTTCGAATTCTTCTTTATCTTTTATTTTCCTATTTGAAAATGTGAGCTGCTGTACTTAACACAAGCTTTCTCACTATCCAAACTCAACACAAGCAGTGTCAGTTTTAATCAAAGTACAAAATAAAAAGGTCTGAATTCATTAAAGTAGCTTTTCTTGCCGTTTGTCTAACTGCACAAGATGACTCCTCCGATTCCTTTTTCTCGGTTTATCACTCCATTTTCTTTAATCTGAATATTCCCATCTTCTCTCTCTCTCTCTCTGGCAAAGTCTGCCTTACTGCTCTCTGCTTACAGGAAGTTCAGGCGCGCCCACTCGACTACTGTAATACCTCACGTAAAGGAGCACTGCAATGAAATTACAGTAAAGCTTAGAAAAGGCTGAACTTACCGATGATCATTCAAGTTTTTTGTTGGGAAAACCAGCCATTTTAGATCAATGGCTGAGTATCTACAGCATCACTAAAAAGGCCCTATATAAAACGTGATAGCAGTAATTTTAATATGCTTTAATTTCTATATACAAAGTAATAACTTCCTAACTCAGTACTGTAATACTTAGCGTTGCTGTTCCATATGGTAGCACCTAGAACTGGGTGTTCACCATGTAACTTGCATATCCTAACTTCAAGACTCCAAAATGTCCCGGTGAAATGGAATTTGTGGTTGTGAGCAAATGAGTGTGCCCTGAAACTAACTGCCATCCCATTTGGGACTTGTCTTGATGCCCTAAGCTGTTGGGGCACATTCTGCCCTCATGACTCTGAAAAGCATCAAGCATTCAATAATTGATAGCGTGGTAGTCTTCAGGGTTAAACGCTACTTTGGATTTTATCTTCTACTAGCAGACCACGTGCGCTTCGCTGCAGTCGCTGTAGTTGGAATAATTATGTATCTACATGCGACTTATAGAGCTTCTTCATATACAACATTTTTGGTTTGTCCTCCTGGAGCCAAAATATATAAATTTTCTCTATGACTAATTCGTGAATAGGCTACATAAAAAATAGAAACGGGAGAAAAGGCAACACCGCCGGGAACAACAGTAAATGAGATGAAGTAAAAGTCTATTAAACACTAAAGTACAAAAACAAGTAGAAAGTAACAGTAAACCGCAACACCGGCACACCGCATCTACTAAACACTAAGAAACACTAAGTAGAAACACTAAAGGAAAAAATACTATTCAGTAAGTACTGCGTCTAGTAAACAGTAAATCAGTAAAGGAGAGAGAGGACTAAACACTAAGGAAAAGAACGGCAAGACCGCGTCAGCTGCGGAGCTCAGCTCGGAGCGAAATGAAGTGAATGGGAGGGGAGATGATCACGTGACTCCCCCACCCACCTTAACTCTCCATCCCTCCACAAACACACAAACACAGTCTCTCGGATCCCAACTCTCCTTTATATGTATAGATACATATGGAGCCTACAGAAAATATTCAGACTCCTTCGCTTTTTACACTTTTTGAAAGGGTGAAGTCTTATATTAAAATTGTTTTATTTTTTTTTCTTGCATCTATCCACACTCAATACCCAGAATGACGAAGCAAAAACTGGATTTTAGGATGTTTTGCAAATGTATCAAATATAAAAGAGTGAAATGTCACCTTGACACAAGTATTTAGATTTTTACTTAGTACTAAGTTGAGCTCCTTTGGCAGCGATTTCAATGCAGAGTCTTCTTGGGCCTGACGTAACAAGCTTCACACCGCTGGATTTGGGGATTTTCTGCCATTCTTCTCTACAGATCCTCTGAGATTTTGTCAGCGGACGGCCATTTTCAGAGATGTTCAATTGGGTTCAAGTCTGGCCACTCAAGGGCATTCCCAGAGATGTCCCTAAGTCACTCCTGTGTTCTTCTTGCTTCAGGTTGAACATCAAGAAGAAGGCCCCTTTCATGGACTGTTCAATCTCTTGCCGTCTGGTAGAAGATATCACTCCGTAAAATCAAGAACAGCCAAGAATGAGCAACAGCTTCTTTCAGCAGACAGTAAGACTGCTAACCTCTCTGTAACATGCACATAACAAGCCTGTTTTTATATACTGTATATAATTATTTATTTTTACCCATAGCATTCAACTATTTTACATAAGTATTGGTTGGACTTTGTGAATTTAGCACTGTCTTGGTTTACTTCTTTTGTGGTTTTTCCCTTTTTGCACATTTTCAGGTCTCGAGTAACACAATTTCTCCACAAAGCATTTTAGATATGGCTAGAAATGACAAATAAACTTAAACATCATTGTAAGCATTAATACCTAATGGAAGATGAAACGTTGACCCAGCTTGAAGTCCAGAGTACTCTAAATCAGGTTTTCATTTTCTACTTTTCTCCATTCAGCTTTCCCTCAACCTTGACGAGTCTCCAACTTCCTGACACAAAAACAAACACAAAGCATGAAGCTACCATCACCAGACTTCACTGCTGGAACGTGATAAGCGGTGCCTGGTTTCCTCCAGACATGGCGTTTGGAATTGAGGCCAAATCTTGGTTTCATCCATCAAGAGAACCTTGTTTCTCACAGTCCGAGAGTCCTTCAGGTGCCTTTTTGCAAAGTTCCAGCAGACTTTCATGTATTGCCTGGCCACACAGCCTTAAAGCACAAATTAATGTAGTGCTGCAGTAATGGTTGTATTTCTGGAAGTGTCTCCCATCTCCAAACAGGTTCTTTCAAGCTCAGCCAAAGTGACCATTGGGTTCTTGGTCACTTCTCTTAACAGGGTTCTTCTCTCACAATTACTCAGTTTGGCCAGGTGGTCTGCTCTAGGAAGAGCTATGGCTGTTTCAAACGTATTCATCTTAAGAATTCTGGAGGTTGCTGTGCTCTTCTGAACCTTCTTTGCTTCCTTCTCCACATCTGTGCTATGACACAACCCTGTCTCTAAGCTCTGAAGGCAGTTCCTTTGTCCTCATGGCTTGTTTTTTTTTTTCTTTCTCGTTCTTTTCTCATTGTCAACTGTAGGACCTTCCATAAATAGGTGTGTGTGCTTTTCCTAGTCAATTGAATTGACTGGAGCAGGACACCAAACCAGTTATAGAAACATCTCAATGGTCCTCAACAGAGTGGGATACACCATTCACAGCAAAGTCTCTGAATACTGGCGTCAATGTCATATTTCAGTTTTTTTACTTATTTTTTTTAATTTGAAAAAATTCCTAAAACCCTGTTTTCGCTTTGCCATTCTGGGGAATTAAGTTTTGTTTCATGAAGGAAAAAAAATGAATGTTAAACGTTGAAAGGCTGCAACATAATAAATGTGAAACTGTGAAGGGGTGTGAATACTCTCTGATTGCACTGTATTTACATACATATATCGGTTGCATACACATACATGTACAGACACACTCCAAACACTCCTCCCAAATACCCCAAAGCAGTGGGAGTGTGTGTGAGTGGGACCTCTAATAGACTTGGCAATTTATTTTTATTTTCTTTGCTTTGGATGTCATTTGCCTTCCGTTGGGTAAATGGTAAAATATTTCCTGCCTTGTGCCAACTACTGCAGGGACATGCTCGTGCACTCCACAGCCCTAAACTGTATTACGCAAGTCTGACATGATATTACACACACGATTATGTCTGGAGGGATTACTAATTATAAATTGGTCAAGGCTTAGTGAGAGTATGGATGTTCATAAATGGCCCCATCCAGGGCTGGCTGCTGTGTTTCAACCCAATATTGTCCAGTTCTCAGCAACACAACTCTGAACTGGTTTAACTGGACTTGAGAATGAGAGTTCAACTCAGGTTATGTTTGCATAGTGCAGGGTTCTGTAACAAGTTTACAATTACTTTACAAATTACTAATAACACAATACATACACGTGTTTAAAACAGTTAAAGCACAATCAGACTGATTAACATAAATGGAACCTTACAATATATGTGTATTAATATTATCGTTGAGCTATGGCCAGATGATAATTATTTCTTAATTATGTTGTGCGTGGCAAATATTTTAACTTACGAAGGCTACAAAAATGTTAGGTTTAAATTAGTCTCCACAATGTTTCCGCGCTTTGACTCTGCGAATTAAGTTCTTTGTCAGATCTGAATAAAAAGTGAAACACGGTTTAATCCGAGTTATGCTCCTTTATCGGTGGACTCTCTTCTATGCATTGTATTCTACAGACTGAATGATTACAGGTGATCTTTTTTACAAGGCAGAGCAGGAATTCCAGTTTACTCGTTACAACTGGTGAAAAAAGGTTTTAACCCTTAAACTTGAACCCAGGATGTGTGCTTACCGCTGTCAGGTCCGGGCTGTCAAAAGACAGAAGCGGATTTCCTTTGCAAAAGAAAGAACGGTAACTGAGCGGAAGCCTGAACTATGAAGCTATAAAAATAAATAAAACTACACTCCTACTTCAGCTGTTTGATAATGTACAGGATTAACGGCCGTCGGAAAGTAGCGGAGCGTTAACGTTGAAGAAAGTTGTGAGGCAGGATGCAATGCCACCCGTTAACTGCTGAGTATTAACCGATCACCGATCGCCGATCACAGCGCAGGCGGTGCCCGTCGGAACAACACTAGAGGTGGAAACTTTGGGCGCTGGCGTGAGGGAGTCTAATGGTGGGCAGCGTGCTGCCTTTTAAAGTGATTTATTTGACTCCATCCTGTGTTCGGGGACCGTAAAGGTGGTTCGAAACCGGTATTGCAAATTCTCTTTACTAACTACATGTCGCGGTCTTAATGTAATGGGTTGAGCGGATGACATCCAGATTAATGTTCAGTTCTGGACATGTGGGGAAGGATTGATAATCATGCTGGTGGAAAAGTACAAGTGAAGTTGCCATTGACATAAGAAAAAAAAAGTCAACAAGCCTGAAAAAGCAGAAGTATTAGGTATTGTATACAGTGGACATATGCTGCAATATTTAAGAAGAGAAGATGTAACACTTACGGTTCTGTGAGGAGGGGTCAACGTCCTACTGCAAACTTGTGCTGCTCACCTGGAAAGCAGCTTCTGCTTGTTCGACCGACGCACGGCGCACTAGGCTTCATTTTGAAGGACTGACAGGGGCGTGGTCAGGCGCTGCACGGGAGGCGGGGCGTTGAGCTCAGCAGAGAACACAAACTGCTTAGTGTCTGCACTGGGAGCGGTGGGCGTCAAAGTTGAACTTTCGCTTCAAAACCCAGCAGGATGGAAGAAAAATGTGGCTTAATTTTTAAATGGCTTTGGTACAGATAGTTGCTGATAGGTGATCTCCACTGATATCTACGGGTATTAGCAGATTTATTTTAGACAAGCGTACCCTGCTTTGAGGCGGACTGTTGTCCCGTGGGGGGATGATTCGCGCCCTCCGTACAGAGCACAGTACTGCAATGGAAATGCGACTAGAGAAAGCAAGTGATCAATTTGGAAACATAACATTGTACCATATAGTAGGCTGGAGCCTGCCCTGCCATCACTGGTTACAAGGCAGGAAACTAGATAGATAGATAGATAGATAGATAGATAGATAGATAGATAGATAGATAGATAGATAGATAGATAGATATGGATGGCACTATATAATAGATAGATAGATAGATAGATAGATAGATCATTGAATTTGTTCCCAGGGGAAGTATGGATTTTTAAGGAAGCTCAATAAATAATATTATATTATGACAAACAACAAATCCCTTTCAAATATATATATATATCTGGCATCCCTTTCAAATATATATATATATCTGGCATAACAGTTAAAGTCACAGTAAAGGGGGTATTAATGCATATTGCTGTATAAAGGAGTCCCAGTAGCATTTCCTGACGCACATGCAATGAATTATTCATTGGCTGGGGGTCCTTAGTGTTTCAGAGAGAGGATGTGCAGCTTTGTTCATAATGGTGCTTAGTTTTGTTTTAATTCCCTCTCCTTTGCTACGTCCTCTAAGGGGGACCAAAGTGCATCCCATAACTGGGCCTCTTTTGAAGTGATGTTACAGTTCAGCACACCACAGCTTAGCAAACCGCACCGGACATTACAGAGTTATAGTAGATGTGAAGAATGTCACTTCCCAAATTAAAGGAACGCAATCAAGAAAAAAGAACCTGCTCTGCCCTTTCTTCAATAGTTCCTCTGTGACCTGAGACCAGTCCAACCTGTCATTGAATTGGACCTCCAAGTACTTGTAGGAGTTGGCCACCTCTACATCCACTCCTTGAATAGTGACCAGGCATAGATGCCATTTGGTGTGGCAAAAGTCAATAAGAATTTCCTTGGCTTTGCTGATATTACCATGCAGACAATTCAGAGACAAAGTCCTCCACCTGCCTCCTACACGCTGTCTCATCCCCCTTGTACATACACTCCATAAGTGCTAAATCCCCAGACAGTGTTAGCAAGTGACATGAACTGATATTATATTGATATTCTGAGGTGTACACAACAACAACAACAACAACATTTATTTATATAGCACATTTTCATACAAACAGTAGCTCAAAGTGCTTTACATAATAAAGAATAGAAAAATAAAAGACACAATAAGAAAACAAAAATAAGTCAACATTAATTAACATAGAATAAGAGTAAGGTTCAATGACCAGGGGGGACAGAAAAAACAAAAAAAAAACTCCAGACGGCTGGAGAAAAAATAAAATCTGTAGGGATTCCAGACCATGAGACGCCCAGTCCCTCTGGGCATTCTACCTAACATAAATGAAACAGTCCTCTTTGGATTTAGGATTCTCACGGAAGGGCTTGATGATGATGATGGTCACGTAGACTTCTGCCTTTTAATCCATCCATCGTTGTTGGAGCATCATGAAGCTTTGAGTAGGTGGAGGTGGCGCAGGCCACCACCACAAAGAAACCGGAAAAGAAACAGAAAAGAGAGTAGGGGTCAGTGATTTTAGAGCCACCATGAATAGTTATTATGATGAATTGAACATACAGAGTATCAGGATTAAGTTAAATTACGATTAAAATGAAGTTATAAAAAGGCCATGTTAAAGTAATGTGTTTTCAGCAGTGTTTTAAAGTGCTCTACTGTATCAGCCTGGCGAATTCCTATTGGCAGGCTATTCCAGATTTTAGGTGCATAGGTGTTCTTGGAATTCTAAGGAGACACTCATTTGAGGATCTGAGGTTACGATTTGGAATATAAGGTGTCAGACATTCCGATATATAAGATGGGGCGAGATTATTTAAGGCTTTATAAACCATAAGCAGAATTTTAAAGTCAATCCTGAATGACACAGGTAACCAGTGTAGTGACATAAAACTGGAGAAATGTGTTCTGATTTTCTTTTCCTAGTTAGGATTCTAGCAGCTGCATTCTGCACTAGTTGCAAACGATTTATATCTTTTTTGGGTAGTCCTGAGAGGAGTGCGTTACAGTAATCTAGTCGACTGAAAACAAACGCGTGAACTAATTTCTCAGCATCTTTCAGTGATATAAGAGGTCTAACTTTACTTATGTTTCTTAAGTGAAAAAATGCTGTCCTAATGATCTGATTAATATGTGATTTAAAATTCAGATTACAGTCAACAATCACCCCTAAGCTTTTTACCTCCGTCTTGACTTTTAATCCTAATGTATCCAGTTTATTTCTAATAGCCTCATTGTATCCATTATTGCTGATCACTAAATTTCAGTTTTCTTTATTTAACTTGAGAAAATTACTATTCATCCATTCTGAGATACTAGTCAGACATTGTGTTAGTGAATCAATAGAATCAGGGTCATCAGGTGCTATTGATAAGTACAGCTGTGTGTCATCAGCATAGCTGTGGTAGCTCACGTTGTGCCCTGAGATAATCTGACCTAACGGAAGCATGTAGATTGAGAATAACAGCGGACCCAGGATAGAGCCTTGTGGAACACCATATTGGATATCATGTGTCTTCGAGTTGTAATTCCCACAACTAACAAAAATTTTCTCCCTGTCAGGTAGGATTCAAACCAATTTAAGACACTGCCAGAGAGGCCCACCCATTGACTAAGGCGATTTCTAAGAATGTTGTGATCAATGGTGTCAAATGCAGCACTCAGATCTAAGAGGATGAGAACAGATAAATGGCCTCTGTCTGCATTTCACCGCAAGTCATTTACTACTTTAACGAGTGCAGTTTCTGTGCTGTGATTTGTTCTGACTGAAATTTATCAAGAATAGCATGTTTATTGAGGTGGTCATTTAACTGCATAATGACTGCCTTCTCTAGAACTTTACTTAAGAAGGCAGGTTAGAGATGGGTCTAAAATTTTCAAGAGCTGAGGGTCAAGATTATGTTTCTTAAGTAGGGGTTTAACTACAGCAGTCTTAAGACAGTCTGGGAAGACCCCAGTATCTATGACGAATTTACTATGTCAGAACATTATCAATTAGCACGCCTGATACTTCTTTGAAAAACCTTGTTGGTATCGGGTCAAGCACAGGTGGAGGGTTTTAATTGAGAGATTATTTTTTGTAAATCAGGTAAATCTATCCTAGTGAAAGAGTTTAATTTGTTTATAACAGGATGCTGGGGTTTAGGAGGATCCTTAGTGTTGGGGAGATATACTATGTTATTTCTAATATCATTAATTTTTGATTGAAAATACAGCGATAGCCTCACAGGTTTCACTGGAAGCACTTAGGAGGCATTCCTTTGAGTTACCTGGGTTTAGTAGGCATCAATTGTAGAAAATAAGACTCTGGGATTACTAGCATTGTTATTTATAATCTTGAGAAATACAGCGTCTCTCAAGACGGACAGTGTTATTGTATTCTGTTATTTTGACTTTTAATATTTCGTGGTGGATAGTAAGTTTAGTCTTCCTCCATTGACGCTCAGCTCTACGGCATGTTCTCTTTAAATCAGACACTCTTTGGGTCTTCCATGGTATAACAATGCTAGAAGATTTTTTCACTGTCTTTTCAGGTGCAACTATGTCAACAGCAGCTCTCACTTTAGTATTAAATCTTTCCACCTTACTATTTACATTATCCTCGCTATTATAGCTGGCACTATAAACGGACTGATTGCTTAAAATGTTTGTAAGTTTTAAAGCTGCTGCGAGTCAAAGAAGCGTTTTTAACAATATGCTTCTCATGAGTGTTTTTATCATTATTTCTATATTAAAAAGTAGAAGAAAATGGTCTGATAGACCAATATCAATGATCTGTTTTATATCAACTTTCAGTCCTTTAGTAATCACTAAGTCTAATGTATGACCTGCTTTATGTGTAGGCTGATTTATGAGTTGTCTCAAATCAAAAGAATCCAGGAGGTTCATAAATTCTTTTACTTTTAGATCACACTGATTATCTATATGAAAATTAAAGTCGCCAACTATTAGGAGTGTGTCATAGTTAGTAATTAAAATTGACATTAAGTCAGAGAATTCCTCAAAAAATGACGCGTTATATTTAGGAGGTCTATACACGGATAATACTAGAACTTGAGAATCTCCATGAATAACAACGGCGAGATACTCAAAGGACTTGAACTTACCAAAACTGACATCTTTACATTTTAATCGCTCGAGTAAATGTTAGCCAATCCGCCCCTTTTCCCTGGCGGTCTGCACGAGTAAAACTGTAATCCGGGCGCAGATTCGATTAAAACAGCCACGCCGTCTGAGCTAAGCCATGTTTCACTTAGTGCAATAAAATCTATTTTTTTATCACTAATAAGATCGTTGATAAAAAACGTTTTGTTAGTCAAAGCTCTAACATTTAATAGTGCCATATTTAATATTTGGAGGTGCAGAGATGAATACTATGTGCTATTGATATTTGGAATAGGAACTAAATTATTTTATTAGCCGCTCTGTGTGTATTTTTGTTTAATCTGTGATCTGTTTTATAGTTTTAATACAATGTTCCTCTAAAATAGTGATTTTAATTAGATTATTGGAGTTTATACCGTATTTCCTAGATTTTCTACGTGCATTGAGATTGCTTATTACAGTATTAATGTTGTCCACTTTAACGGAAGACTCTATTAAACATTCATCATGTCCTGGCACAACAGTATCATTTCACAAGGGGTTAAGAGCAGAGATAGATAGTCAAGAAAACAAATTACCTTCGATATGTTTTCAGAGAGGACCCGGGCGCCGAAACTGTTCGGATGCAGGCCGTCACGCTTGAAGAGACGCGGCCTTTCCAAAAAGAGATTCCAATTGTTGATGAAACCGACATCCTTCTTCTTGCAGAAACCCTGTAGCCAGTTGTTCAATCCTAGCAGACGACTGTAGTACTCGGATCGTCTGACGAGAGGTAGTGGACCTGAAACGAAGATCTTTGCCGATGGGGTCCTCTCCTTCGTGTCTTTAATCAAAGCTGCGAAGTCAGCCTTCAGGATACACAATGAAGGAGAAGGACTGTTCCTTGAGGTGCTCCAGTGTTGCTCACATCCATATCAGAGACACGGTCCTTGAGCCTCACAAACTGCGGTCTGCCTAACAGATAGTCCATTACCCAGGGCACCACAGGCTCACTCATATCTCTGAGTTTACCCCTTAACAGGGATGGCTGGATGCATTGAAGGAGCTGGGAAAATCAAACAACATAATCCTCACATTGCTGACAGGTTTGTCCAGGTGAGAATAAGCCTCGAGGAGTAGATGGATAATTGGCATCCTCCATTCCAGTCTTTGTTCAATATGCAAACTGCATTGGGTCCAAGTAGTGTACCAAAAGAGGACTCATACAGTACAGGACCAGCCTCTCGAAAGTCTCCATGCTGTGAGATATGCAGACCACGGGTTTGTAGTCAGCTGGTGATGAGGTGCCTGTCTTGCTTGGAACTGGAACGCTACAGGAGGTTTTCCACAGCTGTGGCCCTTTTTGCAGCCTTAGTGACCAACTAAACAGTTCAGCACAGGCCTTAAGAACTCGAGGACTATTAGTTATTTGAATTATTAGTTGTATAACCAGCTACCCAACCCAAAGCAAACAGAAGGTAAATTAAAGAAAACAAAAATAAAATGTCAAGACCAAAATGCAACAGAGAGTCATTTTTTAAAATGTTTATTTATGTCATTCTTCTCATTTTAAAGGATGACGTGGTAGCCCAGTGGTTGGTGGTGCTGTTTCATGGATCTAGTGTCATGTAGTATAGTTCCTTGTGGTCATTATCCATGTGCAGTTTGCACATTTTACCCCTTGTCTGCGTGGCTCTCACTCCCACATCTCCAAAGGTTAAGTAGCGGTTCTAAATGTGGATGTGTGCCTGAATGGGTCCTGTCATTGATTAGCACCTTGTAACATGTTGGTCAGGACAGGTTGGGGAGCATTCACTGATATAGTATTGCTGCACCCACCACATGATGAAGCAGGTCGGGATCCCGGTTGGCAGATATGCGGTGCTCAGCAATGAGGTTCCTGGGAGCTGAATCACCCGCGGGCAATTGCAACATGTGGCCGTAGTGCTGTAACTGACGCTCCCTCATAATGCAGGTACTGGTCCTTATCCGGGACTCCGTGATCCGACTTCATGATCCCCCCATGCTCTCCCAATCAATCTACTGATGTCATTGGAAGAGTTACCAGAAAAATGAATATCGCTGCCAAGGTAAGTAAACCTCTCAACAAGGTCAGAACTCTTTCCTCAGATAGACACACTGCTGATGGCTGTGCCCAAGAGGTCACTAAAGGCCTGGATCTTGGTTTTTATCCAGGTCACTCAGAAGCCCAGACACTCAGACACCTCACTCAGTCTCTCAATTGCCCTGATTAGAGCCTCCATTGACTCCACAAAGATCACAGCATTGTCAGCAAAGTCGAGATCAGTGAATCTTTCTTCAACAGCAGATGCCCCACAGCCGCTTGACCCCACGGCCTTGCCCAACACCCAGTCCATACAAGCATTGAACAGAGTAGGAGCAGGAACACACTCCTGACAAACCCCAGAATCAACTGGGAAAACACAGAGGTTCACTCACAGTATCAGTACCATGATATCCAGCAACCTCGAGGAGATCCCACAAAGTCTCAGGATGTCCCACAGGTCAACTCGATCAACTGAGTCGAATGCTTTATGAAAACTGACAAAGGCTGCAAAGAAACTCTGCCGATATTCGTGTTTACGCTCCATGAGAACCCTCAGTGCCAGGATGCAGTCGATGGTAGACTTCTTAGGCATAAAACCAGACTGCTCCAGTCGGTGGTAGGTGAGCAAGTGATCACAGATCCAATTAAGGATGACTATAACAAGGAACTAATCCAGCCTAGAGAGCAGTGTTATCTCCCTGCAGTTGCCACAATCCCGGCGATCACCATTCCCTTTCCAGATATGGACATGTCCCATTTTCCAGTCAGTTGAGATTACATCTGTCTTGTAACAAGGATAAGAAATTTACAGTAAGACAGATAGGAGGCGCTGTCGTCCCCTTGAACCCTCAGACCAGACGCCAGACACCAGATAAAAGTCCAATAATTAAATTTATTCGGACAATAATGTGCACCAAGCATCCTCCACTCCACAATACTCATAAATAATACAATACTCTAAACATTCCTCCACTCCCAGACGCGTTGTCACCCTTCCTCCCGATTCAGGTGTTTTCCCACAGTCTTTTATAGTACTTGATCCAGAAGTGCTTCTGATCCCCCAGTCCATGTGATTACCCAGCACTTCCGGGTCAGGTGAAAACTCTTCTTCTTTTTCAGCCCGGAAGTACTTTATTTTTTCCATCCTCGTGACAGGGAAGTACTTCCGGGCTATACGGATAATATATATCCTTGAGCCTCCCTGCAGCGTCCTCTGGTGGCCCCCATGGTATCCAGCAGGGCTGTGAAGGAAAACTCCAAGGTCCATGATGCCCTGCTGGAATTCGGGGCATCTCCACGCTGCAGGAAGGGCTCCACATGGTGGCTTGGGGGTATTGGCCGGGATAAGCTGCCAACCATAGTCCACAACAGTTTGCTAAATACGACTTGTAAAATTTCATTTGTTTGTTTAATTTTTTTTGTTTCTATTGTGGAAAGTTCAATAAAGAAGAAAATACTGCACAAAAAACAGATAAAGGTTTGGAGACCGCCCCCATATATTGTCGTACAGACAATAAATAAAGAAACTGATTCAAAGTCTTTTCGGGAACAATGAACATTTTACTGATGTAAAGATGGCGGTTTTATAGACAGAGGGATTATGGGACAGGAAATGGTTGGCAGGATGTGATGTTGAGACAGGAACCGGAACCAACGTCATCAGGAGTCGACAGAAGTGAGGTGATCTTGTGGGACCGGAAGCGGCACCATTACGGCCATTTTGAATCCGGAAGTGGAGGTAATTACTTTTCCTCTGATTTTCTGTTAATGAAAAGAGATTTAGGTAAGTACCACGTGATAACCCTCTATCTTGCGCTATTTCACTCACCTTTAGGCTCTTTGACTGCCTCCTAATCACACATGTGTGACACTATATAGGATGATTTAGAATAAACTTTGTGACGAAGATTATTACTACAGAGCTCAAAATGGAAAGTTGAACAGCAGACAGGGGCAGAAAAGCTCACTAGATCATAAGGAGCAATGATTCATTTGTTTTTAAAGAGAAATAAAATACGGGATAGGCAATGTGTTTTAGAAGATCATTGGATTGTGGGGATATATACAAAGTAAAAGAATGTGCAGGAAAAGGTATTACAATTAGAATGTGTACGGTATGTGTAGTTAAGCTTGAAAAATCAAACTCGTGTTTATGTGCTTGGAACATGAGTGCCTGTGATGACTGAATGGTAAAGTAAGTATTGTAGGAAAAGTAGGTAATGCTAGGTAATTACTGCAGGATGTACATGTGAATCAAGTCTAATATAATAATTTACTAATTTCCAGTACAGTAGAATCCAGTATTTGTGGATTCAGTTTCAGTTACCTGTGATTTACCATGGCTCAAAAAATTAAATGTAAAATTCCACATAAAAAACAATTCATTAGTTTTAAATTGTGCTCCACTTTGAGCAAATGTTTTCATCAGTCTGGATACACAGCGCTGCATCAACATTGTATCCACAAAATCCTTCTGTGTCCAAAGTCATTTCTGCTGTGCTGATGTAGTCATTTGATATTCTGACAATATTAATGATGTTGAAAGTTGTATGGTTTGCAAATACGTGGCATGTACACCCACACCATACAGAAATTGGATGTAGCCCTCGCCGATCGGTTAATGGCCTCCAGCACAGCAGACGAAGTGAATCTTGGTTGAGATATGGTTGACCTGTTGGCTAATTCCATGAGAAGTGACGAGTAGCCAATATAAACTGACTTAAAAAAAAGCAAAAAAGTTCTTCAGTGCCAATACGTAGCATTGACCCTCTTAAAACGAAACTAAAATACAGTCTCTACTTCATATTCATCGTTTTTAATGTATAATGTTTGTCGTGTCAAAGTGCATTACAGTAACATCTCAGCGATATGAATTATTATGCGTTATCATTTAGTTGGTTTGGCTGCATTTCCCTGCTTGATCAAAGGTGTTGTCATTTCCCAGTTTCTCTAAAACGTTGCGTACGCATGGGTCAGAGTTAACGTAACTGTAATCAAGCTTTCGTGTCTTCTATTCTTTTTCCGGTTTTCTGGGGTGGCGACCTGCGCCACCACCACCTGATCAAAGCACTGTGATGTCCCTACATTGATGGATTAAAGGCCAGAAGTCCACATGACCATCATCATCAAGTTCTTCCATGAGAACCCTGAATTCCATGAGGACTGATTGAGGTCATTTAGGTTAGGTAGAATGCCTAGAGGGGTCTGGGTGGTCTCATGGCTTGGAACCCCTGCAGATTTTATTTTTTTTCTCCAGCCATCTGAAGTTTTTTTTTTTTATTTTCTGTCCTCCCAGGCCATCGGACCTTACTTTTTTTTCTATGTTAATTATTGTTCCCTTATTCTAATTTTTATTTAGTTTGTCTTTTTTCTCTTTCTTCATCATGTAAAGCACTTTGAGTTGCATTATTTGTATGAAAATGTGCTATATAAATACATGCTGTTGTTGTTGTGTCAAGTTTTCTTTTATAGATCCCAACATTTGATGGGGAGGTTGCATACGCACATTACAAGCCTTTTTTATGCCTACACAAGCTTTATACAGTAAATGAAGCCTCTGGACATTTCACAGTGTTTGTGTAGACATAAGAGTAAAGTCACTGGAAAAACAATGATGATGCATACTGTATTGTTTGTCATGATGTCACAATTCAGTGTGTGACAGAGTCGTCTTGCTGAAATGAAAGTGTGGTAATGTTTTGATGGCATGAGTCCATTTTGAGACAGTATGTATTCATTGCTTCGGTGGTTGTAGTGCACTTTGGACGTGGGATTACCTGTTTGTTTGCGCTGTATGTTGGTAATGCAAACTAAACTGTGAGGAGCATTGAAAAAGTGACTTCACTATAGAAAAAAGCTTGTTAGCAATTGAAAAAAACTTTAATACACACCTCCTAATTAAATTAAATATCAGTTGATTATAAACTTACATAGCAAAATCTCCAGTGTTATCTTTATCACTCTTGCCTATACAGATGGTAATTATAATGTGTACGTCTGTGTAACAAGGGTGAGAAAATATAATTGACTTAAAATGTTGCCAATCTCAGCCTCTCCAAACACATGACATGAACAGCAGGCAATTAACTAGTAACATACAGCTGCTGGTCATAAAATTAGAATATCATGACAAAGTTGATTATTTCAGTAATTCCATTCAAAAAGTGAAACTTGTATATTAGATTCATTCCTTACACACAGAGTGATGTATTTCAAATGTTTATTTCTTTTAATTTTGATGATTATAACTGACAACTAATGAAAGTCCCAAATTCAGTATCTCGGAAAATTAGAATATCGTGAAAAGGTTCAATATTGAAGACACCTGGTGCCACACTCTAATCAGCTAATTAACTCAAAACACCTGCAAAAGCCTTTAAATGGTCTCTCAGTCGAGTTCTGTAGGCTACAACATCATGGTGAAGACTGCTGACTTGACTGTTGTCCAAAAGACGACCATTGACACCTTGCACAAGGAGGGCAAGACACAAAAGGTCATTGCTAAAGAGGCTGGCTGTTCACAGAGCTCTGTGTCCAAGCACATTAATAGAGAGGCGAAGGGAAGGACAAGATGTGGTAGAAAAAAGTATACAAGCAATAGGGATAACCGTACCCTGCAGAGGATTATGAAACAAGACCCATTCAAAACTGTGGGGGAGATTCACAAAGAGTGGACTGCAGCTGGAGTCAGTGCTTCAAGAACCACCACGCACAGACGTATGCAAGAAATGGGTTTCAGCTGTCGCATTCCTTGTGTCAAGCCACTCTTGAACAAGAGACAGCATCAGAGTCGTCTCGCCTGGGCTAAAGACAAAACTGCTGCTGAGTGGTCCAAAGTTATGTTCTCTGATGAAAGTCAATTTAGCATTTCTTTTGGAAATCAAGGTCCCAGAGTCTGGAGGAAGACAGGAGAGTCTGTGTGTAATGAATGAATCTAATATATAAGCTTCACTTTTTGAATGGAATTACTGAAATCAATCAACTTTGTCATGATATTCTAATTTTATGACCAGTACCTGTACTAAAATTATTTTAGCACTCCGCGAATCGACTCAAACGATTCACTAAAGAGTCGTTCAGAAAGAACAAATCGTTCACGTCAACATGTTGGAAACTGTCGTCTTAGGTTTTATTATTGAAAGGAAACAAACAGAAGTCCAAAACATTCCAGAGTCTGATATCAGTGAAAAGTTTGGTGATGCCCCAATGTCAAGTGGAAACCCCACCGTTAGCTGTGTTCACTTTGACGATGGGTGTGCGAAAAAACGCTACTACTGTGTGTGCTGAAAAATCTACAATCACCCAGCTGTAAAACACTGACGGATCAGCCAGATATTCACGAGCCACAGACCCAGTTGGTATTAAAGTTTCCAGCTTCTGTTACAGCCAGTAAGGCGACTCATTAATTCAACAGTGTGCAGCTGTAATACGGGATATCGAAAGATGGGATTCGGGCATTTTAGTAGTAATCCAATTGAGGACCAATCTACTCATGTATTCTGGGACTGAAAACTTGGGTATCAGACATGCATACACAAATTGCAAAAGAAAGGCAAAGCAATACCCAGACTGTTTACTGTTACATAATGCTGTACTGTGGTCAAAATTATAATTGATATTATTGGGCCGTCTGCGCATTTTGATGGGCTGGTTTGTCTTATGTATCCTCTAAGGGTAGGCAGTCGGTTTATCTTGACCTTTTGTAAGTCAGTCAGTCAGTCATTATCCAGCCCGCTATATCCTAACACAGGGTCACGGGGGTCTGCTGTAGCCAATCCTAGCCAACACAGGGCGCAAGGCAGGAACCAATCCCCGGGCAGGGCGCCAACCCACCTCAGGGCACACAAACACACACCAAGCACACACTAGAGGCAATTTAGGATCGCCAATGCACCTAACCTGCATGTCTTTGGACTGTGGGAGGAAACCCACGTAGACACGGGGAGAACATGCAAACTCCACACAGGGAGGACCTGGGAAGCAAACCCTGGTCTCCTTACTGTGAGGCAGCCGCGCAACCACTGCGCCACCGTGCCACCCCCCTTTTGTAAGTGGAGTTAGCAAAAAAAACATTCAAAGTAGACGTACAAAAAGTTATTGCCCTTTACGTTGGTATTACTGGACTTATATGTATGAATGTATATTTAAATGATCAAATAACATTACGCCTGCTCGGGACAAATTTAGGCCCACCCTTTAATGAAATCCTGGTGCCGCCACTGGTACAGATACCAGGGGACAGAAGTTCACACCTCACTCTTTGTTCAGCCGTATCAGACAGTGGTCTCGTATCATACATCCCAACAGCTGCTCCATGTACAGTGACTCTGGTAAACTACTGTATAAACTTTCCTTGATGAGCTTCACAGACTTCTACTGGTTGCTGAATTGAGACAGGATGGTGGGTCAGTTACCCACATTATGCACTCCGAGCTGAACAGGTTCCAGCCTAGGGGCGCCATGTAATGGGTGTTGCCAAAACCCTTTCTTTAGCTCCATCTACAGGTTCTGGAGATGGGCGCTGATCTCCCTCCCCACCTCTCATCCATTTCAGATCATGATGGTGGCGATTTAGTTGCCAATTGTGAGGGCACCGAGCTCCATGGGAAGCCCTCTTCCTTCTTCCTTGCCTTCAGTTTCAGATTCAAACCATGCAAACCCAAAATGGAGATTCTCTTTAGGATATCTCTTTTTTGGGTGCTTGCAACCATCACTGCCTAGGTGTACATTGTACAGCTGAGCCAGCCCTGTATGTAGTCATATGAGACCACATGACTGCATTGACAGAGTGGTTTATGTATCATCCACGCTTGTCCTTTGAATTCCTTCCTCCATATTCACTGTTCCTCGTTCCTACTGGGACTTTTCTTTTCTGCCTGGAGATGGAAGGTACACCATCTTTACAACCAAATGCCACTACTGGATGCTATGGCTGAGGCATATAAGACAATCACAGCATCCAACTGCCAGGTCTTTTATACTTGATTGTGTTTAATTTGTTAAATCCATCCATCCATTATCCAACCCGCTATATCCTTAAAAAGGAAAGCACGCCACTGCTTTTTGTAACTCTGCATATATTAAACCGAGAGGAAGCACACTGTAGGTAAGTAACATTACTTTAAATTTCTAGAAGTCAAGAAGCTTGGTTTAGGGGTTTGTGTTATAAAAATGATTGAGCCAATAATAATATGAAAGCCTGCAAAAAGCAACAAAAAGTTGGCTTAAAAATATAAGAGATCTTGTTCTAATTAAAAAACGCACCGGTCATAATGACATCAGACTGGTGTGCCACTTCTGAGGAGAGTCATCTGTATTTATGTTCTCAAGCTCCAGTGCCATTTGAATTTTTTTAATCCAGTGTCCTGGGTTCAAAATTCAGCACATCCTCTACAGCGCATCTTCAACCTGAGCCTGGAACAGGGGAGAGTCCCAAAGCTTTGGAAAACATCTTGCATCACCCCAGTCCCAAAGGTATCACGTCCTGGTAAGCTGAATGACTTCCGGCCTGTCGCTCTGACGTCACATGTGATGAAGACCATGTAGCGGCTGCTGCTTCACCACCTGAGGCCACAGGTCCACCACACCCCTCGACACTCTGCAGTTTGCATACTAGGAGAAGGTGGGAGCGGAGGATGCCATCTATATGCTACACCGATCCCTCTCCCACTTGGACAGAGGCAGTGGTGCTGTAAGAATTATGTTTCTGGACTTCTCTAGCGCCTTCAACACCATCCAACCTCTGCTCCTTAGGGACAAGCTGACAGAGATGGGAGTAGATTCACACCTGGTATTATGGATCGTGGACTATCTTACAGACAGACCTCAGTATGTGCGTCTCGGGAACTGCAGGTCTGACATTGTGGTCAGCAACACAGGAGCACCACATGGGACTGTACTTTCTACAGTCCTGTTCAGCCTATATACATAGGACTACCAATACAACTCGGAGTCCTGCCACGTGCAAAAGTTCACTGACGACACTGCTATCGTGGGCTGCATCAGGAGTGGGCAGGAGGAGGAGTACAGGAACCTAATCAAGGACTTTGTTAAACAGTGCGACTCAAACCACTTACACCAGAACACCAGCAAAACGAAGGAGCTGGTGGTGGATTTCAGGAGGCCCAGGCCCCTCATGGACCCCGTGATCATCAGAGGTGACTGTGTGCAGAGGATACAGCCCTATAAATACCTGGGAGTGCAGCTGGATGATAAAATGGACTGGACTGCCAATACTGATGCTCTGTGTAAGAGAGGACAGAGCCGACTATACTTCCTTAGAAGGCTGTCGTTCTTCAACATCTGCAATAAGATGCTGCAGATGTTCTACCAGACGGTTGTGGCGAGTGCCCTCTTCTACACGGTGGTGTGCTGGGGAGGCAGCATAAAGAAGAAGGATGCCTCACGCCTGGACAAACTGGTGAGGAAGGGAGGCTCTATTGTAGGCACGGAGCTGGACAGTTTGACATCCGTGGCAGAGTGACGGGCACTGAGCAGACTCCTGTCAATCATGGAGAATCCACTGCATCCACTGAATAGGATCATCTCCAGACAGAGGAGCACCTTCAGCGACAGACTGAGGAGATCGTTCATCCCCCACAATATGCGACTCTTCAATTCCACTGGGGGGGGGTAAACGTTAACATTATTCAAAGTTATTGCCTGTTATACCTACCTTGCACTCTCCACCCTGCATTTTTATTACACTTTAATTTAATATTATTTTTATCAGTATGCTGCTCCTGGAGTATGTGAATTTCCTCTTGGGGATTAATAAAGTATCTATCTATCTATCTATCTATCTACATCATCATCAGTGTTCACCCATTGCCTGCACGGGTTTTCCTCTGGGCACATATCCCCAAATATGTACATTTTAGTTTAATTGAGCTCTAACTGGCCCTATTTGAGTGTCGGTCTGTTGTACGCCTGAGCAACACCTGAGTTGGACTGGCGTCCTGTCCAAGAATGGTTTTTACTTTGTGTGCAGTCCTGCCATCCATTACCCAGAATTTGGATCAAACAGGTCCGCAAATTCAACTTCAGTTTATCTCATTAATTCTTCCAAGTGCTCTTCATTCAGTACAGTGTCAGGAGGCTGGCATCAGGTTCTCTCCTGTGCCTCATGCTTGGCTCAATCCTTTGTACCTTTTTTCATCCCTTTTTTTTCTGAAGCCAAAAGGCCTTAAGAGAAATTGGGAATCGTTTGTGCTGCAGCTCTTTGGGATGCAGTCACCTAAGGGAGATATGAAGCCTTCAGGGCGCCTCGTGTTTGACCCACTTATCATGGGGCAGGTCACTTTAGCTGTTAAAGATTATATCATTTCGATTTCTTGACCTGGACCTCCTCTGTTGTAATTAAGTAATTAAGAGTGATCGCTGCAGCAGTTTGTGCCTACTAAATGTGGCTGTCTTTGACTTTGGTATCCTGGTTTTTCTCAAGCATCTGAAAGATGTGCATTTTAAGTTAATTGGTACCATTAAACTGGCCCAGTGTGAGAGTGGGCTCATATCTTGTCCAAGGCTGTTTCCTGCTTTTTGCTCTGTCTTCCCTGAATTTTATTACGCAAGTCATATTGTGCTATTCTAAAAATGAGGTATCCTTTACAGGTGCTCCAGTGGTAGTGTTGCTGCCTTGCAGTAAGGAGACTGGGGTTTGGGTGCCACCTGTGTGGAGTCTGCATGTTCTCCCTGTTTGGGTTTGCTCTGGTTTCCTTCCAAAGACATGCAGGTTAAGTGAATTAGCATTGCAAAATGGCCCTAGTTTGTGTGCGTGTGTGTGTGTGTGCTTTGATGGCCGGGGCCCATGCCCGGCTGTGATGCCCCTTCTCTATATGTTCAAGGGGAGCAAGCATTAGCTGCACAGTACCTCCCCCGGACCACTTGGTGGCAGCCCCCATGGGTGAGTGTGGTGCCTCAGATACCCACAGGGCTCCATGGGGGATGGAGTTCTCCACAGCCCTGTTGGGATCCAGGGTGGCCACCAGGAGGCGTTGCAGGGGTTCCTGGGCCTGTCTGGGCCGTAGTTCAGCCACACCCGGAGGTGCCATCAGAAGCAGGAGGTCAAGCACCTGAAGCACTTCCGGGCGAGCTATGAAAGGAGCCACCAGCCACCACTCCAGGAGCCAGTGTCAGGATGAGGGAGGCAAAGCTGCCAAGGAGGAGTGGAGGACTTGAAGGGTTGATTTGTTGTTTTGTTGGATTGTGTTGTGGCTGTTGTCAGTCTGTGTCGGGTTGGGCGCATATATAGTGCCTTATTACAGTGTGTGTGTGTGCACCCTGCGATGGACAGGCACCATGTCCAGGGACTGTTCCTGGTTTCTGTCTGACCTTGCTGGGATATGCCAAAGCTTCCCTGTGACCCTGCTCAGGACAGGTGGGTTTGGAACATGGATGGGTGTGTGGCATCCTTTACATTTATTTCTTTTTTCTTAAAAGTTAAAATTTAACTCAACACACAGCTTCTATTAAGTCAACATGACTCTTGTTCCTTATTCTCAAAAGAAAATAGATTATCCTCAAGTTAAAAATGTTCAAATTAGAAATTTATTTTCTAAAGCACTGATAATAGTAAATCCCAAATCGGAGCTTCACAAACTAATTACTGCCAATGGCTGCCAATTACAGTGACTTACTCTTGGGCACACAGGCAGCCAAGTGATAATCGTGCCTTGCTAGATTTAAATAATAATATTTATAATAATAAAGATCGCCCTGCAGTGGGCTGGCGTCCTGCCCGGAGTTTGTTTCCTGCCTTGCGCCCTGTGTTGGCTGGGATTGGCTCCAGCAGACCCTCGTGACCCTGTGTTAGGATATAGTGGGTTGGATAATGGATGGATGGATAATAAAGATGGCGACGTCAGACAGTGGAGTCTGCAAAAGATGCTGATTGTGCCTTATTACCTAAAATTATATACAACGTGCAGATCGACATTGGGTGCCCCGGTGTATTGTTTCCCAAGTTCATGTCACATGCACAGAAGTCCCTGTATTTCTTACTTGTGTTCATAACTAATATGCAGTACTGTTCCCCATACGCTATGATCAACAACTATTACAAGCCAAACATGGACCTTACCTTGAAATGCCAAAAGTGGCTGGTGCAGCACTGACTGGCTTACCGGTGGCAGCAGCGATTAAAATTCTCCTAACATTCTTCTAAGTCCTAGAGCTGCTCCTCTGTTCACTCAGTGCCAGCAAGTGTCATGGTGCTCTACTGTGGTTTGATGCCCTGCCCAGGGTTGGTTCTTGCCTTCAGCCCCAGCTTATTAATGTAAAGGTTTGATCCTGAAAATAAACAGTAGGGATGATTAACGGACCTGAATGTTGCAGTACTTGTGTCTGATGCTCTCAGGGCAGGTGGTGGGATTCTGTGATATCAAAATGGACCAAGTTTTAATTTTGGAAAATAAACAAATGGGAAATTATTTTCACTCTACACAGTCTTAGAATTGATTATCAACATTTAACTGAGTGACAAGGACCAGGTTTTAAATTCTTCCCCTGAGATTGCACACTCTTGCCATGTCCTCTCCTGGTACTCTGACCTCCATTTCTAACACATGAGTGTGCCCTCCCCGTGATCGATTGGCACTGGGTCCATATTGGCTTCCTACCTTGATGCTGTCCCTTCTGAGTTGCACTGTGAAGTCCTTGAACTACGACTGCAACAAATAAAAAACAGAAAAAATACATTGATGTGTAAATACTATTCAAGCAGTTCATTTTAAAGTTCTTATTACTTAAATTGTGAATGTCATACAAGGAGTTTCTTTACAACTGAAGACTCTAGTCTGGCTCTGCATGAATGAGTGTGTGTTAGGTGCCCAGCAGTAGACTGCCACACCATCCAGGATTGGTCACCGACTTGCAAATGGATACGCAGGTCAGAAAATGCAAGGATCAAAGGAAACAACCGGATGAATGGCATTCTTTATGGTAAAATACACAAACAAAAACAGCAGCGCCTCCACCATTTTAGCCCTTTTCTAATTGTAGTGGTGACGTTGTACTGAATACGTGGGGGCGGACAGAGACAGAGTTCAGTTGATGTCACCAGTAAGCACACCGTTCCCAATGTCCAGAAGCGGCCTCTGCATGACTGACCATTTAGCTCATGCTGTAAGGTGTGACCAGTAGGGGGAGCCACAGACCCCAAACAAAACCACACAAGACAGTTCAGTGTAAAAAAACAAACACCTCCAATAAGTCCTTCCTTCCATCCGGCCCAATATGACGCTGCAAATACAGAAGTGTTGTCCTTCTTCTCTCCCAACTCCAACTCTGCCTGACTGAGGGTTGAGCTTCCTCATTTATCTTTGACCCGGAAGTGCTTCTGGTGCCACGGCACAGCCCAAAGGAAGTACTTCTGGGTCAATCAGAAGTCCTGAAAAGTAGGGCTTGTGTATGCCCTCAATACCCCCTGAAGGCTCCCATCGTACCCAACAGGGCTGCTCCACAGGACTACAATATCCAGCATGCCAACTGGGAAACCAAAGCCAGGAAGATTACCTTCTATTGATTTGGGGAAGAAACTGCTCCGCAAAGAATATCAACCCTAGTCCTTCCACGCTATGGGCGTCCCTGCCAGGTAAGGATTCAGGTTCTGTTCCATCCGAGATGCCAGTTCCCACGTGGTGTCTCTCACAAAGGAGACCACTACTGTACCAAAAGTTGTAGGTTCACTGCTGGCCACCGGCAGTTATCTCAGCGCAAATGTTTGAAGTGAGATGTTTAGTGGTGCGAGTCCACAGCAGTTCATTTGTCAGCCCCATGTTTCCTGCGCACTCCTCCTGTCCACGGGGCAAATCCCATCCTCGTCGCCAAATGAATTTCCATCAATCCCCATCTTTTCTTGTGCAACTTTAACGCTATACTGGGGAACCACTGAAAAATTGTTAAATGCGGATCAGTTTAAATATTTAAAACTTAGTGTTTATTACTTCTGCAATAAATATAAGATACCCCGATTAAAAAGAAACGGTGTCATTCTTTGTGTAACACTTATATTAAACTGAAATGTTTTCTGAAAGTCACTCATCAAATTGCCTACGCAGCATACAAAAATGTTAAATCAGGGTTCTGCTTCATTTTTCAAATATAATGATGTAAAGATTTTGGTGCAAACTAACACTGATAGAGCAGCTACAGATTGCTCTCCTTTCCAGCCATTACACTGTCTAGTGTGCTTTATTTCTGTGCCCCGTTTCTTCCATCATCTCAGCGTATTCAGGTAATCATTTTAATCATTTTTAGAAATTGCAGTCAGTCAGTGACCAACCTGCTATATCCTAACACAGGGGTCTGCTGGAGCCAATCCCAGCCAACACAGGGTGCAAGGCAGGAAACAAACCCCGGGCAGGGTGCCAGCCCACCGCAGGGCACACAAACACACACACACACCCAAGTAGGGACAATTTAGGATTGCCAATGCACCTAACCTGCATGTCTTTGGACTGTGGGAGGAAACCCACACAGACACGGGGAGAACATGCAAACTCCACCCAGGGAGGACCCGGGAAGTGAACCCAGGTCTCCTAACTGCAAGGCAGCAGCGCTACCCACTGCGCCACCATGCTGTCCCTGAAAAAAAAAAGTTAATACATGAAATTAAAATGATTACACGGGAAAGTTAAAGATCCTTGTACCATTGTTTTTTTTTCCAGGCACCAAATGCTGTGATTTTCAGCCAAATATGAAACAAGCCGTAAGGAGATTAAAGGCAGCAGTGTAAGCGTGCAGGTGCTTCACAAATCTTTGAACCCGTTTTCATTCACACACCGCTGTGTTGTGTCAAGTGAAGATATAAAAGAATGCGACTTTGACCTCATTTCAGATGAGGATATTGAATTTCGAGCCTCACCGGGGGACGCCCACATTCCTAGGTGAATGCCTACTCGTTTTATGAGACTGTAACCAAAACTCCATCCTCCGACACGGTGCCCCATACCCAACCTGCAGACCTCAAAAACAGAGATTTGCCGAGAACAATGGTTCTTTCTTTATGATGAACTATCATTGCTGGCATGAAGCGCAGGCCATTAAATACGACAATCTATTGAAATCCATCCTTCCCAAAGCCTTCGGAAGAGCCCATCGAAAGTGCGTAATACGTTGTTTATTTGAGTGAAAGGTCAAAGGTTTGCCATTGAAACTTCAATAGACACAGAGCAATGTTTAACTTATATGGTGTCTTTTATCCTGAGGGCTATGACAAAGAAGGCAATTAATCTAAAGTACACACCACTGGGATGGGAGTGGAAACCATATTACCTAAAGAAAACTCGTCTGGATGCACAGAGAACTTGCAAACCCCATATAGACTTGGATTTAAAACCAGGATCCCAGAGCTGTCGGGAGATATGGCTAAGTACGTTGCCACCCACCTGCTTAATAAAACATTATCTAAATAGATCCATCCATCCATCCATCCATTATCCAACCCGCTATATCCTAACTACAGGGTCACATGGGTCCTCTGGAGCCAATCCCAGCCAACAGAGGGCTTAAGGCAGGAAACAAACCCCGGGCAGGGCGCCAGCCCACTGCAGTTATCTAAACAGATAAATAAGATAATCATTTAACATAACATTGTATAATATTTACATATATCACATAACATTCTCAAATCTGCTAAATTCAGTTCCCGCACATTTGGTGTATATTTAAATATATTGTCGGAGATGGCTGGGGTGGCGACCCAGCCAGGACGCCCAGGAGGACCGGAGGAGGGCTTGCACCTTCCCCAGACTATGTTGGGGTGACCGCCCTGGTTGCTTTGGGGACCACGGGTACAGAGATTGGAAGCTCATCCCTGTTGGGGGCCGTGGTTGCCGCCAGGGGCGCCCCAATACCTAGATAGCCCTGGACCTCAGTACTCCCGCCGCACCCGGAAGTGCTGGGAGAAAGAGGATCGGGGACACCCGGAGTACTTTCAGGTACACAGCCGGTGCTTCCGCCACACAAGGGCATGTCGGTGGAAGGTCACTGGAAGACACCTGGAGCACATCCGGGTGGATATAAAGGGGCCGCCTCCCTCCATATGGTGGCTGGAGTCGGGTGGAAGAAGGAGGAAGTCTTGGAGGAGAGGAGTGGAGGCGGACCTGAGAGAAAGGCATTGGACTGTGAGGCCTGGACTTAAAGGGGTGATTGGTGCTGTGGCACTGGGTTGTGCTCACTTTATTGTATATAAATAGTGTAAATAAACGTGTGTTGGTGCAAAACATCATGTCTAGCTGTCTGTGTCCGGGCTGTACCCCACAATATACTGTACATCACATGATGGCAGCTTCCTCCATATCACTAGTATGTCACACATACAAAAGATTACTAAGATTGTGAACACGTAAAAACAAAGTTACATTTGTTCAAATACATTTATCCTTTTTAACATACCCTGTATAGAAGGCTGTGGATGAGGAGTGCGATGGTCTTTGAGGGATTCTGCAGCGGGTACTGGGAGAGTGGGGGGTTCTGGAACCCCTAATAAGGGCTATTAGGCTCCTGTATAATCACAATGAGATCAGTAGCTGCATACTCAGAAAAACATCAGCACCATTGCCAGTGGGTGTGGGACGCTTTGTCTCCTGCACCAGTTTGTGATATTCATGGACAGGATATCAAGGCACAGTCAGGGGGGTCCAGGTTGGTGACTTTAGAATTGTGTTACTGCTTTTTGCAGACAATGTGGTCCTGTTGGCTTCATCAGGCTGTGAACTCCAGCACATGTTGGGACGGTGTGTGACCGAAAGTAAGGCGGCAAGGATGAGGCTATGGTCCTTACTAGAAAAGAGGTGGACTGTCCTCACTTAGTCAGAGGTTACTGCCTCAAGTGTACGAGTTTAAGTACTTTCATAACAAGTGGGAAGAAAAGAGATGGTGAGATTGGCCGACAGAATGGGGCCGTTTGAACAGTTATGGGGTCCCTGTACCAATCTGTAGTGGTAAAGAAGGAGCTGAACCGTGTGAAGAGAAAAGAGGTAGCACAGGATAAAGTGTTAGGGTCCCAGTGAGATCCCTGTGTCGTAGTGTCAATGCTAAGTTAAAAAACATATAGCAAGTGCAAAAAAGATGAATGTCAAACTATCACCGAGTGTTAGCAAGCAAAATTTGAATGTTTTTTTTGCATAGCTGGGTTCCAACAGTCACAGTCCATTGGATGATCACTGACTTCCAGTTGAGTTATTTCTTTTACAGTGGGGTGACCAAAAGGGGCGGGACTTCCGTGGCATAGTGGATGGGACATCACTCATCTTGAGGTGGGTCCTCCTTCACTTTAGGGCTGGATCAGCAGGAGAAGTTTTTAGCCACGTCTCACCCTCATCTGTCCCCCAGTTTACATTGTGAGCCGAGCTTTCCACACACTAACGTAGTGCACATTTGTGGCAACTACTACACGTTAAGATGGTGTGGCATCCGGCCGGGGCTGGAGCCCAGCCGGGACACCCAGGAGGACCAGAGGAGGGATTGTGCCTCCTCCAGACCGCGAGGGGGCGTCCGCCCTGGTTATGTTGGGGGCCTCGGGTAAAGGGCTTGGGAGCCCAGCCCTGTAGGGACCTGTGGCCACTGCCAGGCGGCGCCCCGGTGCCTGGATATCCCTGGAGCTCAGCACTTCCGCCACACCAGGAAGTGCTGGGGGGAAGATGACAGGGGACACCCGGACGGCTTCCGGGTGCGCAGCCGGCACTTCCGCCACACAGGGGCGTGTCTGCGGAGGAGTGCCGGGAAGCAGTTGGAGCCCATCCGGGTTCCTATTTAAGGGGCCGCCTCCTTTCAGTCGATAGCGGAAATCGGGTGGAAGTGGACAGAGCTGGAGAGAGGACTGGAGGCGGCCAGGAGAGAGAGGCACGAAGGACTGTGTGGCCTGGACATTGGGGTATCAGTGCTGGAGGCATTGGGGTTTGTGTGCACTGAATATAACTGTAAATAAACGTGTGTTGGGTGAAATAAGATGTCCGCCTGTCTGTGTCCGGGTTCAAGTCCACAGTGGCGTAGTCAGCAGGATGCTCCACCTGGGTCAAGGTGGGGACCTGTTTTAAAAACAAATAATTCTGTGGACAACCCGGCGCAGCAGCGGACCCCACACATTCGCCGCAGTAGTGGCATGTGCACAACCCCGCGGGAGCGGTTTACGCCAGGGACTGCCGCTGGACCGCAGAATGGCCATCCCCGGGTGCGGAGGAAAGAGAACAGGCGTCGCCTGAGTGCAGCGGGCTCCGAGAGTCGCGCTGTCGCGATGGACGGCCCAGCCGGCGTAGCGACGCAGAAGGCCACACCGAGGCAGGGGCTTCGGAGTGACGGGATCCGGGAGGTGAGTGCCCTGCCCTGCAGTAATCGGCCCTTCGGGGTCGCACTTGCCTTGTTTCCTACAGGGAGGGATGATCCAGATTCAAATAAAATTGGTGGTGTAAAATGAGATGTACAGTGCACCAAATAAAGGGGTGTCAAACAGCATTGAGTCAGCACTTCTAGGTTTTGTGAAGGATAAAGCAAGACATAATAGACAGTCAAATAAATTCTGAATAAACAAATTATACAATTTTTGATAACTTCTTTATGTTGTAATTAAATAAGGCTGTGCAAAACCCAACGCCACATGTGTAGAAGTAATTGGTCCATCAGTAATGTGCCCATTTGGGTGTGTTTAGGGGCAAATACGGGGAAAATTGTGTCAGGTGTCCGGGGTTTGCCTGTTTCCTCCAGACTAGAGGTCATTGACACAGAAGAAGACAGGATCCTCCCAACATGACATGGATTTTACATACTGCTCACCTAGGACTATCCTTCAACCAGATGAGAATGTTCTGCTCCCTACCACACTACTCACTAATTTATTCCATGTGTCAGTTGTTTTCTGTGTAAAGGTAAACATTCCTGAATTTGGGTTACTTTTACCCATTACAAGTTTCCATCAGTGTCTCGGTGTTCTTGTTCAAAAATGTGATGTGAAATTTTGCATACAAGTTGATAAATATTTTGTATGTCTTTATTTGTAACTTGGACAAAGCAATGTAATATTAGTGTTACATTATTCATAAGAACAGCGATGGTTTTGATGGGTTAAGAACCCCTTCCCCCCTTTTAGGAATGAGTGTCTTTGTAATTTTACGACAGAGTTGGGAGAAGTGCCTCAGACCAGTTTGACCAGTGATTCTCTGCTAAAGTCTCTCTCTCAAACCCCCTCAGAAAAGCCAGGCTGCCTAACTGGAAAACTTTAGTTCAACAAATGGTTTTGGGGGGTGGCAGGTGTGAAGATGTTTTCTGCTCCCCCATTGGTCTGACGTATGGCTGTTTGGAACTGTCTTGTATCAGAAGCCTTTAAGTACCACGACACCCTATTGGCTGAACGGGTTGGATAGAAAACCTATAAATTTTCTTGCTTTACCTCGCTCTCTCTCTCTTACCAAACTGATGAAAGACCATCTCACACACCATGAAATGAAAAGGACAACACAATGAAGACCACAGCTTGGCAGCCATATTGAGACAGGCATGCGGCCTGTCCTGAACAACAACAACAACAACAACATTTATTTATATGGCATATTTTCATATAAATAATCAGAGGTGGGTAGAGTAGCCAAAAATTGTACTCAAGTAAGAGTAGCGTTACTTCAAAATAATATTACTCAAGTAGAAGTAAAAAGTAGTCATCCAAAAAATTACTCAAGTAAGAGTAAAAAACGTATTTGATGAAAAGACTACTCAAGCACTGAGTATCTGATCTTAATAAATGATTTATTTTTTAGAAATGTAATAAGACAGACAAAAATATAAAATAATGTGCAAATTCTGCTATTTCCAAAAAATGAGTAAAAATAAATAACATGTTTACAAAATAAAGATGCAGAAATAACACAAAGTTCCAAATCTCAGTTTTTCACAACAAAGCTTTTGCAGCCGATACCTACAGTAAGTAACGTGTATGTTTGAAAAGTGCAAACTACTGACAATGACGAGATATCCTGTACACTGACAGTATAATACTGCGTATTCACTTGCCCTCCAAATAGCACAACTGATAGAAAATAATATTAGAACAAGACAGCTTGTGCACGAACAAGAAGTCTCACTTTACCGTGACTGTCTGTGTCTGTGCATGTTTGGCTAAGACGTGCTTGTTCTTCACTCAGTGAAGTGATGGTTAAGCTTCAGCAGGAGTTGGCTCTCAAGGTTCCTGCAGCAAAGCTGTGACCGTCTAGCAGTGATCAGGAGACCTGTATGATTAAAAAATCTCTCACAGGCTGCAGACGCAGGAATTAGTGTGTGGTCATGTGACTGCATGGTTACGTCTGATTAGTGAAACGGAGTCATGTGATTATTGTTGCTACGTCTGATTGGTGAAACAGTCATTCAGTAGATCTATAGTAAAATATAGCGTATATAAATGAGTAAATGGAAAAAAATAAACGAGTCAAGTGTTGCCCAATGTAGCGGAGTAAGAGTAGCGTTTCTTTTTCATAAATGTACTCAAGTAAAAGTAAAAAGTATGGTGCAGTAAAACTACTTGTAGAAGTACAATTTTTTAAAAAAAGTTACTCAAGTAAATGTAACAGAGTAAATGTAACTTGTTACTACTCACCTCTGCAAATAATGTAGCTCAGTGCTTTACATGATGAAGAAAGAGAAAAAAAAAGACCAAATAAGAATTAAAATAAGAGAACACTAATTAACATAGAATAAAAGTAAGTTCCAATGGCCAGGGAGGACAGAAAAAACAAAAACTCCAGACGGCTGGAGAAAAAATAAAAT
Source organism: Polypterus senegalus (assembly GCF_016835505.1). Lineage (NCBI taxonomy): Eukaryota > Metazoa > Chordata > Cladistia > Polypteriformes > Polypteridae > Polypterus > Polypterus senegalus. The sequence continues at coordinate 31,120,974 of NC_053160.1, read as the reverse complement.
CTGCAGGGGTTCTAGGCCATGAGACCGCCCAGCCCCTTGTAGGCATTCTGCCAAACATAAATGATATCAATCAGTCCTCATGGTATTCAGGGTTCTCATGGAAGAACTTGATGATGATGGTCACGTGGACTTTTGGCCACTAATCCATCAATGGTGCTTTGATAAGGTGGTCATGGCGCAGGTCGCCACCACAGAAAACCGGAAAAAGAACAGAAGAGAGAGTAGGGGTTAGTATGGATTTTGGAGCCACCATGAATAGTAATGATAATTAATTGAAAATACAGAGCATCAGGATTAAACAAAAAAGAAGTTATGAGAAGGCCATGTTAAAGTAATGTGTTTTTAGCAGTTTTATAAAGTGCTCCACTGTATTAGCCTGGCAAATTCCTATTGGCAGGCTATTCCAGATTTTAGGTGCATAGCAGCAGAAGGCTGCCTCACCACTTCTTTTAAGTTTAGCTCTTGGAATTCTAATGAGACGCTCATTTGAAGATCTAAGGTTACAATTTGGAGTGTAATGTGAAAGGCATTCTGAAATATAAGATGGAGCTAATTATTTAAGGCTTTGTAAACCATAAGTAGTATTTTAAAGTCAATTCTGAATGACACAGGCAACCAATGTAGTGACATTGAAGAAAGCTGACCACAAATGATGCCTTAACTAGAGACATTTAAGTAACTAACAAGTTTGTGTGCTGCCTGAAACTACAGCATTTATCAGGTTGTATGCCTGCCAATATTCAAATGTACTTTGCATATTGCTTTTATTTATGAATATTATCAATAATACATTATTTAAATTGTAACTTAAGTCCTGCTTGTCTTTTACTACACCTGTTTGCCTGGGGTTATAAATGTAGAAAGGAAGGTGGGGAGAAGTTATATACTATAATACCTTATAAACAGTGGTAAGTCTGGGAGATTTGAGGCATTCTGACAAAGGCTACATATTAATAATACAATAGGGAAAGTAGAGCAATATATTACTCTACTAAGACAAAACAAAAAATAATGTTAAAATAAAAGCTGGGATCCACTCTACTAATTCCTTTCATAATTTAAAAAACGTAATGTCCGTTTGTTTAACCTGAAGTGGTTCGGCTCCTTCAATCATTCCTCGTAACTCATGTATTTAAGTGCTGTCGTCAGCCTAGCCACTCTTGTCAGGATTTTCAATAAAACCAACACCGTACACAGTAGTCCAGATAAGGTCTCACCAGTGTGTCATACAGGGTCAGCCCTTCCAAAATAGGTGACTGCCTAGAGTGGCACTTGAGTCAAGTGCTTTAAACTATTATGTAACCAATTAGAAACTTGATGGCAGGGCACATCATCCTAGTCAAGTGGAATGGCCAATGAATGTTTCGGTTCCAGCTCTGACCACCAACTGCTGACTTTGTGGCGCTGGCTTGTCAATCGACAGAGAAGTTCAGCATATCAAATCGAGAGAAACTGACTGAATACAAAGCAAGGTGACGGGTAAAAGCAGGCATTCCAAAAACACAAATGCGAGAGAGAGAGAGGGTGCAGCTTTGCAAAGCTAAAACTGATGGAAAAGAAAAGAAATCTCTCCACTGTACAATAACAAAAGACCGTCTTAATGGACAGGCTATAATTTCAGTAGAGTATGAACTGGGAAAGAAAATTGAAATAGAAGATGCAGTCAAGATCTTTTCAGTCATAACAGTCTAGTCTGCACACTTCTGAAAGGTAAGCTTAATTACTGTAATAATACAATTAATGTGATTATATTGTTTTAGTCATTGAAGTATGCTGTCAGTCTTTTCTGGAGTTTTTTCCCATAGTCTACCAGTTTCTGTCTGTTAATACCTGTGTGAGAGAAAAGAGAAAGGAACATTACATTACCAAGAGATTTACAACAGTGCAGGATATGTGTATCAAACTGGGATTAAAATGTTGGAAATCCTGCAAGACTCAAGCTGTCCCATTGCACGCGCCACAAGTGTTAAAGGTGGAAGTGCCATGGCGCTACACTATTTATTATTTATATGGTATGTTACTGTCCATTGGTTGTGATGTCGGCAACTCAAAGGGATGGCACAATTGTATTTTGACTAGAGCAGCAGAATCACATGAAATTATACAGCTTACTGTAAGCATAACCTCCTTTGACTTGTAGTGCTGACTAGCGAATTTTCATATTTTTTCTGACATTTGACTATGATTTTGGCCTTTCTACTTCGTTTTGACAAAATCTTTGATTGCATCTCTCACTGTGTACTTTCTTCTTTGATATCACAGAGACACGGTGGTTTGCAATGCTGCTGCACAACTCAGGTCACCTTTTTAGCCACGATAATCGGTCCAGTATAGTTGGCAGAGGTTTTGCTAGACGACACTTTAAAGATGAAGGCAGAGGTTTTGCTCAACGACACTTTAAAGATGAAGGCACCATTCTAATACAGTCAAATCTAGTTCAGTTAATCCTTCCCAATTGACTTTAATGCAGTTCACCAAGTTCGACGAATATCACTAACATTACCGTGATTTCGGGGAACTCAGGCTGAAGTGAAGTTTGCAATGTTCACTCATCACTATTGACTAGTCGTCCACACATCATCCTACAGTTTATGACATAACATCTTATTAGCCTCCTTAATGGCTTCTGTACACTGTCTGGATGTAGATAGTGACAAGTCCACAACAACTCCAAGCTCCTTCTCATAAGATGTACTATCAGTTTCAGACCACTCAATGCATATTCAAATCTAAAATCTATTCTTCTGTTATGCTTTACATTTACTTGCATTAAATTCCACCTGCCAAAGTCCGTATTCTGCTCCAGTTCATCTGCATTGCTTCTGCTGATCCTAGATTATCCACTGTTCCACCTAGTTTGTTATCATCTGCAAACTTAACCAGCTTATTGATTATATTTTTGTTCAGATCACTTGCAGCGTCCCTGTCTTCTATCAATGAACTGGCAGATAGACGTTTGAGCAAAAAACTGGGAAATGCACGTAAAAATATAAAGCAAAATGAAATCAAAGCCCAACATGCGATACAATAATTGTGGTCAAGAGAACAAGAGGGTCAAAACTGATTGTACACGCGAGAAAAGAGCACAAAGATAAACTTGGAAAACTTCACAGATTTGGTATCTGCAGACCAGATAAGGATTTGCACTCATAGCCGTCTCTTTATTCCTTACCATCAATTATGTTTGTGTCCCAACTTCAGTGACCACACCACAGGAAACACTAAAAGCAGACCTAATGTGCATAAACACTGTCAGCCTTTGAAGACCCAAAACCATACCAAACAAGCCAAACCTGCTTGTCTAAATCCATGCTGACTGTTCTCTAATTCACCAGTTCTTGGCATGTGCTGCTTCATCTTTTCCCTGATAATACTTCTATAAATTTACCTATGATGCACAATAACTATAATGGCCTATAGCTACTTGGATCAACTCTAATCACCCCCTTTACAAAGTGGGATAATATTTGGTAGCCTACAATTTTTAGGGATTTCCTCAGTGCACACCTCTATCTCTATCCCAGCCTTCTGCTGTTATGCACCTAAAATCGTGAATATCCTGCCAATAGGAATTTGCCCGGCTAATACAGTAGAGCACTTAAAAACACTGCTGAACACACATTACTTTAACATGGCCTTCTCCTAACTTCACTTTAACTTAATCCTGATACTCTGTATGTTCAATTCATCATAATAACTATTCATGGTGGCTCTGAAATCCGTACTGACCCCTACTCTCTCTTCTGTTTCTTTTTCCGGTTTCTTTGTGGTGGCGGCCTGCGCCACCAGCACCTACTCAAAGCACCGTGATGTTCCTACATTGATGGATTAAAAGCCAGAAGTCTACGTGACCATCTTCATCAAGCCTTTCAGTGAGAACCCTAAATCCAAAGAGGACTGTTTCATTTATGTTAGGTAGAATGCCCAGAGGGGACTGGGCGGTCTCATGGTCTGGAATCCCTACAGATTTTATTTTTTTCTCCAGTCGTCTGGAGTTTTTTTTTTCTGTCCACCCTGGCCATCCGACCTTACTCTTATTCTATGTTAGTTAATGTTGATTTATTTTATTTTCGTACTGTGTCTTTTATTTTTCTATTCTTCATTATGTAAAGCACTTTGAGCTACATTTGTTGTATGAAAATGTGCTATAAAAATAAATGTTGTTGTTATCTGCTACTTTAAGTCAGTCCTCTTTTATCACGGTAGAGACCCAGAGTGACTTTACTGTCTCCCTTATAATTTTTATCATGTAGCCCCTACCCCTAAAAAGTTCAATACTTTCTATTTCTTTTACATCTATTACCCCAGTCAACTAGAGAGAAAGTTACACATTTACTTATGTATTATCAATCAAATTTTTTAATATTATAGCTACTGTAGTGCCATAAACAAAACCAAATTGAACGCGGCTCTGCACACCATACAACTTGATAGTGGTCGATGCTTTGTTTCAGGTGGCATATAAACTTGTAGTTGCATTGCTTCTCTCTGATCAGCTCTCATCAGGGCATCATCTGGTCTGCACTCTTCATAGCCAGCCCGTTGTCTGACTTTACACAACTTTCTTCCTTAGTGGCTTGTTGCAGTCACATTGGCCGGGCCTCAAACTTTCTTCCTGGATGCGTGTGGCTTATAAAATGTAAAGTGTCCTTGCACACCCGGTCAAATCTTCTCCTAACAAAAGGTCTTATCTGATCTTGTACGTTGTAAATGTCCATAAGTAGAGATTGGCTCATACAGCGTCCCTGCATTTTAAAATTGGAAATGTATTTTCCTGCCTTTTTATACATTTTAAAATATGATAGACATCTCTCTATTATAAAATAAAAATCTTGGAAGGCTTGGAAGGAGACGAGATATGATTTTCTCGGAGACACTTGAACATCCCGCGAGACAAGGCAGTGAGACAAAAAGACAGCTGCTGTACGGGCTTTTAAATGTTCGAAGAAATGCGAGTGGCAGAGACGGCCATGGGTGGGCGAGTGAAGCAAGCAGGGGCCCCCTAGTTAATAAAAAAGAAAGCTATACTAATCAATATGCTAGATCAAGGGTGGGCAGTGTCGGTCTTGGAGAGCCACAGTGGCTGCAGGTTTTTGTTCCAACCCAGTTTCTTAATGAGAAGTCAATTATTGCTGCTGAAGCACTTATTGCTTAAGTGACATTTTGATGCTTCATTTTAGTGGTCTCACTTGTTAAGGTTCCCCATCCTTAATTGCTTATTTTTGTCTTAAACAGCTGCATTCACTATTTTAATGGCTCCTTAGTAGCAATATGATGTAAATGACAAAGCAGCCAGCAGTTCTCCAGCTAGCTTGTTTCCATTTACATCTTTGTGTTGTGTGTTCACTGTTTGATTGAATAAAACACTTAATAGAAAAATGTGATAGATTGAAAATTATCCGTTTTAGGCTTCAAATCATTTGGATGATATCCTTGGTAAGGAAAAAATCTACGATATAAGAACCTTACATTGCAGACTAATAAGCCATAAAATTAAGTAAGGTCTGAGGTTGGCAAGGATTGGCTTCTAATTAAGCAACTGGGTTGGAATGAAAACCTTCAACCACTGCGGCTCTCCAGAACCAACATTGCCCACCCTTGTGCTAGATATTCTTCTCCATTACCGGACACCCAACTCTCTTTCACCTTCTTTTTGTTTATTTACAGTCTCTGGGACTCAATGACTATAAAAACAACACCAGATGGCTCCTGATGACAAAGGTGAGCTCAGGTGGCTCCTATTTAGGTAGGCAAACCACCAGTCTGTTAGTGAGGGTACAAGCAGAGCTCTTCTGCATTACAATGCTTTGTCTGTGTATGAAGTATGAGCCAAAAGAGATCTTGGGTTTGCTTATGTTGTTAAGCAGCTATTTATTTTCCTATGCACATTGACTCCATCTTCTTAATCTGCACAGCTGAAATCACAGATGATAAACGTTTCCCACTGAGCGCTGTACCAAAATTCCACAGCTGCTGGGAATCACACATTACATGCTCTTTGTTCCTAGCATTGCAAGCACTGCACAACACTTCAAGAACGTTTCTCATTACTCAGAGATTAGGCAACTTGAGAATAAAGCATGCCAAGTGATGCATCAGTGATTTTTCAGCCTTGCTCTGCTCCTCTAACTATTGAAGCTCTCCAGATGAATGCTTCAAAGAGGTTAGCTTCTTTGTTCCGAGGGGCCGATATCTTCACAGAAATGTGTTTTCACACTGTTTATATAGTTATGTGGGCTTGACAAGCAGAAAAAAAAACGCAATACTCTGGAGATGCATGCATTGAAAACTGCTTTTCATATTTAAGAAGAGCAGAGGTTACTTCTGTTGCAAACAAGAAGCCTGGCAACCTTGTAGTCTGAGTCAGCCATGACCTGGATTTACCCTGAGAAGAAAGTGACATCTGCCAAGAAATTCCTTTTTTTTTTTTTTAAATTTGAGCCTCCTGCACTTTCTGATGTTTCCACTGACTGTAACCCTTTGAGTCAGAGTATTATTTACTTGTGGTAAATCGAGTAAATGCTTTCTATTAAGGAGCGTACTGCATTTATTGAGGAATGAATGTCTACAGACTGACAGACATTTGTCACATTGTCAAGTTCTAAAGTGAGACTTTTAATACATTACTGCACATCCACCATGTTTGTTACTTGATGCTGTGATGTGTAAAATACACGTTGTAATCTGTGTCTTTGTATGTTTGCTCCTATTGTATACATGGGATTTTGTTTCAGTTTGTAATTATTATATTATTGTTCTGGAGACATCACTGTGTGTTCTGTTTTTGATGCTGGGACAATCTCAAATTCTTTATAATTCCGGGTCACATGATATACAAGGCTTATCTACAGTGGACTGAAAAAGTATTGAGACCCTTTCACTTTCTACACTTTTTATCTCATTCTTCCTAGCAGGTCCTCTGAGGCTCCATCTGCAAACTTCCATCTTCAGCTCTCTCCACAAATGTTCTATGCCAGCGTTTCTCAGCCTTTAAGTATTTGCGACCTGAGTTTTCATAACAGTTTTAATCGCGCCCCCCTAACATTTATTTGAAAGGAGCCCACTAATACCAGTTTGTTCTTTTTTAATTAATGATACATCATAGATGCATATTTTATTATCTGCGGTGGGCTGGCACCCTGCCCAGGGTTTGTTTCCTGCCTTGCGCCCTGTGTTGGTTGGGATTGGCTCCAGCAGACCCCCGTGACCCTGTAGTTAGGATATAGCGGGTTGGATAATGGATGGATGGATATTTTGTTATACCTATTTAATTTTTATCGACATTTATCTAACTCTATATTAATTTTTCTAGTATCAGAATGTAGTTTAAGTTAATTTATGTATTTTTCATATTTTTGATTCTTGTTTTCTTTTTTTCATATCTTCGCACCCCCCTTTTTTGTTACTTTGCGCCCCCCTAGAGGGGCCCGCCCTACAGTTTGAGACCCACCGTTCTATGGAGTTTAAGTCTGGGCTTTGGCTGGGACACTCAAAGACACTTGTCCAGAAGACACTCCAGCATTGTGCCGGTTGTATACCTCTGGTCATTGTCATGTTAAAAGCTGAACTGTCACATCAGTCTGAAGGAGTTGGTTTTCTTTAAGGACTTCTCTGTAGTTGGCTGCATGCATCCTTCGCTTCAATTCTGACCAGCCTCCCTGTCTGTTTCACTAAGACGCACCCCCATAGCATGATACTTCCACCACCATGCTTCACCATAAGAATGGTTTCAAGCAGGTATTGCGCAATGCTTCGTCTTCATCAAATGATGTGCTTAGTGTTCTGCCCAAAGAGTTATATTTTTGTCTCATCAGATTAGAGAATCATTTTCCTCATGCTCTCCGAGTTCTTTAAACTGTTATATGCCTTTTCTATCTACCCATAATAACATGAACGGATGATTGATGGAGTGCTGCTGAGATGGTCATCCTTCCAACATGTTCTCCTAACTCATTAGAGGACTTGTAAAGCTCTTATAGAGCAACCATGGGGTTCTTGCTCACCTCCTTGATCAAGGCCCTTCTTGTCTGGTTGCTGAGTTTGACTAGACGGTCAGCTCTGGTAAGAAACATAGTGCTCCAAACTTCTTCCATTTCAAAATATCTAAGGCCGCATTGCTCCTGCTAACATTTAAAGCTTGAGAAATGGTTTTCTCCTGTTGCCCTGATCGATGCCTAACCACAATGTGATTGCTGAGGTCTACGGAGAGTTCTTTGGACTTCATGGTTTGTTTTTTGTCCTGACATACAGTGTGAATTGTGGGACCTCATATACACAGTTGTGTCCCGGTCTAAAAGATGTTCAGTCAAGTCAGTTTGCCACAGGAGAACTCCATTTAAGATGTAGACACATCTTAGGGAGAATTAAAGCAAACAGGATGAGACCGATGCCTGGAGGACCCTGGACCTCAGCACTTCCGCTGAGGGGAAGAGGAACAGGGACACCCGGAGTGCTTCCGGGAAGACAGCCGGCACTTCCGCCACAGTGGGGTGTGTCGGTGGGAGATTTCTGGGAACACACCTGGAGCACATCCGGGTGCTTATTTAAAGGGGCCACCTCCCTTCAGAGCTGGACTTGAGTCGGGTGGTCTCTGGAGGAGAGAAAAGAGGCGATCTGAAGAGACAGAGAGAGAAGGCATTGTGTTGGCCTGGACTGAGGGGTATTGGGGGCTTGTGAGTACTTGTTGTGAAGGATGGAAGACCACAATAAACATGTGTGGGGTAATACTAACGTATCTGCCTGTCTGTGTCCGGGTCATATTCCACAGTATATAAAAGAAAGAGTTCAGTATTTAATTGTTAGACAATCTGCAAACTTTTCTGGAAACTTGTTTTTGTTTTGTCACTCTGGGTTATTGAGTGTAGATTGATGAGCAGAAATAGAAAACTCATCCACTGAGTGAAAGGGGTCAGAATGCTTTCTGAATCCACTGTATAAATGATGGCAGCTCACGACTTTGGACATTTACGTATTGGTCCTCTTTCTTTCAAACCTTTCAAAGATATTTCTTATTAGTGTTAGTGGAAGCTGAAAGGCACTTCCAAGAAGACCCAAGTGCTAGGACCTCTTGATTGTTCATTTGACTTTGATTTTTGTTGTGTGTTTTGAGGGGCTCCAGCAGACCTCCGTGACCCTGTAGTTAGGATAAAGCGGGTTGGATAATGTAAGGATAGATGGATGTTATGCTCAGACTATATAATGCACTAAAGAGAGCACATCTGGAGCACTGTGTGCAGTTCTGGTCACCATGTTACAAGAAAGACAGCAGCAGTTGAAGCCGTGCAGAACAGAACAACCAAGTTCATCCCAGGACTTGAGGACATGTCATACTCTGACAGACTCGGACAATTAAACCTGTTTACCGTATATATATATTCGCGGATAAGTTCTTCCGTGGATAAGTGGGGACTTGCTTTTACAGTATAGTTTCTGGTATTTTATAATGTCTGTCGTATAAGTTGACTGTGGAAAACTCACGCTATTGGTCCAAGGGATTATGATATGCTAAAGAAAACACTTCTTTACGCAAAGAGTTGTGAGGATCTGGAACAAACTACCAGGACATGGAGTTGAAACAGAAATCTGGACAATCTTTAAGAAAAATCTGGATGAGATATTGGAAAAGCTTAGCTGTTAGCTAAACAAACTAGGCTTGATGGAGTATTTAGTTTTCTCTTGTTTGTCAAACCTCCTTCTGTTCTTACAATCTTATTATCTTATTTTTGTTTGCTTGTGTTGATTTTTTTTTGTCTTTTTTGTTCTTTATGAATCACTAATGCAGACAATCAAGGTAGAAACAACCTCTCTTTACTTTCTCTTCCTCTTAAGATCAAACGTGATCTCGTTACAAGCCACATAACCACATGGCATGAATCAAACTGCCAAATAACAATGTTAAGAAAGAAGTAAAAATAAAGAAGTCTAGCTTATTTGGTTCCTGCCTTGAGCCCAGTGCTGCTGGCATAGGCTCTGCTCCCTGCAGTCTAAGACTGGATTAAGTAGGTTCAGTAATTTAAGATGGTCATTTGAGTGCCGGTCTTGTGCTTTGAACATCCACATCCTTACTGCCCTTTCTTATTGAAAAGCAGACATTAAAATTGATATGAATGTTTTGTCTGATGTCTGGCTCACATCTCTGCTTTCTCTTCCACTGTTTTTGCAGGCCACATAAACAGACAGAAAGATGCACACTTTCCAAGAACAATTTAGACAAAGAAGTAAAATTAAAAGGCCTTGTGGTTGCTGGACTTAAAGGAATTATTTCTGGCAGAAGACTTTGGGCTAATGCTGATAGTCATCACCAGAAACATTAGATGTGGATGTAATTGCTGGGACAGATTAGGACATGCAAGCATTTTCATGGACGTCTGCGGAGAACACAATGAAGATGGAGATGTCTGCGTCACCATATAAAAAGAGCTACCAAGCTCTTAAGGCACCAGGCACAGCGGCCTTTATGTTATACTAGCCAACCCCCGGCGTAGCATACGCCACATAATTATCAACGTCTCTTGTGCGCCTGTGTGCGTGTGTCTCTTGGCGCCTGTGTGCGTGTGTCTCTCTCGCGCGCCTGTGTGTGTGTGTGTGTGTGTGTGTGTGTGTGTGTCCTGTGTGTGTGTGTGTGTGTGTGTGTCTCGTGTGTGTGCGCGTGTGTGTGTGTCTCTGTCTCTCTCTCTCACTCTCTCGCGCGCCTGTGTGCGTGTGTCTCTCTCGCAGCCTGTGTGCGTGTGTCTCTCGCGCGCGTATGTGTCTCTCTGTGTGTGTGTGTGTGTGTGTGTCTCTGTCTCTCTCTCTCACTCTCTTTCTCACTCTCTCTCTCTCTGTTGCGTGCCTGTGTGTCTCTGTCTCTCTCTCTCGCGAGCGCCTGTGTGTGTGTCTTGATTAATGAAAACATTCTTGGCAAATGATTTCGCTCTCGCTCGAATTGTTGGTGGGCGGGGCTCTGTCGTGCGTATCCCATGGTCTGTCTTGCATGCCATGGTCAGCCACTTAGTGAATTGTTGGTGGGAGGGCTCTGTTGTGCGTATCACATAGTCTGTCTTGCGTGCTGCTTCTTGCATGCCCTGGTCGGCTGCTTAGTGAGTTATATATTCTTGATTAATGAAAACATTCTTGGCAAATGCTTTCGCTCTCGCTCGAATTGTTGGTGGGCGGGGCTCTGTCGTGTGTATCGCATGGTCTGTCTTGCGTGCCATGGTTGGCCGCTTAGTGAATTGTTGGTGGGCGGGGCTCTGTGGTGCGTATCCCATGGTCTGTCTTGCATGCCATGGTCGGCCACTTAGTGAATTGTTGGTGAGCGGGGCTCTGTGAGTTGCCAGGTGTGGCTCTGCCTTGCATGCGTCTTGCTTTCCATGTCTTGCATGCGTCTTGCTTGCCATGGACTTAATGAATTATACTGTATATATAGATATAGTGCCTTTCTAAAGCAAACACCATCTAAGTGTACCTAAAGATACTTCTGAAAGACAGAAAGGTGGAGTTCCTTGGTCAGGTACACATAGTGAGATTTAAAGTCCACTTCCTAAGCCAGTAGGCCCCGGTGGTCTGCCTTTTGTTCCTCCCATTCAATGCTAATTGCTGTTAACACCACCCATCCAGGAGTAAGTAGTAACAGAGGACAAAGTGTCCAACCAGCATGCACCACATCACCACTCTAGAGCACTACGATAAATAAAAACATAATAAAATACAGAACTTCATTTTATTTAATAGAAAACACAACTCTGCTTACTTGATGTACTCCTTGCCCAGATTCCCATGCCACTTGTTCAGCAATTCTCCCAGTTCCTGAAACCTTACCAGAAAAACTCAACTCTAGAAATTGTTTAGCATAGATGAAGATATCTGGACTTTCTTCAGGGTTTGTCTGTTATGCTACTCAATTCTGTGTCATCTGCAAACTTAAGTACTTCTTTCAAATACATTGTAAAGAATTGTGGCTGCTGCTCTGACCAGCACCATCCCTTTCTCTCTTAAGGTACCATACTGTACTGTTATCTACATGGACGCACGGTGTTTCTGGAATCCCTGTCTCTCATAGTTTGATCTTTAGCCTCTTGTGAGGTATCTGCAAACTGTTTTGAAGACTTGCGCATATACAAAAATAACACATTTGACAGTCAAGAACTGACCATTCAGTCCATCAAGCTTGTTTACGTAGTTGCTGGGTAATTTGCTCCAATATCTAATCCATATACTTCTTGAAGTTTCCCTTTTCGCCACACGATTCAGCAGTTTGTTTCCAGACTTCCAGGAATCTTTGTGAAGAAATGCTTTCTGGCTCCAGCCTTAAGTGAACTTCCTCTTAACCTCCTACAGTATGCAACTCCCTGGATAATTTCAGAATCTGGAAGACCCTGATTAGGTCTGTGTGCAGCCTTATCATTACTGAACCAAAAAGGGTGAATTCCCCTTAGCACACACTTGGCAAAGCACACACAGATAACAACTGGGCACTCAATATAATATTGTACACTTTGCTATTGCTACTGTTAATGCTTTTGTAGCTTCCTTATAAAATGCATGATGTCCCCATTTACATCCAAGTTGACAGTTCTATGATACACCATACTAGATATTAGTTTCTCTGTTTTCTCTTATATAATTACTCCCCTTATTTTTCCTGGGATACACGTTTAGCTGACTGGTTTATACCTTCAAGGTCACCACACATACTCTCTTACATCTTACACTATTTGCTATGTTTTGACTTTAGGACTTTCTAGTATATGGCCATGTCATATAATTCTCAAATCTGCTTAATTCAGGTCAGGTTCACTGGGGTCTCAGTCTGTTCCTGCAGCATTTGACACAAGGCAAGCACTCTAGACAGGGTGTCAGTCCATCGGAGGGCTCACTAACATGCCAATCCATTCATACTTGTACTCTTATTGGAGATAATCTGGAATCCCCAACCTAGCCAGCTCAGATCTGAAGATGTGAAAGAAAATAAGAGTACTAAGTGAAAAATTCACACATACTCAGAGTAACAATGCAGGAACTCCACATTGACAATACCCAGATGTGGAAGTCAGGCCAAGGAAGCTAGATTTGCGAAGCAAGAGCAACAGTGCTTGGAGTGGGCTGGTTCTCCTTCACTCCATACCAGAACTTCCCTCTTCTGCCCTTGTGAATACCAGCACTTCAACTCACAACAAATCCATATTTAGAATAACAACCTATACTCACCCCCCATAAAATATCCTCTATATTTTCAGACTCTCTATTATAAAAGAAAATCTTGAGACGAGACGAGACTATTGTCAGGAGATTTTTTCAAGTGCTGCGAGACAAAACTATTATCAAAAGATTTTTTCAAGTCTCACCCTCCTCTCAAACATTTACGATTAACAGACCACGTCCATGGTCCTTTCACCTCTCATTCATGTGAAAGCTTTTGTCAGATACAGTTCCTGCGCTCTCAGCTCTTATACATTTTTACATTTTCCTCACTTTAAGTTCCCAATAAAGAAGACTTATTATGTCCAAATCTTATTTTGGTCACTCCTCCGAAAACCCCTCTTAAATGGTGATACAATGGGAAACAAATACAGTTTTTATTTTTTTACCTCCTCTTTTCTTGATCAGCTGCTGGCTTGCTGCTGCTGCCGTGCTGCGTGATCTGCATCTTGCGTGGCGCACTTCTGTCATATCACCTATGTCTATATATTAAATCTTTCTTCGTTTTTACCTTTCCATCAATATTGAATTGAATTTTGATTCCGTGTTTGGAATTATATTATGACAATGCAACGTATAACTGCCCGTGAGTGAATATCGATTCTTTCTCTCTCTCTACAAGAAATGTGTCTAAAAAATAGCATTCACAGAAATGAGAAATGATTTCTCTCACAGGAATACACTTTCACCAAACAACAAATCTTTTAATTCTCGCGGATACACCTCTTCATTGGAAAGAAACACTACTTTTTTTATCCCTGGTGGAAACACGAGTTATACGATATACAAGTCTCCGTCTTAAAGTTTAAATCTGAACAATATATTTGATCTCTTTTCCCTGTTCCATTATTTCATCGAGTAATAATTTCTGTTTCTTTGCGCTAATGCAATCTTTACTATAATTTTTTGAGACTTTCGAATTTTCGTACTTCCATTATCTCTAACCTGCTTTACATGTGTACTGTGCCAATGTTTTTGGAATCTTTTAATTCACGCAAGTACGCTTCTTCATTGGGAAGAAACACTACTTTTTTTTATCCCTGATGGCAACACGAATTATACAATCTATAAGTCTCCGACTTAAAGTTTCAATCCGAACAATATATTCGATCTCTTTTCATTGTTCCATTATTTAACCAAGTAATAATTTCCATTTGTTTGTGCTAATGCGATCTTTACAATCGCTCTTTGTTTTATTTCCGGCCCCGGGTGTGGTTAAGTCTCACAAAGACTCGCCATGAAAGTGTCTCTCTGAGTAAATCACGTCTCGTTTCCTTCCAACCTTCCAAGATTTTTTTTTAATAATAGAGAGATTTTATTTATACTTGCTGTTTTTAAAATTAGCTTCACCTTCCTCTTGATTGCTCTTACTGCTAAATTTCCTTACAGTTACCTTTCACAATAGTAACAATGTTCCTGTCTAACTAACTTTTGCATTTCGGTTCTGTTTGCAGCTGTTCATATGTCATACTATTGTTAGAACTGCTCTAGACTTTACTATATAAATTTTCTTCCTCAGTTTCTTTCTTACTTCTGTATTTATCGGTGGAGGACTTCCATTAGAGTTCATGTTGCTTTTATTTTATGGAATAAAATCTTATATTTTATCCATTACACTATTAGACTTACCCCACTGATCTTCAGCTCTCTACACATCTGGATCAATCCTTCTTAGTATTTTGCCACAGATCAGTTACTTTGTTGCGTGTTGTTTTCTTTAAATATGAAATTTAGACAAATGCGCATTTCCTTATTTAATAAAAGTGTAACAATTCACAGTTACCTGTTTCACGATAAAACCTACAGTTTTAACATTTCTGCCTTCATGTTTCACAACATGTTTAAAGAGCCTGGAAAGCAGGACAATAGCATTTTCTATGTAATCAAAATTTTGAAGTTCTTGTTCATGACTTACTGCTCTTAACAGCCATTCAGATAACACAACCTGCACACCTCCTTCCACAAAGATTAACTTCTCAAGTAGGCTGAAATTATCAGCCCCGGAAGGACTTTGGACTTTGTTTTACTCCTGCATGTCCCCACTGAAGGGTGCAGTCATTCACACCATGGCTCACTGCACCTCTTTGAGCACACTGTGGTAGGATCCCAGGTGCACTGCAGCATGATTTCAGAGACTTGATGTTATGCTGTGATGGACATTTTTCTTATTCCTATTTATTAATTTAATATTAGTGAGAGAGTTTGATTTCTTCCCACAGTCCAGTGATTACTGAAAACTCTAAATTACATAATTGTCATTCCTTCTAGGCTTGTTTCCCATTGTTGTCAGAATCATCTCCAGAAAAATGAAGGTAATATTACAAATAGTCTTTATCCTGTTTTCTTTCTGTCTTGGTCCATTACCATTTAGTACATTCAAATTAAATCTGAACCCTTCATAGCTTTGTGAAAAATGTACAGATACTTATGTCATTCTGTAATCTTTTATCAGATTATGCTTGAGGGAAAGGTTAGGGATGCTCAAGCTCCTTTTCTTTTTGTGGACGACTGTTCCTAGACATTTGGCAGAGGCAGGAGCTTAAGAAAGCTCTACTGGTTAGTGCCACATTGTCCTGGGTTCAGATCCTGGCCTAATCACTTGTGCCTGTGCCTGTGCCTGTGGGGATCTTTCTTCAGATACTTCATTTTTTTCACCCACCTCCAAAAGATATTCAGGTTGTTGCGAAACGTCTGTGTAAGTGTGTCCCAGCCAGCAAATACATCAAATGCAACCACAGCTCTGTAATTAAATAAGTGGAAATACGCTATGGATGGATATAAGGATGGACACCATTAATATTCATGTAATTGAAGGTGACAGGCATAGGACTGGGTAAAAATTGTGACTAAGGATGAAGCTCGATCCAAGATACAATAACAATAATTAAAAAGTCCACTTGTGCTGTATGTGCAGCATGGTTTAGTGTGCCTTCATGTCACCCCAGTTACCCCAAGTCTACCCCACGTTAACCTTTTTTTTACCAAGGCAAGTGCACTACGTGGGTTTATATCCCAAATGGAAAAAAAAGTGGAACATAACCTGGGCTGCAATGGTGGTGTGAATGGGGCTTAGACTGGGTGTAAACTTCAACGCCTCCAGGACCTCAGCTATCAAAGACCTAGCAAAGGACATGATTGGGCAGGCTATGGTCTCCAGCTAACAAAAAAGACATAGCAGTGCTGGAAAAAATCCAGAGAAGAGCGACTAGGCTGATTCCAGAGCTACAGGGTGTGAATTATGAGGAAAAATTAAAAGAGCTGAACCGTTTCCATTTAAGCAATAGGAGATTAAAAGGAGACGTGACTGAATTGTTAAAAATTATGAAGGTAATTACAGCAATGGAACGAGACTGTGACTTTAAATGAGTTCATCAACAACATGAGGACACAGTTAGAAACTTGTTAAGGGAAAAGTTTGTATGAACATTAGGAAGTTTTTATTTTCACAGAGAACCACAGATACTCTGAATAAGCTACCAAGTAGTGTGATGGAGAGTAGGACCTTCAAAACTCGACTTGATGTTATCTTGGAGGAATTAAGTGGATTGGACTGGTGAGCTTTGTTGTGCTGAATGACCTTTTCTCATCCAGAGTGTTCTATTGTTCTAATGCTCTAAAAAATGCTGTCCTCAAAGCCCCAACACTTCCCCTTCGCGGCAAGGGTACTGGACTTTAAATCACAAGGGTGCTGGTTCAACCCTCAGTTGCATAACCTTCTCATGGTCTAATTGCTAAAAAATAAAACAGCATGTAAGGAACTCTAATGTTTCCCAAACTTGTGAATCGATTTTGGGTGTAGAGAGTAGACAATCTGTAGTAGTGGTCAAACAAACGTAGTAGGCACAGTGCACCATAGAAGGAACAGTAGTAGACAAAGAGACATACAGAGACATAGAAGGACATGGTGCTATCGGGAGAAGATATCCTGTACAGTAGTAGACATACTGTAGTATCGTATCAGGTGTACTGCACACAATTAGACACATCAGAGATGACAGAGCAGAAACCCAGCCATAGGGGATGCACAAACCAATGTGTTTCTTCATGCCGGTCCCAAGCCTGGATAAATGGGGAGGGTTACGTCAGGAAGGGCATTCGGTGTAAAATTTTGCCAAATCAATATTTGGACAACAATACAAATTTCCATACCGGATCTGTCGAGACCCAGGTTGACAACAACCGCCACCAGCACAGGGTGCTGGCAGAAATTGGACTACTGTTGGCCAAAGAAGAAGAAGGAGAAGAAGAGGGGGGAGACGTGTCCGAAGGCAAGAGGAGAGGAGGAAGTAGGACAGAAAGATATAAAAGAAGATGATCCGTTGTGGCAACCCCTAACGGGAGCAGCCAAAAGAAGAAGAAGAGATGACATAGGCATAGGCAATATGCAAGTTCACTTTACTTTGAGTTCAGCAAAAACATGGAAAGGTTTGGAAATTCCAGCAGTCTCAGCAAAATTCATTGAAGTTACTCAGGAAGGAGAAACTAAACTAGTTTTGAGTGCATTTTAATCCTGTAATGGTCTTTTGAGTGTCCCTAAGGGCTAGGAAAGCGTCTGCCAACCATGCTGGACCCATTATTGGGTCCAGAAATGTGACATGAACTGTGAGACAGCAGGGCTAATCACTGCACCACCATGCCTCAGAGATAAAATGATGTTCTGACTTCTTTATCTTTCTCTCTCTCTGTGCCTCCTGTGTTCCTGTCATTACAACTAACTAACTCTTAAAGAACCTGTGATGCAAGGAATCAGTGTTATATACTCAGGGGGCTGTCTCAGTCGCCACCTGATTTGCGCTGCAGAGTGAAGAGCATAACGTGCGTGATCCAGCAGTGAAGACACAAGGTACAATAAATCTATGCAGAACAACAAAGTATTTCTGTAATATTTTTGTATTTTTTATGAGCATATGTAGTTCAGCTCTGGCCTTATATGAGGTAGAGTTCACTTACAGTACACATGAATAAAAGTTCTATGCATGTGCGACGCAAATCAGGAATATAGCGCAGATCGGGTAGTGATATCCCCATCCAACATTGGCTGCTACAGCTCAGGGATGTCATGTTGGTCTCAAAGAGCACATCGCTAGGAGCAGAGAGTTCACCTAAGCCAGGTGCACAGCAGATTTTCAGGGAAAAATTCAGCAAACAAGTTTTACTGGGCGAACATAAGAAATTTGCTCTGAATAACGCTTTGGTAAATTTCATTGATCAATATAAGTAGACATATTGTGATAGAGGGTAGTAGCACTGCTGTCTATTAATAAAGTATCTATCTATCTATCTATCTATCTATTAGATAGGGCACCAGGGTTCACATTCCAAGTCCTCTCTGCGCAGAGTTTTCATGCACCTCCTGTGTCTGCTATGGTTTCTTCCCAGTGTCCAAAGACATGCTGGTTAGGTGAACTCGCAATGCTAAGCTAGCACTGGTGTATATGCTCGCCCTGCAATGAACTGGCACCCTCTCCAAGCTTTGTTCCTGCTTTGCGCTCTATGCTAGTTGGGTTAGGCTCCAGCGCCCCTCATGACCCTGTTCTGGATTAAGCAGGTTAGAAAATGACATGACATATTGTGATAGACAGTACATTATTGTGTGCATATAATAAAGTAACAGACGTAGCATTATAGAAGCTACAATGTACAGAAGGAAGGTTTTGGATAGCCCAAGTGATACAGTACTGTGTATCCCCGAAAATAAGAAAATAAGAATTTTTGCTCCAAATGATGCACTAGGGCTTATTTTTAGAGGATATCTTATATTTATTCATGTACAACAATATACATTAATCCAAATACAGTCATGCCATCTTCTTCTGGAATATCGTCATAACTCTCCACATTCAGACCCTGAATTCCAGCCTGAATTTCTTCCTATTCCAGCCGCTTTCAGGATCCTCCAGGATCGATGTGCGTGCTTCGATATTTGATGAATGGTTCGAAATGGTGAAGCAAAATGCTGATATACAAATGTATTCATGTTGCTTTGATATTCAAACATCGCATATTCCCCAAAATAATGACACGATACATTTTAAAAGTCTCACATACCATCTCTGTGGTTTTTTTTTTTTGCACCTTCCCAATACCATCAAAATGTATCGAGGTGTATTTGAGCCACAGAGAAGAAAAAAATAAGGACATAATGAAAATGTCTATTTTGTGATTAAAGTGGAAATTTCGTCTTTAAACTCGAAATGTCCACTTTAACCTCGTAGTTTACTTTGTCATTAAAGTAGACTGTCGTAAACATCATCTTAAAACCGACCCAGTTGTTAAATCGCTACGTGTTTCTGGGGCTTCCTCCGGATCTGACAGCAGCGGCAAGCAGCATTGCCACACAGAACACTTTAAACTTATAATATTCCAGCTCTCTGCACATTTAGAATTCTTAGATTTATACTACATATCATTGCATTAAAATATGTATGTTACATTTTGCAGATAAATCGTTAACTTTGTTTAAATAATGAATACTGTTACAAATTACATATATAGGGTGGCATGGTGGCAGAGCGGTAGCGCTGCTGTCTCGCAGGGAGTCATGTCCCTTGTGATCCCTGCCTAGAGTTTGCATGTTTTCCTGGTGGGCTTCCACAGTGGGCTCAGTTTTCCATCCAAAGACATGAAGGTTTGGGGATTTGCTTGCGATGAGCTGATGCCTCGTCCAGGGATTTTATTTCTGTGTTACACCAATGCTTCCTGGAATGGGCGCATCCCCGAATTGATGGATGTAATCATTAAACATTCTTTTCAGAGCTATTGTGGCAAGGTGTCCTCGGAATTTAATGAATGTTTCGGGCACATGTCACATGGCGTGAAGTATAAACCTGGCCTTCAGCGCCTTACTTTTCAGCTGACGATCTTGACTAAGGCTTATTTTTGAGGTAGGGCTTATTTTCAGGGAAACACAGTAGATATAGTAACACAGAACGTAAGACCTGCAAAAGGGATAGTAGCTGACATAGCATCATCAAATACGGACTGTTCATCAGTAGGCATAGTATCAAAGCGAATATTTTATACAGTAGCAATCTTAGACTACTGTACAGTAGTCACCACATATTAGCAATGGACGTAGTATCATAGCAGATATATTGTAAAGTAGTAGTACAGTAATATATTGTCATAGTAGACATACAGAAATATAATGGACTTATGACAGACAGAATGTAGACACAGAGTAGAAGAACCATACCATTGAACTGCAGCATAGCAGACATACAGCAGAGTGTAGACATTTAGTAGTAAGCATATAATTATGATACACATATTGTTGACATAACACTAGTACTATACGGCCATAGTAGACATTTTCAGACATTGTCATAACAGAATTAATGTATTCTACCAAATAAGCACATCTTTGTGGAGTCAGGATAAAGACCCATGCAGACGGAGGGAGAACCTGCAAACTCTACTCGGTCAATGACCACACGGGGTATTCAGAGGCAGGATGCTGGATCTGCTCACACACTTCCATTAGATAAACTGTAATGAATAGTATATGGGAGCCTTTGTGCTCAAGTTAAAAGGTAGCACTAGTGCCCAATTAAATGACATATTTTTAAATGGAATTCGGATAATTGTGTACTTGAAACTTCTGTTTCTGTTATGATCTAAGGTTTTTGCAAATTGGCCTTGCTGTTGTCATTTTGAATTTAGGAATATACAGGAGACATGTTGCAGTATGGTTGGGGCACTTTCTTCAGTGACTCTGGCTACTGTTTTTCAATCTAACAGACATCAGTTAATCCGTTTTTTCTTTGAAAGTCTGATATCGCTAACTATTTTGAAAATTTAAAGAGTCCAGTGCTTTATTATCAGTGCTAATGCCTACTGTGTGCCAGCTATTCTGTATACTGTGAATTTCCCCTTGGGATTAATAAAGTATCTATCTATCTATCTATCTATCTATCTATCTATCTATCTATCTATCTATCTATCTATCGTATAGTGCCTGTCTATCTATCTATCTATCTATCTATCTATCTATCTATCTATCTATCTATCTATCTATCATATAGTGCCTGTCTATCTATCTGTCTATCTATCTATCTATCGATAGTCTATCTATCTATCTATCTATCTATCTATCTATCTAGTATCTGTCTATCTATCTATCTATCTATCTATCTATCTATCTATCTATCTATCGTTAGTGCCTGTCTATCTATCTATCTATCTATCTATCGTATAGTGCCTGTCTATCTATCTATCTATCTATCTATCTATCTATCTATCGTATAGTGCCTGTCTATCTATCTATCTATCTATCTATCTATCTATCTATCTATCTATCTATCTATCTATCTATCTATCGTATAGTGCCTGTCTGTCTATCTATCTATCGTACAGTGCCTGTCTATCTATCTATCTATCTATCTATCGTATAGTGCCTGTCTATCTATCTATCTATCTATCTATCTATCTATCTATCTATTGTATAGTGCCTGTCTATCTATCTATCTATCTATCTATCGTATAGTGCCTGTCTATCTATCTATTTTGAAGGAATTTCCCAAACACCTATAAGCACGTAATGAAAGTAATCAGATGGTAAAGACGGCGCGATGTAAAAAGACTTCGGACAGTGGAGTAGACCTCACAACTGGTAAATACTTCTGGATGATGGTGGCATTTGTGGTTCTTGGGAATTAGTAAAGTAATTTGATGTGTGCATATTTAATTTTTAGTAGATTAGGTGCTCTCATTGTACAAGATGAAAGGTCAGCTATTATGGAAGTGAAAATAGTTGCTCCACACCCGGCTTAGTCATTCACCAGAGGATTACAGCATGAGGCCCTAAGCATACAGGAGAAATGCAGGTGCACCTTAAACATTATATGCGAATGCAGAAAGGCATTTTGGTGAGCAAAAACACAGGTTTTATAAAGTAAAGAAGTGTGAGAACTGCTCAGTCCAGGAAGTAGACTATGGCTTTTCTTTCATTGCAGTCCTCATTTTCTTTTGTAGCAGGGCCCTCTTGGCAACAGTGATTGTGATGAAACTGACGTTTTGTTATAGCACCTGGTTGATTTGTTTCCCCCAACTTCACCAAAGAGGATGACAGCCAAAAACAAATTAGAACATCAGAAAAATTGTGATTAGAACAGGCCATTCAGCCCAGCAAAACCTATCAGTCTTATCCACCTGATTTCACCAAAAAAAAACATCAAGTCGAGTTTTCATAGTTTCTAAAGTCCTATTCTCTGCTGCACTACTTGGTAATTTGTGTCAGTGGCTCTTCACGTGATGAAAAATGCTTTTCAGAAAGTTTCCAGCTGTGTCCCTGTGTTCTTGATTAAATCATTTTTAAGTAAGAGTCTCAATCTACCGAATTAATTCCCTTCATAATTTGAAACACTTCATTCTTGTCTCTTCTTAATCTCCACTTGCTTAGACTGAAAAGGTTCAACTCCTTCAGTCTTTCATCATAACTCACACCGTGCAGTCCTGGAATCAGCCGAGTCGCTCCTTTCTAGTGTTTCTATGTCTTTTTCTTGAGGACTGAAAGCCAAAACCGCTCACAGTACTCCAGACGAGGCCTTGCCAGAACATTATGTTGCCTCCCTTAACTTGTACTCTCTACACCAGGGATCTCCAACCTTTTTTCCCCCCCGAGAGCTATTTTTCCAAAATAAAAATGGCCGAGAGCTACTCATGTTTTTTAACGTTTATTCTCATAGCTTATTTTAACCCAAACAAACTAAATAAGCTTAATTTGCCTGAACATTTATAAAATGTTGGTGTCCATCACATTTTGCATTAAAACATCACAAAAAAATATTTAGTTCACAAGTGCATATTGTATGTCTATGCATTTTCTCACACTATTGAATTAAAACACGAATGCTGTCAAAACAAAACAATGCAATTCCAAATACACAGATGTTACTTCTTCATTTGTCATTTTGTTCCATGTCACTGTGTCACTTCACAAGTCCAGATGCGCGTGTGGTGTGTTTTCAGTTAGTTAGATGACTGGCACTGCATGGAGTCAACAAGAGAGGCAGGTGTATGATGGAGTGTAGCCACTTAGGTTCACTCTTATGGAGTCGTTTATATATTCATCAGTCAGTCTTGTTCTGAACTTTGACTTCATGACATTCATGTCAGACTCACAGACGTATGGAGACCCAAACAAAGCAGACATTTTCAGAGCTGCTTGGTGAAGATTCTTCTAGTTATCTGGCTCTACTAAGCTCCAGAAATGCTGAGAATGCTGTTGAGACTTTAACTGCACATTATTTTGAAGGTTTACTAATATACAGTATAATATATAAAATTCAATGTCTGTATGTCTGTCCGCTACTTAACGGATTTAGATCTTTTTTTTTCTGTAATTTGCTGGAGCATTCCAGTTGATTTTGCAACTTCTCTCATTTCGCTATGTATCATAGTTCGCTTGCGGTAGCGATTTCTTTGCACGAATCTAAGAAACACGCAGTTTGGTCTCCTCACAGTCGCCAGCTTCAGGGTGTTCCTTACCTCCGCTTACCTAGCAAACAAGAGAACAATTGAATTCAACTTTGATATTTAAAATAAAGTATTACTTGGGTCTTGATGAGTTTGAATCTGGATATTCTCTTAAGTGTATGCCACATTGAAAAGAGAGATTGCAATTCAGATTGTAGATCGTGATTTTGTGTTAAAAGGATTGTGGTATGATTTTTTGGAAAGATCACCCACCACTAATTTGACTAATCAAGCTTTCCAATTTATGTCGGATTCATTAACCCTTTGGCGAGTTACCTGGAAAGGGGTTGCGAGCTACAAGCAACATGTTGGAGACCCCTGCTCTACACAATCCAACATCCGATCAGTCCTCTTAGTGGCCTCTGCACACGGTCTAGATGTAGATGGTGATGAGTCCACAACGACTCCTAGTTCCTTCTCATACGGGGTACTTTCAACTTTCACACTTCCCACTGTCTATTCAGATCTAACATTTTTACCTCCTATGTGTAACTCCATACATTTACTTACATTCAGTTTCATCTGCTCAGACCTTTATTCTGTCCAAGTCCCTCTGTAATTATTTGTCTCGTTTGAGATTATCTGCCAATCCACCTAGCTTGCTATCATCTGGGCGCTTAACCAGCTTGTTACTTATATTCCTATCCAGGTCCTTTATGTGCATTAAAAAGAACAGCAGCCCGAGGACTGACCCCTGAGGGACACCACTTTTAACATCAGTCATGATTTAGGACAGTGTTTCTCAAACTGTGGGGTGGGCCCCCCTAAGTAACAAAAAGGGGGGCGCGAAGATGTGAAAAAAGAAAACAAGAATCAAAAATATGAAAAATGCATCTATTGAAACCAAAACAAATTAACTTAAACTACATTCTGATACTAGAAAAATAAATATAGAGCTAGATAAATGTCGATAAAAGTTAAGTAGGTATAATAAAATATGCATCTATGATATATCATTAATTAAAAAAGAGCAAATTGGTATTAGTGGGTTCCTTCCAAAAAAACCTTAGGGGGGGTGCGATTAAAACTGTTATGAAAATTCGGGACACAAATACTTAAAGGCTGAGAAACGTTCATTTAGGAAGTTGTGACGTAGTCATAGATAAGGATTTTAAGGTGTTGCATGGCCTTCAATACTGAATGTTTATCACTGAGATCATTTTAAAATTGCAGTCCATGAGAATTTCACAGGCCACAGACATGTTTCCCTGTTTAGAAAATGGACGTCTGAAGTATTTTACTAATGGGTTACATCATTTAAAGGTAGGCTTCTTTTATGTTTTATCTTCATTCTCTGAGTGTACCCTACCTGATGCTATATGGCATATCCCAGTCTAGCCATAGCTAGGGTGACCAAAATAAACCTCTTCAGGGACGCTTTGGTCTACGCTAAGCAGTATTAAAACATTCTTATTCACAACAAACACGTACAGTGGAACCTTGGTTCACAACCATAATTCGTTCCAAAACTCTGGTCGTAAACTGATTTGGTCATGAACCAAAGCAATTTCCATCATAGGATTGTATGTAAATACAACTAATCCGTTCCAGACCATACAAACTGTATGTATATATATATATTTTTAGTTTTTAAGCACAAATATAGCTAATTATACCATAGAATGCACAGCGTAATAGTAAACTAAATGTAAAAAACATTGAATAACACTGAGAAAACCTTGAACAACAGAGAAAACTAACACTGCAATAGTTTGCGCTATAGTGCTAGGAACCTCTCGCTAAAAACACTTTTTTTAATAAGTTTTAAGCACAGGGAAAAAAATGAACATTTGAAAAATCCGTAATTTAATAAACCAACAAGAAAAGTAACATTGCAACAATGCACGCTACGAACCGATCGCTGTAAACAGAACTGAAAACAAAAACAAGCCTTTTCTACCTTATGCGTCCAGCACTTCCCTCTCTCGCTTGCTCTCTCTCTCTTTCGTGTGTGCGTGTGTCTCTTTTGCCAGCCAGGAGCGCCTGTGTGTGTGTGCCTCTGTCGTGCACCTCTGTGTGTGTGTGTGTGTGTGTGTGTCTCTCGCACGCGCGCCTGTGTGTGTGTGTGTGTGTGTCGCACTCTCGCTCGCTCGCTCGCACAGGAAATGCACAGGGAGAGACTGAACATGTACAAACCGAAAGGGAAACTGGCTTTTTCGTATACCGAGCGTGTGGTCGTGAACCGAGGCAAAAGTTTGGCAAACTTTTTGGCCGTAAACCGAGTTGTACGTGTACCGAGACATTTGTGAACTGAAGTTCCACTGTATTGTGGCGGTCAGGGTGGTCTTACCAGAATCATAGGTTCCTCCTGGGGAAAGTAGTGTGCTGGGACCCCTGTTTTGATTGCAAAGCAGAAACATACATAGGCATCAGAAACATCATGGGCCCCTATGTTCCTGGGGCCCCCAGCCAGTGCCCATAGGTTAGAGACGGTCCTGACTGGCAGTGTAAAGTTTTGGATACACTGTGGTGTGATTTGTGCAGTTTGCAAGCACAGCAAGGTTTTATAAGACTGATGGAGAGAAGAGACTTAAACAAAATGTAGCAAAAGTCAAAAAATCTAAATCAAAATCCATTATTGCAAACTAATCCATTCTACTTGGTGATTGTGAGGTGCTTTTATGACCCGTCATCAACCCCCATCTGACAGGTCCCATTTGTTTCCCCTCCTGCAAATGACACAAAAAGGTCCTCAATACGTAGAATTAGATATTGATGGAATTCCATCAATTTCTGAGTTCACACGGACGGTCGTTGTGGGTGCCTGCTTATGCCGTATGAACTGGGAATGTTGTCATCACTGACTGTTTTGCCTTTTACCATTGCTGTGTTTTGGTTTCCATCCTGTTTTATTCTGTTTCTTCTCACTACATGTGTCCCTTCTTGCCACAAGTATTACATTTCCAATTCAATTATAAGCATTCATTTTCATGATGATTTACTTTACCGCAGCAACTAAACTTCTTGTGACTGAACTTGATGGAAATAAAATATTATTTACGTGTCATAATCCACTAAGCTGCTGGGATTCTCCTGCCACTGTCTCTATTGACACCTCTTCCTCCACTGTTAGATCATCATGATGAGACCAAGCCATTCAGCTCAAAAAGCTAGTCTGGCTTATTCATCTGGATTGTCCAAAATAACACCAAGTCACAGTCTGAAGATCGTTAAAGTCCTGCTCTCCACTGCACTACTAGCTCTCCAGAGTGTGAGTAGGGTCTCATTTAACATGTAATTCTCTGCTCAATGTTCTCCCCAGAATTTTTTTCCAGCCGGGTGGCATGAAAAAGTAGCTGGGTGGGGCGGGATGGGGAAATTTGGTGGTGGGGAAAATTAAATGTGCACTATTTTTATTAGTTAATTATTATTCATTTTCCAAAGCTCAATATGACTTTCTTTTTTAAGGTTCGACACTTGCGCCAGAATATTTTTATTAAATTTAACCAAGAGGCACAAGTATTGTCGCTGTTGGGAAGAAAAGTAAAAACAATGAAAAAAAAGTATGGGAAACCTAATGAAGAAAAATTTTAAAATATTCTTCAAACCAACTTGCATATGCAGAAGGTGTCTTCAGTTAAATATTTATTCTTCTTTTCTTCCTAGAGGCCCAGTTGTCTGTAGCTTTTCCATAATCAAAGTCCCCAGGATCTGGGCCCTCCAAGGAGTGGCGGCTCTGAGGCTAGGGATCTGCACTGGCAATCGGAAGGTTGCCGGATCGAATCCCGTAAATGCCAAAAGGGACTCTGCTCTGTTAGGCCCTTGAGAGGAAGGCCCTTAACCTGCAATTGCTGAGCTCTTTGAGTAGTGAGAAAAGTGCTATATACATGCAAAGAATTAATTATTATTATTATCAGCATGAGATTATTTAGCGTGCTTTGATTCATGTGATTTCTCAAACATGTCTTGATCCTTTTAAGGGCAGAAAACCCCCTTTCACATCCAGCTGCGCAAGCTGGGGCCCCGTGAAGGTGCATTAGCTGTGGCACTCTAGGGGCTAGTTCAACCCACTGAACGTCCAGGTGGAGTGTGGCGAGCAAGGCAGGTGCCCTCCCTAGGCTTCCGAGGGGCGACCATGTGAGTGCGAAGGAAGAAGGGAGGAGAGCCGACCTCGTAAGGTCTGGCCATGATGCCTGGAGCCAGCCAAGATGGAGGTCAGCCGAAAGGAGCTTGTGGCTGCTGAGTCTCCGCCGGGTACACGAGCAATGGGTGCACTGGGGAGAAAGAGAAGAAGGTGGACTGAGATCAGGAGGTTAGACTGCATTTTAACCACAGATTTTTAATGGATTTATTTATTGATTTTTATTTCCACTTTTTATTGGATTTTTTAGGGATTTATATGTGTACTTTTTTGGGAGGCGTTTACTTTTTTCATGGTCCAGCAAGCTTTCTTTTCGAATTCTTGTGCATGGGATGTTTACCCAAGGTAACTCCATCCTTGGGGGGGGCGTTAGTTTGAATATTTCCTGCACAATGATCAACACATACCATTTTCTTTGACCATTAGCCAATTAAAATCTTTAAACCATTGTTTGTTTATGCCGGATAAGCGGTGCTTAGATTTATCAATTGGCAGGGTGTGTGCGGAAGAGATTTCCCCTGATGGACCAGCCTCTGCAATGTCTTTGTCTGAAAGTACCACATCAGGAGTTGACGCTGCACCTTCATTAGTTTGCGCCGTGTCTTTTCTGAAAAAACTGAGCAGTGTTGTTTTCTGGACACTTTTTTAACTCATGTTGGTAAAACTTTTGGAAAAAATATTAAAAGTACCTATGAATAAGACTTTTGAGTGGGAAAGTGGGAGCCTGTTGGATATTCAATGCAAACTTGCACTACGGCAGGGCAAGATATGAACAACAAAAAAAAGGAATGGCAGATGGGTCACTTTAACAAAACATCAGCAATTCGGTGACAAAACTTTTGTTCAGGACACAGTGTGTGCTGCAAGGGTTTCTGCACACTTTTTGCAATATGGACACAGGTCCAAATATGAGCAAATATAAAAACGGCAGAGGGAGTCACTTTAACAGGAACCTCAGTGAGTGCTACAAGGATTTTTGCACACAAAACACAGCTAATGCTTAAACAATGGTAGGCTATATATATATATATATACAGTATTGGTTTGCTATGTACTGAACAAGAAGAGAGCAGCTGTACGCTACACAGACTACACTGCCACTAGTGATGGGTCATTCTTGAACGATTTGTTCATTTTGAACGAATCTTTAATGTGACTCGGGAAGAACGAGTCGTCTCGTGGGAGTGATTCGTTCAGTCGCGCATGCGCATTTGTGCAACTTCCTATAGTTTCTGTATTGGAATTGATTCACCTGTTTCGAGTCTTCTGGTTTTTCGAGTCGTTCGAGTCATCGCTCATCACGCGACAGCCCCATAAGCTTAACCAACTCAGTCTGAGCCGGAAACAGAATTGATTAGTTCATCTCTCGAGTCTTCGGGTTTGAGTCGTTCGTTCATCACGTGACAGCCCCATAAGCTTAACCAAATCAGTCTGAGCCGGAAACATATTTGATTAGTTCATCTCTCGAGTCTTCGGGTTCGAGTCATTCGTTCATCACGTGACAGCCCCATAAGCTTAACCAACTCAGTCTGAGCCGGAAACAGAATTGATTAGTTCATCTCTCGAGTCTTCGGGTTTGAGTCGTTCGTTCATCACGTGACAGCCCCATAAGCTTAACCAACTCAGTCTGAGCCGTAAACAGAATTGATTAGTTCATCTCTCGAGTCTTTGGGTTTGAGTCGTTCGTTCATCACGTGACAGCCCCATAAGCTTAACCTAGTATGCAGTCTGAGCCGGAAACAGAATTGAACGAAATGACTCGAAAAAAGATTTGTTCATTTTGCTGAACGAGACTCAAAGGTCCGAGTCGGTAAAATGATACGAACTTCCCATCACTAACTGCCACTGAGAACAGATACGTCACTTCCTGACGCCCTTTTTCTGATATCTGACAGGCTGGTTCCACTAGACTTTTTTATTTTATCAGTCCTACTCTCACCTGTCCACCTCAATATATTCTTTGCTAGTGAACTGCCACTCTGCTCCCACTATTAGCATGTACAGCCCCCTGTCGCCCGCCCACCTCTCCATACTCCTTGCTACTGTATTAAGCTGCTCGACCCTCGCTATTACCATGTACAGCCCCCTCTCGAAAGCCCACCTCTCCATACTCTTTGCTTTTGAACTCCGCTCTGCCTCGTCTCCGCTATTAGCTTGTTCAGCATCGAGTGACGGCAACATTCCGCCCCGTGGCACTCCCCTCGCCACATGCGATCCTGCTTCTAAAATATTTGCCCGCCCGCTCGTTCCTTGCCATCTCTGCAGATCGTTAGATCTGCCTGTGCCTGTAGTTCTGTGGCAGTCATCTCGCAGTGTCAGCCGGGCACTCAATTAAATTAGCCAGGAAAAGGCGCTAGGTAGAACACTGCTGCTGTTTAATTTCTCAATCCACATACACATTTATGGCATGGCACATACTCCATCTGGCCCAAATGTAAACACGTTAAAAAATAACAACTTTAACAGTGAGGTTGTGAGTTAACAGGGCTACCTCAAAAATCAAGCACCCTGAGTACAAACCAAGACCTGACGGTCTCCTCAGACTAGATCTTCCCATGTCTGTGTGCATTTTTCTCCTGGTATTCCAGTTCATCTCACTTAACATATTTTTTTAAAATAACTGGCAGCCCATGATAGACTGGCACTCTGTCTATGGCTGTTTCCAGCCTAATGCCCAGTGCTGTTAGGATAGGCTCTGACTCTCCATAACCCCAAAGTAGATTAAGCAGCTTTCAGAACGTTATGTTATTTAATACTTTCTAGATGGCTTACTTTCTTTAACTCTCTTCATGAACATACTGTAGCTGTGCGGCCAAAGTTTAACAGCACTCAGCAGTTTAGGCCAGCATTATTATCAGAATGTTACAAAGTTTACTGCATTGTAAGCCTGAGGGCTTGGCCAATGGCATTCACTCAGATGTCACTAATGGTAATATTTGTCACCCGGGATTGCAAAAGCATAGTAATTACACATAAATGAGTGCCAACAATTCCCATAAATTTTCTTATGACATTCACACGAACTTCCATGTAAAAGCAAACATAAAGAAAAAAAGCAGATTATGAAAAGCAGATGCAAAAATGATTAACGTGGCAAAGAGGATAAGGAGAACAGGATCCAGGGCCCTAGGCGCTCTGCTCTAGTGCCATAACTGTGATTAATGCCACGTGAATTACTTAAGAAAAAAAGCAACAAAAAGGCAAGAGTGAGACAATCCAATCAAAAAATACACATGATGTCTAAACACATTATGGCAACAGCAGGGCAAAAGGAACATAACTGGAAAACACAAAGCTGTATTAAAAAAAATAAAATAAAACCCTAGTGGGACTCATTATGAATTTAATACGTTTGATTTTCTGTTTTATACATTAAATGGCCAGGTGTTTGTTGGTTAACCTGATGCTTTATTAAAGTCTGCACCAACAGAGTGTGCTTCAGGGGGGAAACACATAACCTGAAAGATCTGGCGTTGAAAACTAAATGGAACTGAGTGACAGGGCCTGCCAAGGTGTCCCACATAGGACAGACAAGTCACATAACTTATGAGTGATGGTGGATGGCATTCCTGACAGCGAAAAGAGGAAGACGCTTACCAATTTCTTTCCCTTTCCAGTATCTATAGTGGGTATGTAGTGACACTTTAATCATTGACCAGTACACCCCATGATTCTTCAGTCTTTTGTCAATGACTTTTTTGTCAGACTTGGTTTGGAGGCATCATCACATCTCAATTATATTCTACACTTGTCTTAGCTTTTTGACTATGTTCATATTTTTGCTGCATCACTATTTTTTGTAGTTTTTTGTTTAGAGTTTTTAATACCACGCTCGGCCATTTTCTGAGTTTTTAGACACTGCAGCTGTGTAGTTGGTGTTGGTGGCCTCCTGTTGCTACCTTGTGGCAAGAGGAAGCCGATGTCACCACCCAGATAGTATTCCAGCAGAGTTGGGGGTAATGCATTACCAATACAGCAACATATTCCTTTTTGAACTACTAGGGGGCTTTGCCCCCTGCTCACTTCTCGCCAACTCCCCCATCCTGCGCTGCATGCCAGCCACTTCACGTTTTTGGCGCTCACGTATGTGAATTTCACTTTCACCAAACAACAAATCTTTTAAATCTCTCAGATACGCTTCTTCATTGGGAAGAAACACTACTTTTTTTCCTGATGTCAACACAAATTAGACAGTCTACAAGTCTTCCACTTAAAGTTTAAATCTGAACAATATATTCGTCTCTTTTCGCTGTTCCGTTATTTCACTGAGTAATAATTTAAGTTTGTTTGCACTGATGCGATCTTTACTATCATTTTTTTTGAGACTTTTGAATTTTAGTACTTTCATTATCTCTAACCTGCTCTGCATGTGTATAGTGCCAACGTTTTTGAATTCTCTACGACATTCTACTTTGTCATCTACTCTGTCTTTTATTACCAGCCCCGGGCGTGGGTAAATCTCTTGGCACAAAATCTTGTCTCGCCAGACATGAAATTATCTCTCTGAAAAAGTCTTGTCTTGTCCCAGGATTTTTTTATATAATAGAGAGATAAGTAATAATATCACAGTTATCTTGACCTGAAAAGTAATAATATTAACCTAATAAACAAACTGACTTTCGTTTTCCCAGCAGGCAACAACAACAACATGTATTTCTCTAGCACATTTTCATTCAAAGATTGTAGCTCAGAGTGCTTTGCAAGATGTCAAAGAAATAGTTACAAGAAAAGAAAAAACAATTAAGATTAGGTACGAATAGTAATGAATAAGTAGCAAAGGAAAAAAATGAAAAATAAATAAATACAATCTTACAAAACATAGATAGATAATTAGTAGAAGAGTAGTGTCCTTATATACAGTACAATATTATATTGTAAGTCTCTAAAGATGAATCTGATGATAAGGCACTACTCTTTTAAAAGAAGACATTGCATTTACATAGCACTCTTTAAAGCACTGACTCCTCGGTCCCCGAACTATGTATTTCACGTCACACAATACAAGAGCGCGGCACCCTGTGACTAAACGAGGCATTGAAAAGCTCCCAAAGCTTAAACAAACACTTTTACTGTTCATCTCTAGTGCCAATGAGCTCTTGTTTTGTTTGACTAAACATGAAAACTGATTGGGCATCCCAACATTTCTACTTATGGATCTGCAATCATTCCATTCCATTCCACTGTTTTATATATATAGAGTGACAGATGGGGGCGCTATCACTCCCTTGAACCCTTGTCCAATACGCCAGACACCAGATAAAAGTCCAAAAGTAGACTATATTTATTCTGCACAGTGCACAAAGCACCCTCTCCTCCACAATACTCATTAAACAATACAATCACAATAACAATAAACTCTCCACCACTCCCAGACGCATTGCAACCCTTCCACCCAGTCTGGGAGCTCCCACAATCCTTTTATCCTCCCTGACCCGGAAGTGTTCCAATCCCCAGTCCAAGTGATTCCGATCACTTCTGGGTCAGATCTAAAGTCCTTTTATTCACCCTGGAAGCACGTCATTCATGTGACTGAGACGTACTTCCGGGGCGTAAGGCAAATAATCGTCTTTCCTCCCTGCAGCATCTCCTAGTGGCCCCCATGGTATTCGGGGCACCTCCATACTGCAGGGAGGGCTCCACCTGGCGGCTTGGGGGTATTGGCCGGGCTGAATGGACGGCCATACACCACAATATATACAGTACAGGCCAAAAGTTTGGACACACCTCCTCATTCAATGTGTTTTCTTTATTTTCATGACCATTTACAATGGTTTTATTTCAGGTGACTACCTGTTGAAGCTCATCGAGAGAATGCCAAGAGTGTGCAAAGCAGTAATCAGAGCAAAGGGTGGCTATTTTGAAGAAACTAGAATATAAAACATGTTTTCAGTTATTTCACATTTTTTTGTTAAGTACATAACTCCACATGTGTTCATTCATAGTTTTGATGCCTTCAGTGAGAATCTACCAATGTAAATGGTCATGAAAATAAAGAAAACACATTGAATGAGGAGGTGTGTCCAAACTTTTGGCCTGTACTGTATATATATACTAATAAAAGGCAAAGCCCTCACTCACTGACTGACTCACTGACTCATCACTAATTCTTTAACTTCCCGTGTGGGTGGAAGGCTGAAATTTGGCAGGCTCATTCCTTACAGCTTCCTTACAAAAGTTGGGCAGGTTTCATTTCGAAATTCTACGCGTAATGGTCATAACTGGAAGCTATTTTTCTGCATATACTGTAATGGAGTTGAGCGCGAAAACCGTGGGGGGCGGAGTTTCGTGTGACATCATCACGCCTCCCACGTAATCACGCAGTACATAGAAAACCAGGAAGAGCTCCAAAAAGCGCTGAAGAAAGCATACATTATATAATTAAGAAAGGAGCAAAACAATTAGAAGCGAGCGAGTGACATATAAAACCATATTCAGCGGCTCACGTGAACTGACGCAGTGTGCAGACAAAAAGCAACAGTTCCAAAGAGTGCTGAACAAAAAACGAATTACACTGCTACGCTCAAATAGACAAACCGCATGCCGTGGCGCAATAGTAGAGTATGTACGCGCGTTTTCCGATTCATTTTAGCCTTGCATCCCCTTGGTTTGAGACGTATGAAAAAATATGCGGTTAACGCAGAGAGATCACCAATTGAAGCTTTATGAATAATAGATACTTTATTCGCGATCAATGATTGTTTTGGTAAAGCCATACTCAGTGTATTCATTAGATGAACGGTAAAAAAGTAAGAGCGAGGGGAGGGTAACTTATTGAGGCACGCAGGCAAAACCACAATAGCACGCGGGCTCGATGTACTGTAGTGTGCGTCAACTCGATCTGAATTGCGCGATCACATTCGAAAAAATATATCTTTTCAAGTTCTATTTAGTCCATATGTGTCAAACTCAAGGCCCGCAGGCCACATCCGGCCCGGCGTGTAATTATATCCGGCCTGCGAGATCATTTTATATATTATTGTTATTAATGGCCCGGAGATATGAAGCGCTGGTAACACAATAAACTACAGATCCCATAATGCAGCGCTTCAGCTGCCGTGCCAAACACTTACCGCGTTCATCAAGTCTAGCTTATGATGCTGCATGTTATTAAGAAGCTAGCTCACACGATGCCGAAGAGAAAAGGTGATTCTGAACATAGAGCCTTTAAAAACCGATGGGAGGCTGAGTATATGTTTACTGAACCCGTGTGTCTCATTTGTGGAGCTAAGGTGGCTGTAATTACAAAATTTAATCTAAGACGGCACTATGAGACAAAACATCAAGATAACCTGAAAGACCTGAATGCAATGCAGAAGATACAGAAAGCAGAAGAGTTAAAGAAGAATCTGACACTTCAGCAGACGTTT
The DNA here is from genome assembly GCF_016835505.1 of Polypterus senegalus. Classification (NCBI taxonomy): domain Eukaryota; kingdom Metazoa; phylum Chordata; class Cladistia; order Polypteriformes; family Polypteridae; genus Polypterus; species Polypterus senegalus. The sequence goes on along the minus strand of NC_053160.1, from coordinate 31,085,871 downwards.
TTACCCGTGCAAAATCACAAAGTGATTTCAAGTGAAGCTGCTTTGATGGGAGACACAAATTTACCAGTGCAACTTGTCCCACTTTCCCTGTTGCCAAGTAATGTTGAACCAAGTCGACACGACGGTGTTCCCAAATACGCACTTTGCTGATGAACTGAGCACACTGCGCACTGAGTTTGCACGGCGCTTTGGTGACTTTGAAGAACAAAAAAAGAATTTTGAGTTGTTTCGCAACCCATTTGCGCCGATGTGGAAACTGCACCTGTGCAGATTCAGATGGAGGTGATTGAGCTGCAGTGTAATGGCACACTGAAGGCAAAGTACGATACTGCAGGGCCCACACAGTTTATTCACTCCATTCCCGCAGAAATGCTCCAGCTCCGTCTACATGCGGCTCGAACCTTGTGCATGTTTGGTAGCACATATCTGTGTGAGAAGCTCTTCTCAGTGATGACGACTAACAAAACAGCACACAGGAGTCGCCTCACTGATGAGCACCTGCAATCCATCCTGAGAATCTCCACAACACAGAACCTCACACCAAACAGAAACGAACTTGTGGCCAAAAAAAGATGCCAGGCGTCCAAATCTGATAAAATGACATATGAGCAAAGACAACTGAATGATTTGATTTGTTATTGCTGAAAAGAACAAATTTTATTTATATTTCCAGGTTTTGTTATGCACCATGTTCATATTTGAATTGGTATAATTTTGACAGGATATATTTTTATGAAGAGCAAAATCTTTTGGAATATTTAAAATTTAAGTTTATTTTTTATATAAAATTACATAAGAGTAAAGAAATTTGAATGTTTGTTCTTTTAACGTTTACTTTATTTCTAACTTGTATAATTTAGACAGGATATATTATTATGGACAGCAAAATATTATAAGTTATTTAAGTTTTGAGTTGATTTATTCCGGAATAATATTCTGTCGACTAAATAAAAATTCCTTCTATTTAAAATTTAAATAGAACTTGAACAGATACGATAGTTCATAATATCCACGCAGACTTGCACGTAAGAGCGGCAGTCATCCGTTTTAACAAACAGCGTATTGCACTGATACAAAATAGCCTGCCCATTTAATTATTTAGGAATGAATAAATAAATTAAGATTTTGTACAAATAATGTTTTTCATTTTTCTTCCTTCATGGATTCTGGCACCCCCAGCAACAGTTGCTCGCACCCCAAAGACTGTATATATATATATATGTGTGTGTGTGTGTATATGTATATATGTAGATATGTATGTATATATATGTTTAAATATATGTGTGTGTGTGTATATGTATATATGTATGGATATGTATATATAGGCTATATGTTTATATGTGTGTGTATATATATATATATATCACAGCAACACTCATCGCTCACAACAGTGACAAAACAATTACATTGACAATCATATATTATTTTTAAAAGTTTTTTTTTTTCATAACTTCATTAACACATTTTTCGCTGCGGCGCGGGTATTTTGCTAGTATATATATATATAGCAAATTACCCGCGCTTCGCAGGGAGAAGAAGTGTGTTAAAGAAGTTATGAAAAAGAAAAGGAAACATTTTAAAAATAACATAACATTTGCTTTCTATTCGTTTGCATAAGCACAGAACCAGCGGCAGTGTGTCCATAAACTTAATTTAAACTTACGGTTTACAACTGTGCTTTGTTTCCGCAGTAGCTGCACTTATGAATATGCTTGTATGCGTCAGTCGCTTCATATTCCTTTGCTGCCTTCTCAATTGTGTAATGCATTTTTTGTTCAGCGCTCTTTGGAGCTCTTCCTTGTTCTCTACGTACTGCGTTCACAGTCAGTTCACGTGAGCCGCTCTCTTGTGTGATCTTGCGATGTCCACAGCTTTATTTAATGTTAGCTAAGACCCGGCACTTAAAAGTTTCTCGCACTTTCGCTGAGTTTGTGCCAAACACTAGTCTATCCCTGACCATCTCATCTTCGTTTGCATAAGCACAGTCCTTCACCTGTGAATATTTACCTTATATGGGCAGGCACTCAATTATGTGAGAGGTGTGACGATGAGGGACGTAACTCCGCCTCACACGGCGACCAAGCTGCAGGCTATGGCCATATATATGGTCGAAAGTAGGTTCCAGTTATGACTGTTACGCGTAGAATTTTCGAAATGAAACCTGCCCAACTTTTGTAAGTAAGCTGTAAGGAATGAGCCTGCCTTCTACCTACATGGGAAGTTGGAGAATTAGTGAGTCAGTCAGTGAGGGCTTGGCCTTTTATTAGTATACTGTACATTGATGGGGTTGTATAAAATAATTTAAACACTGCTTAATATCCATCCATCCATCCATCCATTTTCTAACCCGCTGAATCCAAATACAGGGTCACGGGGGTCTGCTGGAGCCAATCCCAGCCAACACAGGGCACAAGGCAGGAACCAATCCTGGGCAGGGTGCCAACCCACCACAGCTGCTTAATACTAAAATACAAAAAAAATTTAACCTCATTTTACTTTTTAATAACATCTTTGTTTTTCACAATCGTAGATACCGTCGTTCTCGGCATACGGTATGCAGCAGCCATGTCTCAGATATGCATACCACCTTCATACTTTTCAACAATCAATCCAAATTTATACGAAAAAACACAAAATCACGTGAAAATTCACATAGTTATAGCGCGGGTTGTTCACTGAATGCTAGCAACTGGCATACTGACACTCGTAGGCAGTCGTGGCTTTGTCTCAAGAGAGGTAAACAAGGGTAGTGCACGGTGTTCTAGCACGTAAGTCGTATTCCAAACAAAGGTCGTATACCAAGTTGGACTTATTCCAAAATGGACGTATACCGAGGTACCACTATACATATATATATATACTAGCAGAATACCCGCGCTTCGCAGCGGAGAAGAAGTGTGTTAAAGAAGTAATGAAAAGGAAACATTTTGAAAATAACGTAACATAATTGACATTGTGCCATCGAGCTCAACTCCATTACAGTATATGGAGAAAAATAGCTTCAAGTTATGACCATTACGCGTAGAATTTCGAAATGAAACCTACCCAACTTTTGTAAGTAAGCTGTAAGGAATGAGCCTGCCAAATTTCAGCCTTCTACCTACACGGGAAGTTGGAGAATTAGTGACGTTGGAAAGTTCAATATGGCGGCCGACAGTGGCGTCATACCATCGAAATAAGTACGTACATCGGTTTCGGTTAGTGCAGGGAAGCCGCCTACCAAATTTCATGAAGATGGGGCCATAAATAAGAAAGTTCAACATGGCGGATGTTGTCGACCATTATCGACCATTATGACCGTTACGTGTAGAATTTCGAAATGAAACCTGCTCAACTTTTGTAAGTAAGCTGTAAGGAATGAGCCTGCCAAATTTCAGCCTTCTACCTACACGGGAAGTTGGAGAATTAGTGATGAGTCAGTGAGTGAGTGAGTGAGTGAGTGAGTGAGTGAGTGAGGGCTTTGCCTTTTATTAGTATAGATATATATATTTTTTTAAATATTTTCTGCCACTGTCAGTGTTTCCCAGTTTTTACATTTCTAAGGCATTTTTTCTTCTCTTTAGAAACTATATTTATAAATGTAGCATCAGTACTCTATTTCGTTTTTCATTTATATTATTTCTTTTCTGATCATGTTAATTGTATTAGATTGTCATAAAATACATTATATTAGGAAATGTCAAGTATGAAAATATAATTTCCATATTAAAAGAATACTCCACCCAAAACTGATCTTTTTAAAAAAAAAAAATCTTTTACTTAACCTTTGTTATTTGTCGTGAGGGGAAAGACAAAATTTTAATCTTGTGTTTCAGAGAGTGGAAATCACAGAGTTTATGATACAATGGGCTTCGGTTGGGTGCAGATGACCAATAGTAAACAACAACAAATAATATTAAAACCTCATGAAAAAATCTCAGATACCATGTAATCCACATATCAGTTAGATAGTTGTATACTCATAACATCTTAAGTGCATGCACATTTTTCTAAAATTAAATAAATCTTCAATAAATACTTCCAGAAAATGAAAGTAGTGCACAAAAGTGATGTGAGCTCAAATGAGCTTGAGCTTTTGAATTAAAGACGGGGCTCTTGACCAATGATTGAGATGAAGAGACAGATTTCTTCGATTGGGATTAAGGAGTATAACAAGATATTATTTTTGGATGCAGTATTCTTTTAAGCACAATTTTTTCTCCTTGGCTTTCTCAAACTAATTAACGTCTAATCGGCTATCATTTTCAGCTATTAACAACCCCAGCCACCTCACTTGTTTTTCGAATCCTGTCCAAGTGCTCCCTGTTCCCATGTGGGATTTCCAGGCATATTCCAACACACTGGTTATGTTAATTGTTGATTCCAGATTGTCTGCACCTAAACGTCTGTATGAGTGAACTCTGCAATGGACTCGTCCCCTGTGCAGGCCTGTTTCTTTCCCAATGCGGCTGTAATAGATGGAGGTCTCGTTTAACACAGAGTTGGATCAAGCATGTTCGACAATGTTGTTATGTTATGTTTATCTATGTGGTGTAATTCATAGATCAGGTCTAAATTCATTTAGTCATCTGGCGTCATTTCAGCCACAAACACTTTGTGTTTCCAAGGAAGAGTGGGAGAGAATTCCAATGCAAAATACATGAATTCACACTCCACTGAGCATTATGACAATGTCATTCAAAATGTTTGTGCAAAATGTTGAGAATTAAGTTCTCTCTCCACCAAAGTGAGTCCGTTGTGACTGTGCCCCCCACAAAATTCAGATCTGGCTACTCCCCTTCCTTCCATGGAGTTAAAAATGGCCCTCATGTACTGACTGACTAAATTATGACCTCCCACTTTATGATGCTACTGTATATTTTATACACATTTTCTCACAACATGGAGCTTTGTTCTGTATTTAACATTTTTGAATAGTTTGAAATCTTACAGATACATTTGATTATCCTGTATTCTTCAGAGGGTGGTATCTATAATCTTTGAGCATGGGAAAGGTGCTATATAAATAAAATGTATGATTATTATTTATTTATTTTTGATCCAGAACAAAAGTAAATCTATCCATTTTTAATCCTGCTTATACAAATTGCGGATTATGGAGGCTGCAGCCTGTTCCAGTAGCAGTGGTCACAGGATAGGAACGACCTCTGGGTGTGGCACTAGCTCATCAATTGACATACTGATCCTCCACCCCACTCACATGGGTCGCAGTGTAGAGTTGCAGGTTACTTTGATATGTACATCTATGATATAATGAAGAAAAAAGCACAAAAAAAACTGAAAATCCAAGGTGACTGACTCGGGATTGTGAAGCTGTGCAGCAGCAGCCAGTGTCCTTTCTTCACTTTTTTTACAGTATAATTGTCTTTTCAATCCTAAGAGGCGCTTACTATGAGGCTTAAATAAAGTCCTGAGATCCTTGATTAAGTGAAAAGAGATCCTTGACTTAATTCATGTTAATCTACTTACCCTCTCTCTGGACTAAAAGGCTGAGCTTATGTTTAAACATTCAAAGACTTCCTGGAGAGCTTCTTGGTTGCACAAATTGTATATTCTCTTCTGAATTTGGTGCAACTTAACAAAAATGACACGTACTGGAATTATAAGTGAGCATGGTCTGGAATAATATCCAGTCATGTGTGGGTCTATTAAAGTGAGAACAACCAGCTGTGTGTTTGAGTTCAGGACCCTTACTGGGACAGACATGTTTAGGTCATCCACTTAGAAAGTAGGTAATAACCTCATATTCAAGTGCTTTTTTGCAATGATCTACCTTATAGCATCGCACAGATAATGAACCATAATATTATCAACTCATATTGAAACCTTTTTTAATTCTAAACCCATCTATCCGTCTATTTTTGAACCTGCTTAACCCACTTTTGGGTCCTTGGAATTGAGGACTGTAAGGTTGGAAAGAGCTGTCCCACTCTTACACAGCTTTAGCAGCGCTTCTTACACCTCCCAGCAGCCCTGGTATTATTACACCATTGGGCAGGTTCAGAGTGGCATGGGGGTTGCTGGGAAGGAAGCTAATTAGGTGCTTTCTTTAAAAAGGCGCCAAGGGGGTCGCACTCATCTCCGTTTATTCGTTTGTACTCTTTTCGCCCCACCTCTGGAGTCCAACCACCATTGCATTACAGTTTCATTCTGGAGTTTTGTGCTTGTCCTACTGTGCCTGCTTGTTCGCTCAGTTTCGTCTAGGTTGGTAAATGCCTTCATTCGGGGAGCACCCCCAACTTCTACAGATCTTCTCACAACAAAAGGAACACGGTAGGAGAAAACTTTCATAACATTCAGAAAACTGTTCACTTAGCATCTCAATTCATTCTCACCATCATCTACACCTGTTGTACTGGACTGTGTTTTGGACTGTATCGTAAGTGTTGATTGTCAAGTGATTAGTGTTTTGTTCGGTTATATTATTGCAATGTTTGTAAACGACTATCACCGTCTGGGAATTAGAAATTGGAATTGTTTACATTGTGGAACAAGCCCTGGACAAAGACAGACGGCACCCAATACACACATATTTATTTACATTAATATTTACAAGTCTGTGCACAACCCAGTGCCTCCAGCACCAATTCCCCAAAGTCCAGGCCTCTCTCTCCAGTGCCTGCCTTCTTCAGGCCGTCTCCACTCCTCTCCAGTAAGACTCCTGTCCACCTCCGCCAGACTCCAGTCCTCAAATGGAGGGAGACGGCCCCTTTTATACAAGCCCGGATGGGCACCAGGTGCTTCCTGACACTCCTCCGCAGACACTCCCCTGTGTGGCGGAAGTACCGGGTGCGCACCCGGAAGCACTCCAGGTGTCCCCAGTCTTCTTCCCCCCAGCACTTCCCGGTGTGGCGGAAGTGCTGAGGTCCAGGGCTCTCCAGGCACCGGGGCGCCCCCTGGCGGTGACCACGGGCCCCTACGGGTTTGAGCTTCCAAGCTCTGCACCCGTGGTCCCCAACGCAACCAGGGTGGTCGCCCCCTCGTGGTCTGGAGGAGGTGCGTCCCGGCTGGGTACCAACCCCAGCCGTATGCCACAAAATGTTGCTTGTTTAATAATTTTTTGCCATCTTTATTTTCGATTCATTGAGCCTACTTATAAGTGTCTCTGTGTGTGAGTGTGTGCGTGCCATGTCTAGGCTTGGTGTATTCCTGGGGTCCCTGTAATAAAATAAATAAATCACCATCTTTGGACAGTGGGAATCTTACCATCTTCACTACTACTATACAACAATATCGAACAGAACTTTAGAGCCAACACAATTCATGATCTTAGTGCGATCGATGGTACTCTTTAGGTCTTTGGTTTGAGCACAGATTTCTTTGAAGGGATGAACATATGTTCCTAAAATTTTCTCACAGTGAAATTTTAAAGAGCAGTGTTTTATGACTAGGAATTAATATAATGTAGTATTAAATGTACTAACCCATTTATGGGCACAGCGGACAGGAGTAGCATGAGGCAGAAACCAATTCTAGATGAAAACCTGCTGCCATCACCTAAAAACACTAGGAGTCAATTTGGAATTGCCTGTTTGTCTAAAGCGAGGTCATTGAGATGTGGGAAGCAAACTAGATGGACCACCAAAGAAAATCAAGCAAAGAAAGAGCGATACTGAGCTGAAGGGTCTTCTCTAATCATATTTCTAACTTCAGTGTAAGGTAGATATTACAGGTAAGAAAAACAGAAGTTTCAAGGTAAGATTGTAATACTTACTGAACGAGACATGGACTCCGGTAACATGATTTAGAATCGAGTCACAAATCTGATGACTTCAGACTTGACTCAACAATATCTAAAAAAGACTTGCAACTTGACACGGACCTGAATAGAAATGGACTTCAGCTTCCCCTTTATGATTCAAATAGACTTGACATCCAGTATAAGCACCTTTGCGGAAGAGAGTTTGTTTATTTATTTATTGATTTTAATTGGAAGCAAACAGCATTCCATACAACAAATTACAATGAATCAATGAATCGGTCGATCGATCAATTACAGATACTCCTGATCTCAACTCGTGATGTTATAAAGCACACCTGTCCACAGAATCAGTTTCTTCCATTCCAACCTCTCCACCACCACCATGGGCCAACTAAAGAGCTGATAAAGGACGTCAGAGACAAGACTGTAGACCTGCACAAGGCTGGAATGGGCTACTAGACCATCAGCAAGAAGACTGGTGAGAAGGTGACAACTGATGGTACGATTTTTCGGAAATGGAACAAATATAAAATGACCATCACGCGGCCAAGAACCAGAACCAGAATTCTGGCTGGGTTGTAGGGGATCAAATACTTGTTTCACTCAATGACATGCAGATCAATTTATAACTTTTATGGAATGTGTTTTTTCTGGATTTTTGGTTGATATTCTGTCTCTCTCCATTAAAATGAAACTACCTTAAAAAATAGAGACTGTTCACTTCTCTGTAAGCGAGCAAACTTACAAATTCAGATGGGGATCAAATGCTTATTTCCCTCACTGTAAGTAGTAATTATTGTTAGCAAGCAAGGGGGAAGAAAGTGATAAAATATAAACTAGTAATTGTGAAAAAAGTTTTTTAGGCGCATTAGCAATCCTAAAATGTCTCTAGTGTGTGTGTGCCCTGCAGTGGACTGGCGCCCTGCCCGGGGTTTGTTCCTACCTTGTGCCCTGTGCTGGCTGGGATTGGCTCCAGCAGACCCCCATGACCCTGTGTTAGGATATAGCGGGTTGGAAAATGACTGACTGATATTTATTTTAACTTTATCAATTCCTGCTATGTATTTGTTGATATTTTTTTATATCTTAGAATTGTGTGGCTGTTCAGGAATGGCAATGCAGAGAGACAGCATATCAACGCCACTCAAACACAGAAGGTTGAATTATTTATTTATTTATAAAGCACCTATCGCAGACAGAGTCACAAAGGGTTTTACACCATAGAAAACAATTCAAACACACATTTACAAAACAATGAAAAAAAATTAAACTAACCTTTCAACATGTTAACATAGCGAAAAGTCAAGCAAAATGACACCTTTTATTGGCTAACTAAAAAGATTACAATATGCAAACTTTTGAGGCAACTCAGGTCCATTCTTTAGGCAAGATGTAACCAAGAAGGGGCCCGAGTTGCCTCAAAAGTTTGCATATTGTAATCTTTTTAGTTAGCCAATAAAAGGTGTCATTTTGCTTGACTTTTCACTACGTTCATAATTGCTAACACGGTACAACACCCTAGTACTACAAATTAACATAAAACAGAACAGCCAAAAACAGCAACCGATATGCTAGCCTAAAAAGACGCCTCTTCGGCTGTTTTTTTAAATGTATCAGACTGTACAAGAAAAATAACACTGGCCCAAGAACAGATCCCTGCGGCCCTCCACACAACAAGGATGCTGGGGCAGAAACTCCTTTCTGCCACATAAGTAAAACACTCTAAGGCGGTCCAGAGATACCCACACAATGCTCTGTCCTGCTAATTAGAAGTGTATGGTCTACAGCAGGGGTGTCCACTGTTTTGCGGCTTCCGGCTACTTTTAAAATGACCAGGTCGAAATGATCTACCTACATTAAAATGATTTTATATATATATATATATATATATATATATATATATATATATATATATATATATATATATATATATAGTGGCAGTAGGGGGCGCTAGTGCTCCCTTGAACCCTCAGGGATGACTCCAAACAGCAGGTAAAAGACCAATACTTTTTATTTACTTTTCCAACAGTGCACCAAGCACCCTCCAAACTACTCATAAGCTATTAAATCACTATTAAACTCACACAATAAACCACTACTAATAAACTCAATACTCTCCTCCACCTCCCAGCACAGCTCAGTGTCTGGACTGAGGCACCGTCCTTTTATAGCCCCTGACCCGGAGGCGTTCCTGTCCAATTAGACCACAGTTCCTTTTTCCTTCCGGGTCAGGGCAAACAGTCCTGTTCTTCACCCCGGGAGTACGTTGTTCCTTCCCGTCATGTGACCGTGATGTACTCCCGGGTTATAGGGCATCACAGAGCCCATAAGCCCCCCCACAGCAACTCCTGGTGGTCCCCAAGGTATCCAGCAGGGCTGTGTATAAACACTACAAAGTCCATAAGGCCCTGCTGGACCTCGGGGCACGATCCTGCTGTCGGGAGAGCTCCTCCTGGCGCCCTGGGGGTGAGGACCGGCATGGGAAGCCGGCAGTCCTCCACAATATCTATATATATATATATATATATATATACTGAGTATACATATGTATATACGTATATATATATGTGTAAGGTGTGGCAGAAAAGTAATGAGACTGATTTTTTATTTACCAAAGTTTTTATTTTTTTCAAACATCAATGTTATCCCCTTCAAAGTAGTTCCCTTGGGCAGCTACACACCGATGGAGACGTTGTTCCCACTGTTGGTAGCAGCGCTGGAAGTCTTCAACTGGTATGGTCCTCAGCATGTCCGTTACACTCTTTTGGATGTTTTCTAAAGTCCCAAAATGACGTCCTTTGAGGACATTTTTCAGTTTAGGAAAAAGGAAAAAGTCACACAGACTGAGGTCAGGTGAATAAGGGGGCTGGGGAACCACAGGAATGCCTTTTGAGGTCAAAAAGTCTGTTATGGAGAGGGCAGTTTTTCGGCACCATTTTGGCACAGACCTTTCGCATGTGCAAATGTTCAGTCAAAATTTGATGAAGGGTAAATCTGTTCAAATTTAATTGTTCACTCAACATTCTTAATGTTAAACGACGGTCTGATCTCACAAGAGTGTTCACACGTTCGATGTTTTCATTGGTTTTCAAGTTGAAGGCCTCCCTGAAAAACTTGAGCTCGGGATAAAGAATGTTCCCCATAAGCCTGTTTTAACTTTTCAAACGTCACACTTGCCGATTCTCCAAGCTTAACACAAAATTTAATGGCACAACGTTGCTCCAAATTCCGCTGTTCCATTTTGCGTGATGCACAACCAAAAACAGAACTTCGCTAATAGCAGTCAGAAAAATCACGTAGTTAACAGAAGGAGTTGAAACTCGCACTGAGCTATGGGAGGGTACTGATACACGTGCTACATCAAGGACAACAGCGCAGCGTTGCCAGATCGCTTGCAGTGTTGCCAGTCTCATTACTTTTCTGCCACATATAGCCTATATATATATATATATATATATATATATATATATATATATACAGGTATATATATATATATATACACAGGTATATATACAGTATATATATATATATATATATATATATATATATATATATATATGTTGTCGTACCTTGCATATGAACTGAATAACTTTTATGGCAATGTAATGACAATTCAATACATTTATGGTCACTGCAGTATTTGGATTTAATAATCCTCATTTGGGAAAAGGCTGACTCGCATAAATAAGTAGAGCTGAATAATGCAGTCAAGGAGGTAGCTCTTGGAAGGACTTCTTATGCTTAATGATCGAGTAACTCACCCGGAACGATGCTTCGTGTGTTTGCCTTTGCTTTTGAATTCAGCCGAGTGAAAAATGACGGTTGTCCGATTAACTGCGATTTTAGTTCCCTTGCCTTTCTCTTTCTTTTTCTCAGATCGCTTTTTGGAAGGACATCAGTTTCGTAGTTTTTATGAACAGTTCAAAAGTGCCTTTCCACATTTTCCTTCTTTGGAATAGCAATGATACATTGGCAGATCAGAGAAACGCACTTCGATTGTGACATTGTGAGAAAAAGAAATCCTCTTCCAATTCCACATCCAGCTCATACCCTCCCTAAACATTTTTTTTTAAAATCCCTTCTTTAGTCGATATAAATTGGGAGGCTATCTAGATCACAGCTGGAGTTTTGCAGTAGCTCGCGCGTTTGATCGTGTGTGCGGGATGACCAGAGTGTTAGAAGAAAAGAGATCTCCGACTGGCCATCCTGTATGTCAATCAAGTGGCAAGTGACTAACATTAAATTTTTTTTTTTTTTTTAATGCAACGCGATCTACCTGCACTACCTTTGCGATCTACTTACTGGTCGATCGCGATTTACGCATTGGGCACCCCTGGTCTACACTGTAAAAAATTTCACTGTAAATTTACAGTAAATTACTGGCTACTAGTTGCATTACTTTTACAGTATTTTACTGTATCATATTACAGTACATTACAATAAAATTACCATACCACACTGTGACTTCACAGTAAACTGGGCAAGAAAATTACTGTGATGTAGCAGTATGTTACTGTTGAATTACAATAATTAACCATTTTCAATTTACATTAATCTACTGTATTTTTACATGCTAACTGTAAAAGTAATGCAACTCAGTAGCCAGTAATTTACTGTAAATTTACAGGTGCAATAACAACATTAAATACTGTAAAGGACATTAAAACAACCTTGATCACCCATCCTATTTACCAAATTTTCCCAAATTTACATCAAGTTAAGTTCTGAAGGTCTCTAAAGTCCCCTTGTCCATCTCACTACTTGTTCACTTGTTCCTTGCATTTGTGGTTTTCTGTATGATGTTTGTACAAAATGTTTCCATCAGTGTCCCTGTAGTCAGGATTAGACTTTTATCAGTCACTTTACAACACATATAATCTTTAAATTATTGAAAATTAATAAAGTTAAACAAAAATAAAAACAAAAACACATTACTGTATGTGTTTTGCATATTTATTCAGCAGTGTTTCTTCAAACGTTAAATGCACAGAATACCTCAAGTATACACTTTTAAATTCAATAAAAGTCTTAACAGGCAGTTCAACTTTTTTTTTTTTTAAATTGCACAAACAAAATTATCTAAACCTCACATACAGTAAGTATATGTACAAGAAACAAAAACACATTTTTACTGTACTGTATATCAAATATCCTCTGTAGTAAACAACTTGCACATACTGTACCTCAGTGCCCGCAGTTATTATTGGCTGTCTAGTAGTCAACAGTGTATTATTTGTAAATATGTGCTACTTTTTCCAGATATGCAGACATCTGAAAGGGTCAAGTGAAAAGCAATCAATAATTCTGAAAGCATTTCCCTTTTAAAAGGTATATTTTAAGAAATTAAATTAAAGATATAAACTCCAGTGTTTAACATTTAAACGATAATGTTAAAAAGCAAAATGTAATTATAAAGCAGTGTAACATTTTTAAAGACAGCAAGATAGAAATTAAACTGAGGCAAAACAGGGGATTAAAACACTTTAAATCAATTTGAATTATTAGGAGTCCTTTCTGAAAATGTCTACATTGACATCCATTCAAAATCAATTAGTTTCCTCAAAAGTGTGCAGACTTGTTGGTTGATGTGTCCGTGTTTCTTTTTTGATTTTGAGCCCGACTCTGGGTTAATACCCAAAAAAAACCTGTAAACAAAATATAGAAGCTATTAGTTTTATTTGAGCTATTTCACACTGTTTTTCAAAAGACATTAAGTGCTGTTCCTTTCTACAGAATACTGATGCCTAACACTCCTCCTAAGTAGGAAAGCCAAACACAATTTCTCTGCCATTTTAACAATGTTGTGGTGATTTACTAGTCTCACTATTACCCTTGCTAGTGTTATCTACAATGTCAGTGTGTTAGTTTACCTTTGGATAAACTCCAATGTGGATGAGGCATCTTCAGGATACTGCAAGTTAAAGTTGTAATAACTTGCAAAGATTGTAGCAATACCATTGACAAAATCATGATGTGGTCCCATGACCACTTGTCCTTCAATTGACAACATCCAGGCTTTAGGCTTCATCATGTCATCTGAAATAAAAAAGATATTCATCACGTACTTATGCAAAGAAGTGGAATTCTTAATGAACAACAGTGTGAAAGGAATGGGTCGCTAACACAGGGTCTTAGATTACAACTATTAAAGGTCTGCACGCTGTTCTTCTGGTCTTTGCAAAGTAAAGAGCAGCTGCACAGACCTTCAAAACATATATGAGAAGGTAATACAGGTTTACATACTACTAAAGTTGCTGACACTATAAGCTACATGTGTTGTTAACATTACCTTGTATAATCAAGCGGGGTGTGCTTGGTAGCATCATTGTCCTCTGAACATCAGCACCTGTGGCACATGTCTGTAAAATACAGTAATACATAACTTTAAAATATGCTGGATATATGTACAGTACAGTGTGTACTGTATATCCCTTACTGAAGAGTAAAATGATGGCAGAAGAAAATCCCTTGACCCCAGTGATTCACAATTCTACAGTAGATTTAGCAAGGTGTGTATTTTACTAAAATTCAGTAGTCAGAGAACTGTGTGTCTACATGGGAGATTAAGAGTGTATGAATACAAGTATGAAGGTTAATATACTGTATTGTCTACCCGAGTTCCAGCATTGGCACCTACCTTTTTTACTCTTAGTCAGGTTGAGTTGAGCCATCATATTCATCTTATTGTTTCTATCAAACTAGTTCTTCATATAGAATACTGAACATTTACTGCTATATAAAAAATCAAGCACATCCAGCACTCCTCAAGATACCATATTAATTTTCTAAAATTTCAAGGCATTAATTTTTAGAAAAATATAAAAAATAAATTCAACTCTAAAGCATTTTCAATGCCAGTTGGGTTCCTGGTCTATTGTAAGCAAAACTCAGTTTTCTATCTGTAAAACAATTACTTACATCTGCTTGAAGTAGGATTGCATCCTTGGGCTCCTTAAAGTATGCCATCAGGAGGAGAAGGACACATGCAGCCTTAACTGAAACCTCTGGTTCAAACTTAGACAGCACATCCTGAATTCCTGAATGATGGCTTAGTTCCTGGCAGAACTTTATAATTGTACTGCCTTTATTGTCCAGTGCCTCTTGCAGCTTGCTGAGGATAGATATGTCTGTTAGAAGCCTAAAGTGGGAGTAAAGACATCTTTGAGAGAAAAGGAAAGGCCATTCCTTCTGAACTTGTGCAATGTGTGGTGCAGGCACTCCATTAAGGTATCGGCGCTGGTGGATATAGGTCTTCTCCATAAGAGGTTCAGCTTTCTCTGCTCCACTCATCCCTAACTCGGAGAATATTTTAAGTAGCTGCATTTTCATGTCATCTAATGATGCCTCCGTTTCTCCAGCTGGCAGTTCTACAGGACACCACCTCACACATCCATACTGATCTACAGGGCCTCTTGCCTCCCCTGCTGCATTAGTGTGGGACCTTCTCTCTCTCGTCGCCTTGCAAGAGTATTTGTTCTGTTTTTATATTCCACTCTTGTTTTAATTTGCTGAAGAAGAGAGTGGCAGCCCTCTCCAACCATGTCTCCTTTTTTTCCAACATCCGCAAAACTTTTTGGGTGTTCCCTTACAATTCCTCGGACTACGCTGTGACACATTGCTCTAGTTGGGTTAAGATCATGTTCAAGCATCTGATCTACCACTGCTTTCACCATATCTTTTCTGTCTCCTGGTGATGGTCTTGTTTGATTTGCCACTGCTTTTTGAATTGCTGCTGGCATCCTATTCCAATTGACTTTGAACTCTGCATACCATGGCCTGCCAGGATGTGGGGACGAAGAAACAGAGGAGTTTGAACTGCTTGAGGAGTTAGAAGATAGGATGAGTGGAGTGCTCATGGGGCTTGATGAGAGGGATGAAGAGGCAGCAGCATCCAGTTCACTTTGAACTGTTACAAGTCCTAGAGATGATAGCAAAAAAGATCAATGGAAAAAAAACAAAAAAGCAGCACACTAAATTAATTTATGATAAATTACATTCTTCCTGTTCAATATATTATATTGGTAGCCACTGAAAAGAAACAGAATGAAGGACACTAGTAAGAGAAAGACATGATTTTTCAGGTCAATGAGTTCGCCCTTCAATAATCTTTGAACTTCAGTGTTAATTGTTCAGCTTACCAATGGCAGTTATCAAAATATATATTTACCTTCATTTTTAATGCTGTTTAACAGTTTGCGACACTGGATTGGCCTAATGTGTTTCTCCAGATCCTTCTCTTGTACAAAAGCAAGGTCTTCTCTGCTTTCCACACCAAGCTCTTCTAACCGTTCAAGAAGAGATGTTAAGGATTCATTTGAGAGGCTTGGCAAAATAGATAGCACCACTTCCCTTATGTCTTGACTCATTTTCTAAAAGAGAGTTGGGAGCAGACAGTCAAATATCAACCAATTAATTCATAAAACCCTTGATTATTTGTTTATTATCAGTAATGCGTTATTTGCTACAATTGTATCTCTGTATGATTTTATGTTTTATTCAGGCACTAGTGAGTACTCCAAGAAGTGAAAGCATTCACAAACTACAGACTATCCCTATCTCAGTTTGATTTCAATTGAATTAGAAAATTTAACTCTTCATTTATAGGTAAATGTGCTGGAATCTTCAAAGGCAATTTCTGAATCATATCCTTCTATAATACTTTCACCACAATACAAAGATGTTATTTAAAAGACATATATATACAAAGTCCTATATACATATATGTGTTCTTTAAAAGAACCTCACAGACTCTTCCTACTCCATTATTTATCTATCCTTTCTACTTACACAATTTCTAAAAAAGAATGATGAAGAACAATTAGCAGTAGGTCACACACATTATAAGCCGGAAGTGGGTAGTAGTCAAGCAAATCATCTTGCTTTATACAAACATAATCCTTTTGGACTACTCCTAATTTACAATAGACACCTATATCTCTCAACTTCACAAAGGTATGCTTCTCTGTAACAAAGTATGCAGAATCGTGGACAGTAAGGACCAGAATAATCTTCCCAACATAAAGTTCTTCATCTCTACTTCCAAGCAAAACAAACATTCCTTTCCTGTATGCTGTGCCTTTCACAGTCACTTCATTGCCTGCCACTGTAGACTGTGACTCAAAATTATAACTGGCAACAGATTCTCTGATTTTGTCATTATAATCATTCACAAAAACTGTGTACCCCTGTGTACCTGTACAACTGAGGGAACAGGCTGCCTGCACTCAAGTAAGCCTGAAGAAGCTGATGTCTTTCTGCCAGTGTTTTGCACAGATTTTTAAAGTTGTGTAGCTTTCTGGCACATGTTTTGAAAAATGAGTGCTTACTTTCAAACCTTAATGTCCAAAGGCGAATAAGTGGACCAAAGTGGAGTATAAGTTCAGGATAATGGCACATATAATGATGCTTAGGCCTTAAAGGGTGATTAGGGAAAAGCTTTTTCCTACTGTGTAGATATTCTTCAATTATGACTTTGAGATATGCTACTTGGCCTGCTGCAATAGCTGGTGCACAGACAAGCTCCACTACCTCTCTTAGTTGTAAAAGGAGTTGCCATACCTCGTTTTCACAGGGATCTTGAATTCTGTCACCTATCAAGAGAGGTAACAATCTAAGAAAACACCAATTTTGAACTGCATGTCCATTTAGTCGTTCACTACCAGGGAAACATCTGCAGGTTTGTCATTGCCATCATTTCCTGATATTTGAATTGGTTCTTACATCTGTTTAATTGCAAGTAAGTGAAGTGCTTCTCATGTATTAAATGACCAACAAACAAAGCGAGGTCATACGACACAATACCTTCAAACAAGTCATGGGCTAGACACGGTGGGAGCCCAGGCTGGCAAACATGGAAATAAGAAAGTTGGTTAAAAGGAGAGTCACACTTGATACCTGATACAGCAGGGTCTAAACCCTGAACATGACATTTATATGACTGTATTGTCCTCACAGCACCACACAAGTATGGTTCTTTAATAAATTTT
Organism: Polypterus senegalus; assembly: GCF_016835505.1. Lineage (NCBI taxonomy): Eukaryota > Metazoa > Chordata > Cladistia > Polypteriformes > Polypteridae > Polypterus > Polypterus senegalus. The sequence goes on along the minus strand of NC_053160.1, from coordinate 31,068,183 downwards.
GCTTTATCTATTTCACAGTAGCGGCAAAAACGATCAGCCCGACTGAAGTTTTCCAGAAAACCTCCAATACAATGGGATCCCAAGTTGTCTCCTGAAATGGCAATCAGAGTGCCTTTTACAAATCTGCCATCACTTATCAAAATCCCTCTCTCTTCTAGAAATTTGAGGTCCTTGATCAAAGATTCAAAAATTTTGGTCACTCCAAAGTATTTTAAGTTCTGCTCCCTACATAAGAGAACAAGTTGCATGTGAGCTGTAGTGGATCTATTATGTGGCAAAATTTCAGCCAGGGTTAAGTATACAGCTAAAACTTTATGTTTTTTTCTCCCTGAACCAAGTGGGTTTACAACCTCAAAGGCATCCTGATATAAAATCAAACCAATAGAAGAAGGTTCTATTTTCAATAGTGGATTACTTCGAACTCCCTCTCCATCTCCAACATCCTTATAGACATTTTCAGTGGATGCTTGAGAATGTGCTAAGGCATACTGTTCTCTTACAGACTCGCTTTTGAACAATGCAAGTAAAGTCTCTTGTATTGGTACATACTGGGCAAAGCATTCTTTGCCATTTTCATCAGTGCCGAGAAACAAGGGTACGGGCTCAACATAGTTAAAATTCTTTTTAAATACAGTCTTTCTCTTTTGTTCTGTACTTAGAAGTTCCTTGTTATACATCTTAAGGAGATCCCCTGTTCATTTCATCAATTATGTCACTTATAGTGGCCTCTGGAATTCCAAGTGCCTTCAATTTCTCAATCAGAATCTTAAGTAAATGTGAAAGTCCAATGTCATGGGCATTTTGAAAGTCCTCAATGATTGTCTGTATGGTACTTGCTGGTAACAATACCTTAGCTTGTAATTTCAGATAAAGAAGTGTAATGTTTTGTAAAAACAAAGTTTCATCCACAGCCAGTGGCCTTTCTGGTTCACAATCATCCTCATCAAAAATATTTGAATCTGTCTGACTAGGAACACCAAAGGGATCCATGGGAACAGATGTATCTAGAATTGAATCATCTAGGTCCTCTGAGCCTCTATGTTTCCTTGAAATATGCGAGGCTAAACTTGACTTAACTGTAAAAATGCTCTCACAACCTCTGAATGGGCATTTGATTTTCAGTCCTTGTTTTATGTGTGATTTTAAATGCTTTATGAAAGAGGTCAAAGCGTCACACTTAACTTCACATGACTGAACCACACAGTTTAGAGGTGTAATGAACTGCCTGTAGTGCCGCAGAGTAGGAACTGCTTCCTTATGGTCTCTATATATGTGTGTTTTCAGAACACTGGCTTTGCGGTACATCCGAGAACACGTAGGCACACCACACTGATAATGATAATTGGGAGTGTTACTGTGCAGCTTTGTGTGTTGAATAAACTGAGTAACATTACTACAGATATACTGGCACTTACTAAATTTACAATGGAACATTGTGAATTGATAGGCAAATTTATTTAATGGCTAATAGAGTCAAAAATACCTTGCTAAGACTGCCTTTTCTAACACAGACCAGCTAACAATAACTAAAAAATGTGGAAAATGCAATATGGTTTGGATCCCAAAGGGAAATGTTAACACACACACAAAAAAAACTACACTATGTATCTACAAAAAAAAGTTAAACCAGTAAGAATCCATTAAAATACCATTTGAAGTCAAATTTCTATCAACCGTGCTTAAATCAATACATTTGCTTCCATGTATTACTTTTGCCTGTGGAGTTTACCATAAATTAATTTATTTATATTTATATATATATATTTATGCTATTCCTGAGCTAACATCTTTAATCACAGTTGAAAACAAAAGCACATAAACTTAATCAAAATGCACAAATTAAAACTGTTTAAAAATACATGAACTAAAACTACATGAAAAAGCTGACATTGAAACAATATGAAAACGCATTCCTGAAGCTATAAGATAAGACACGAGTTAAAAAAATGCACAAAATGAAACGGTTTGAAAATGCTAGAACTTAAATTTTATGAAAGAAATCACTAATTACAGCTGTAAACATTAATATATATTGAAAGGCATGATTTAAAGTAGATTGAGAAATGCACAAACTGAAATTAAACGAAACTGCACGTACTCAAACAATGTGAGAAAGTACAAACTGAAAGCGCGCAGTATGTAAGTTTTCTAATACACTCCGTGGTAAAGTCTTAAAATGACTGCATAACTTCCTCTCTAACAATACAAAACAGAAATTATTATAATGATAATGGAGAAAGGCAATGAATGTTAAGTTAATTACCGTTTGTATAAGTAACAAGCACACTACAACGCCATTTTATTACTTTCTTCCACTCTCTGAGCATGTAATATCCCACAGTGCAACGGGGTCTTCTCCAAATACAATTTTACAGTAATTTGCTGTCTTTTGACAGACGACAGCGTATCTTACTGTGATTACAACAAAAATTCTGAATACAGTATTTTATTGTGAAAACTTACAGTTAACACCTGTGAAATCCTGGCAATTTTTTACAGTGTACAGTATCAAAAACTGCACTAAGATCCAAAAGTACAAGCACGGGACACTCCCCCGCGTCAGCAGCCATCAGAAGGTCATTAGCCACCTTAACAAGTGCCGTTTCTATGGAACATTGTTTAATTTAAAAAAAGACGAAAAGATGTGCATGATGTCCACCTTCAATATCACAACACTGTGGAAACTCCATAAAAAAAGAAACACAAAACTGAAAAGATAAAGGATAAATGAACATCCTGTATTGGCGTCTCTCCCTCTCTACCTGTGCACAATTCTTTTCGTGTCAGAAAGCAAGGACCAAGGCTAGGTTACATCACACACTAGTTTATCAGTCCTGAATGCTGTCAACTTCTCGAAAAGAACACAGAATGTTTCATCTAGAAAACACAGAGCTGTGAGCTCTGCACCTGAACTAAGTGGGATAAAGGCTCTTATTTATTATTAGAACACATAAAACAATTAGTCTACCTCTTGTAATTCTTGAATTTCGCCATTTTCTCAGTCAAACAATGGATTCTATGCTGCTCTAATGATGCTGCTTTGCTGTTCCAGACGGCCCACATGAATATCCAATTTGATCTTTTGTAAGAGCAATGCATCATGTGCTTGTGAGATAATACTTCCTACTAATTTGTTTGCACTGCTTTTTCATTGTTATGTTCAGTGGCATTTTGAAAAATGTTTTACATTACATTTATACTTGTTTTTTCTTTTGTTTGTCTATGTAATAACATGAAATTGATCGTTCGGAAATGTAATACATGTTTAAAAGCCATTCGTGATTTAAAAATTGCATTAAATTTGGTGACTGGGCCTTGAGACTTGTGCTTGTCGTGACCTTAGATCTGCACTGCATGTCTTCGGATGTGAACTGGGACTCACTTGCTGCTTATCCGTCCAACTCTGCTTTATCTCACGTGGAGATAATGGCGACGTCTTGCCATGTGACAATATTGACCCTACAAATTTATGAATCCTAGCATGTACAGCTCACAGCAGATCAAATTCCTGCACCCACATATTGTTGCTCACACCAGGCAGATTGTGATTTGGTAATTACCTTCCTTTGAAAGTCTTTGGGATGTTGACAGTTGCTACTTGTTTTAGTCGCATCTTACTAACATGCTGGATGTCTATGAGGAATCAGCAAAAGAATACGATCAGAACGTTGCATATGATATCATTTATCTTGGCTTTCAGAAAGCATTTTATCACGTACTACGTGAGAGGTTGTTTATCAAACTACATGCATTTTTATTACTCTTTAATTTAATATTGTTTTTTGTATCAGTATACTGCTGCTGGATTATGTGAATTTCCTCTTGGGATTAATAAAGTATCTATCTATCTATCTATCTATCTATCTATCTATCTATCATATAGTGCCTGTCTATCTATCTATTTATCATATAGTGCCTTTCATATCTATCTATCTACCTATCTATCTATCATATAGTGCCTTTCATACCTATCTATGTATCTATCTATCTATCGTATAGTGCCTGTCTATCTATCTATCTATCTATCTATCTATCTATCTATCTATCATATAGTGCCTGTCTATCTATCTGTCTATCTATCATATAGTGCCTGTCTATCTATCTATCTATCTATCTATCTATCATATAGTGCCTGTCTATCTATCTATCTATCTAAAAGATGTGGCAGTTCAGGGCGTAGTGTGTAGATGGGTGCAGAATTGGCTCAAACTCTTGAAGCAGAGGGTTAAGGTGTGAAGAAGCTGGGTGACACTAAGAGTGGTGTCCCTCAGACAAGAGCTCAAGAAGAACACGGGGACACAGTTAGAAACTTGTTAAAGGTAAATTTCGCACAAACATTAGGAAGTATTTCTTCACACACAAAACCACAGACACATGGAATAAGTTACCAAGTATTGTGGCAGAGAGTAGGATGTTAGGGACCTTCAAAACTCGACTTGATGTTATTTTGGGGGATTTAGGTTGAAAGGACTGGCAAGCTCTGTTGGGCTGAATGGCCTGTTCTTGTTTAAATTTTTATAAAAGAAACAAATGCATGCATATATGGGAAGGATATCCATATCATAGATGAATAAGTTGAGATAAAACTCAAAGACACTGATCCATACTAAAAAAGAACCATCCAACACTTGGCAAATATGTGCTGAGACAGAGAATTGGTAAGTATAAGATAAAATACAGAAAATCCAAGATGTAGATCGTGTTCTAAATGGCCACCCGCGTCCCCCACAGCCTTTTTAACTCTTCACAGGCTGCAGTAATGCCAAGCAGTCAGACTTAATGGTGCCGCTTATTATAGTCACTTGTAACATCCACAGTATGCCATGAGGTAAGCTCAGGTTTCAGGATATACTTTAGCTTGCTTGAGCAAAAAAAAAAAAAAAAAAAAGACCAGCACACCAAAATATCAGTAAGAAAGAAAGAGATAGAAAAAAAAAGGCAGAACAAAACAGCAAGAGGATACACAAGTGAAGCTGACTAAACGATAATGGTCTTCTAACACAAGCAAATTTACAAACATTATCTGGCAGTCCTGAACATAATGTCAAAAGTGATTCATAAAAGCCTACGCATAAATCCAAAATTGAATACTGGAGACCCACTATGGCTCTTGTCTGACTTGAGCCTCCACGCAGCCTGCCATGGTAATTAGATGATACGTCTCAATCCATTCAGCACTAATGGACATTTTACAGTCAGGATTTGGCCTCACAGAATAATTGAGTAGTACTACGTTTAATGGACGCTTGCTCTCCCTTTCCGCCAATATTTACTGGAATTTGGTCCCATCCCACCACCCATTAGCATCATATCCTTGATTTCACAGTTCAGTGATTACAGATGGTACCTGATAGGCATAATATTCATAATTATCATGTCAAAAAATATTTGCCAGATCAATAGCATGTCTGAGCATCAATGAATGGCATTAAGGGTTCTCAATTTGTTTCAAACCAAAATTCCAGCATTAACTTAATATTTGAAGCTTGCCGGCTCTGCATCAAAAGCCACAGAAAAGCCACAGAACTAGTCTTTCCAGACTAAAGCAACTTCATTTTTATTTGTACAACATATTGGTTTAGTTAACAATGTAGGATCATATAAGCTTTGCATCCCTTCTGTCAATTCATCAAAATTCATACAGCAAGCTTTTTACATTGTAAAGTATTATCTTGGTGTACTCACTGTAAGTAAATATTAAAAATCAAACACTTAATAAGTTTTTTTATGGCAATTTGTACATTTTTCATTTCAGTTGTTCAATCCTCTATCTCGTTTCTTAGTTTGACTTGTGACAAAATGATGAATGATAAACAGTTCTGAATGAAAAATTTTTAAAACATACCCAAAAGTTAAATATTTGAGAATTGAAGGAACAATTAATCATTTGAAACGCTCAACCTGTGGACCATAGAACTTGACTTGATTTGACTTAGTATCATAAAAGAGAGGGAGGCACGGTGGCGCAGTGGGTAGCGCTGCTGCCTTGCAGTTAGGAGACCTGGGTTTGCTTCCCGGGTCCTCCCTGCGTGGAGTCTGCATGTTCTCCCCGTGTCTGCGTGGGTTTCCTCCCACAGTCCAAAGACATGCATTGGCGATTCTAAATTGTCCCTGGTGTGTGTGTGTGTGTGTGTGTGTGTGTGTGCCCTGTGGTGGGCTGACACCCTGCCTGGGGTTTGTTTCCTGCCTTGCGCTCTGTGTTGTCTGGGAATGGCTCCTGTGACCCTGTAATTAGGATATAGCAGGTTGGATAATGGATGGGTGGATAATAAAAGAGATCAGTAATTATTTGTGTACATTAGCAGTATAGTGTGATAATTCCATCATCAGACCGTGCGTTTTCAGATTGCAACAGTTTTTGGATTCTTAATAAATCAATAAGGTGCATGGTATATCAAATGGAAACACCATCAAGGGTGAAGTGTCATTGGCATCAAAATAAAATGATTTTGGCTCTCAGCTGTATGATGAGACAAAGGACAGAGATAAAGAGCTGGACACCCTCCAGGCGATTCCTGTATATTTTAGCAAACGAAAAGAAAAAATCACAAGAAATAAGTGAGACGTCTTTCAAGATGCCAGTCATCAGTTAGACTGACTCAAGTTGCCGGGCAGGGCATACCAGAAGTGACAACACTGTTGCTGCCAGTCATCTGATCTGCAAGGAAAAGAACAGGGGAAGCATCAGACAGCAGCACCAGCCCTCAACGTGGGGTGGAAGTACCATTAGATAAGTCCTCAAGGTGTCTCCCATGCACATGCGTGTGACACAGCATATGGATTGTTTTCAAACTATCTCAGACTGTCCAAATGGTGTGTCAGAACACCCCCACTAAAGTTATCCCTACAGGGCCACAGCTTGGCAGGCAGGGGTTGAATTTAGTGCTCTACAACAGCATAAAAGATTACCAGTGATGCTGCCATTTTATTACAGAGTCTCAAATCCTAGCACCAAATATTGCTTAGAGAAAGCAAGTAGTTGAAGGGAATTTCTTTTCAATGCAAACTTATATTTGAGTTCCAGAAACATTTATTTGCAGCAGAAAAACAACAACAAGTGTGTGGATATTTTGCTTCTTATTGAGAAACTCTTTAGAATGGGAAAAACTCTGTTTATGAGATTAATCACCTTTAAAAAGATATTCAATGTTTGTTGCTCCCAAAAGGAAAACTGTTGCAACACAAGGCTGAATTTAAAATGGAAATACATTAACGAGAGGGACATATAATACATTTCAGAACTCTTTTAGCTGGAATGACAACGGTTTCATTTCAGCATCTCTCAAAAGAGCTGCAGATGATATGACCGGCCATTTGTGGGGGACGTTGTAGAGTAAGTTACTCATCTGGATTTAGAATTATGTATTAGAATATCAGAAAGAAAAAGAGTCTTTGTATTTGTTTTAAAATCCAAAAGAGAAGGTAAATAACATGAAACACCCCATTCACTGGGCAAGTCCGTGATAAGCGTAAGAAAGCAGGGGAACACAATGCAAAAGCGGCTTATAGTTTTACAGTGGAAGGGCAGGACATTTAAGAACATGTGCCCTAAACTGCAGAGAAACTGATAAAGCGTGCAAGGGGTCTGTGGTGGTGCAAAATCGGAAATCTTTCAGGGCGGATGTCGACTTTTGTCAAAAGGAGGAGTTGACGATGGTAATCGACTGTAAACTGTGACCAAACCAACCGTTATGTTTTAGTTGGACTCTCTCTGCTAGACGGAAAGTTAGGTTCATTGGTTTGACCGAGTTTGTGTGGCTCAGGCTCATTGGTTGCAGGTGTGTGCAGCTGCATAGCTGTGTGGTCCCGGAGTGGGTAAAGAGGAAATGGGTAACTGCCAATCAGTTAAGTCGGGTACTTCCTTGGTGAGTCATTTGGCGCACCTGCAGTGACTGACTGAGAGATCATGAGAGAGAGGAATGGAGGGAGAGAAACTGGTGAAAAGAGAGCAGGATTGGACGGGCGGAGGAAGCAGCGCTGTGGTGAGTAGGCACTGCAGTCAGGGAAGTGGAGAGTGTAAGCTCCAAGGGATCCTGGGAATGTCGATGAAGGCATAAGGCAGATGGACGCCGGTGGATGGTGGTCAGCACAAGAGGCAGTTGTGGCAGTGCACTGCAATAGCTGAGAGTCTCAGCCTTACTGAGGGGACCTGAGTGGATGAGCAGGTGGAGACAATGGATTGAGCACTGGGATCATCTTACATGTGCTTTTATTCCTGGTTTTAACTATTTTAGAAAGGATTATTTAGTGGATGATTTTACATTCTTCACTGCATTATTTTTATCAGGTTATTTATTGGAGAATATTTATTCTTGGATGCTTTTCATTGTTTGAATAAAAAGGCACTGAGCACTGTTTTCTTGCTACGTGTCCTCATTGCAAAAGTCCATTCTCAGTTCATGACTATCGGCCACCCGGGTTCAAGAGGAGTATGCCAGCTGTGGACAAACCGGGCATCACATATGCTCACCCTATGATGATGTTTTACAGCTGAGTAGTTATCTTGAACATTGAAATCCTGGTTAGCATACCCTCCCAATATTTAGTTAAATTAAAGTACGTATCCAGATTCAGGAGCCACTAAATCGTTCTTAGCTCTCCAGTGATGCACCAAGGTATTCACAAAATATAAAATAAAGATTCAAACAGTTAAGAGGGATTCAATTTGCTCTGGATTTATGGAACATCTTACCACACCATTGTAAAAGACAAGTTTAATTCATCAAGCAATTATTTCATTTCTGATAAAGTGTGACTTCCTTTAGGCAATTTACAGGTTTTCTTGGTTAACACAAAACCATTTCATATTACAATCTTTTAGATAACGCTCTCTAAAATGATAAAATCCAGTGCCTATTTATGCTGCTTTTTATTTTGAGACACTTTAGGAATTTTTGAATGAGGTTGTATCAATGATGAACTTGTTTATTCACCCAACATCAAGACACACTTAGGTCTTGTGTGAGACGTTCTTTCTGCGCTGAGAAGAAATCATTTGTATGCCAAGTTAAGGACGTGCGTAATTTCACCAGCCCTCACTTCTATTTTTAGGTTATCGAATTTCCCAGCAGGGATTATAAACGGGCAGTGGCAAAGTCCCAACTATTAAGAACTGGCCAGTACCTACTGTAGTTATATAAAACAGGTTCAGCACTGTGATGTTTTATCTCTCCCCAGATTCTAAGAAATTGCAATCATTTTCATTATCAAATTCTCTTACTAACTGAACAAAATAACAGCGTATAAGTGGGTTTATAAAATGGATGAATGGAACTGGAAACTATTAAGTTAGCCTTTGTGAAATGGAAGCACTGGCAAGAGTAGAAATGTCAAACTGTCTCCCTAGAAGGCCACAGTGGCTGCAGGTTTTCCTTCTTGTCACTTTCTCAAATAGTAATAATTCTTTGCATTTTTATAGCGCTTTTCTCACTACTCAAAGCGCTCAGCAATTGCAGGTTAAGGGCCTTGCTCAAGGGCCCAACAGAGCAGAGTCCCTATTGGCATTTGCAGGATTCGAACCGACAACCTTCTGATTGCCAGTGCAGATCCGTAGCCTCAGAGCCACCACTCCACCAATCAGAAATCAATATCTGCCATTAATTGACTTCTTTTCCCTTCATTTTAACTTCCTTGCTTTTCATTTTGAAGACGCCTGAGCTCACAATTACCCCCTGAAAGATTTAGCATCTCTTCAACAGGATCCTCTCCTCCATTAGTGCAAATTCCGCCTGTAATGGCTCCAACTGGGGTTTTATGTCCCAGTGGTTCCCATGTAGGGCAACACTAGATCTTCATAATGATCAGTCGCTATTCTGTGGTTCCCAACTTCACCCATACACTCTGGCTCTGTCCTTGTTAATAGAGGGAAGGTCTACACTCCAGAACCTCTGGACATGAGTCAGGTCAAGTTGATGAGCATGCACTGATACAGCACGTTGCCGCACCCGCATGGCGAAATAGTTTGGGATCCCAGTTGACAACCCCCAAGGCAGACACACAGTCCAGTCCCACCCTCCGGAAATGACCATCTATCTGCCTCAGCCAGGTGTTACATAGGCATCTCCTTTGCCTGGTCCAGCTGCTCAGGACCCAGTGAGCCGGATCACCCTCGGGAAATCGTGCCACATGGCCGTAGTGCCATAACTGACGCTCCTTCACAATGCAGGTAATGTGCCTCATTTGGGACTCAATGAGCAACCTCTCACTCAATACAAAGTTAAACCAATGGTACCCAAGGATTCTCTGAAGAGACGCAGAACTGAAGGAGTCCAGTGTTCGTCTCAGGTCACGAGATAGCGTCCATGTCTCGCAACTATATAGCAAAACAGGAAGCACCAGGGGCCTCATGTATAAACGGTGCGTACGCACAGAAACGTTGCGTAAGAACTTTTCCACGTTCAAATTGCGATGTATAAAACCTACACTTGGCGTAAATCCACGCACTTTTCCACGGTACCTCATACCTTGTCGTACGCAAGTTCTCCGCTCGGTTTTGCAGACTGGTGGCACCCAGCGTCAAAGCAGTGCTACTGTTCCTGTGTGGTTACACCTTATTTTCCTGACGCGGCTTTATAAATACACCGAAACTAACCGCATATTGTTTATTAGTGTAATGCATCTGATTCTAATTAACTTGTAACAATATAATGGTCCAAGGAATAGCCATAGTATTCCAAATACCATAACTGCTTTAGCGTTGTTACTCTCACTTCTTCTTCTTCTTCTTCTTCTTCTTTCAGCTCCTCTTGTTAGGAGTTGCCACAGCAGATCATCTTTTTCAATATTTCTCTCACTGCACCACTCAGAGTATTTATATCACTGTATCTGAGTGTGAATCACAGCAGCAGCTAATCGGAAAGGGAATTATCGGTATACAGCTTCAAGGACATGCTGTCTCAGCCACTGCAAAACGTTTTAAAGCCTTTCCTGTACGGACCTCGCGGTTCAGAAACAGAAACGATATCATTTATAAGGTGAAATTCAGCAAAATATGTTTATTAAATTATACAGATAAAACTTTAACTTAATTTAAATAATCTATATTCTTCACTGGGAGTGTCGTGAAGGATAGAATAATTAAACATGTACTACGAAGATATTTCAATGTTCTTTAAACGTTTTGAAGAATCGGCGCTAAGCTTACAGATGGCTTAACGTCTATTACAGAGCCGATTGTGTGGTGATCGGTTACTTGGGGAAAGAAAAGCACTGACTGCAGTGACGGCTACGCCAATATATATTGAATATAATACAGACAGAGAAAATAACAACACAGCTAAAAACACAGCGACAAATTTCGACAAAAGTTAAATGCTTGTGTCATGAGCACGAGGCGGCTATGCAGTGTCTGCAACGGACGTGGCCATCCACCGTGCATAAGCTACCTTACTGACGGGCGGACAAAGGAGCCACCGATTCTTCCTCTGCCCAGTGCCACCACAAGCCTAGAGCCGCCCCTGATTGTACTGCTGCAATAAATTATTTCATTGAAGTGAAACACAGGTTTAATAATGTGCTTTAACTCCTATCATCATAAAATGACATCACGTATACATCTCAGTATTTTAGTTATTCAGAGAGCTGTAATATCACGAATGTAATGGACTCTGTGTCCTGTCGGAGGAAGAAAAGGCCGGTTTAAGAAACAAGTAGTGATTCACACACATAGAGCACATAGAAGATCAAATACAAAACAAAGCATTTAACGTGCTACTTTAATTACGATGTGATTTGAGAAACTGGTTAATTAAAACGATTTTAAGATGAAGTTTATGATGTTCTACTTTAATGACAAAATAAACTACGTGATTAAAGTGGAAATGTCGAGACTGAAGTTGACATTTCGTGCTTTTTCCCCACCGTGTGGCTTTTTTCTCTGTACCCTAATAAGCTTTCATATGACACTCAGACAGTGGGCTTACAACTCTTCTTTTCACGGCGACTTTGATATGTGACTTCTTTTTTATTTCCGGCACTGTGCGATTTGTGAATGTGAGCTTTCAAGTTTCTCCAACATGCTATGTCACTAGATCAACTTCCTTTTGTTGATTATACCACGGTTTATTTGAACAAATAGTATGTTTTTCCTTTGCCTCCACTTGGTATTCGCTGAAAGTCTTATATTTTCCCCGTGCTTTTCCCATTGTCTTTTCACAGAAGGCTGCGCTTAAGGGCGATTTATATTGATTTGCATATTCAAATAGGCGTAATTCTGGGAGGATTTGGGGCGTTACATAATGCGCGTGCACGAGCGTTAGTTTTCACGCTGATCGGGATTTATGTAGCGGAAGAACGTGGAAGTTGGAGTACGCACAGATTCCTGCATCTGGATTTTTCTGTGCGTAAACACATTTCATGTGCTCACGCCATGTTATAGTGCGAGATCTACGCACGGCGTTATACATGAGGCCCCAGGACTCTAAAGACTTGGACCTTCGTCCTTTTGCACAAATATCAGGAGCACCACACACCCCTTTCCAGCAACCTGATGACCTCCATGCCCTCACAATTCATCTGCTGACTTCATAGGGAGAGTCACCACAGACATGAATGTCACTGCCGCAGTAAGCAAACCTCTCAACAAGTTTGAAATTCTCTCTTCAGACAGACACACTGTTGATGGTTGTTCCTCAAGAGATCACTGAAGGCCTGGATCTTGGTCTTTATCCAGGACACTCGCAAGCCCAGACACAGACTCCTCGCTCAGTCTCTCGAGCGCCCTGATCAGAGCCTCCATTGACTCCGCGAAGATCACAGCATCATCAGCAAAGTCAAGATCAGTGAATCTTTCTTCACCAAAAGATGCCCCACAGTGGCTGGACCCCACAACCTGGCCAGCCATGATATCCAGCAACCTCTAAGAGAGGGGGGGTGATGGGATCCCACGAGTCACAGGGTGTACCACAGGGCATGAGGACATTACATAATACAAAGTGGGTGTCAGACCTGCAGCACTGTGTGGCTTATTCGGGCTTGTGGATCTTTTAGCCTTTTATGGCATCACAAGATCTGGCTGCGGTATCCCTGTTCTGGGAAAAGCTTTTAAAGTGACTATCATGGGAGTTAGTTTTGCACAGCTTTTTGTCTCATCACTAATTTTCCAAGGGTGACTCTGTTGGGAAAACAGGGCTCTTAATGATACATCAACTTCAGTACACCATGAAAGGTGATTCTTTTCTTATTTTAGGCAGTTTAGTGTTTAAGCTCGGTCATGTGCTTAGCCACCCTACCAACTTTTCCTCCTGTTCACGTTTTCTAAGACTACTTGCTGCAGGTAAGGTGAGAAGCTTATTTTTCCATTTAATGCAAAACAGATGCTTGCCTGTTTTCAGCACATGCCTTTTCTTTCTGGTGTTTTTGTGGTTTCTAAATTGTTCGCTTGCTCAGCCTCCCCCAGAGCAGTAAGTGTTTTTATTTACTGCCGTGCAGGTGTATTTCAGTGGGACTTTCTGAGTCTGTGCTATTCTTTATCTTTAACAAAACGGTGCATTCATAAACATCACGTGCAGTTTTTAACCCAAGTGGCACTCACATAGCCTACACAGCATGCCCACCTGCACTTGCGACAGTGTCATTCTCTTCTAACTGAAAACGTAAAATTCAGGAACTCACAGCTAAAATGTAGAAAATGGCTTAGAGATTTTAGATGGATAACAATGCGGGACAGAAAGGGAGAAAGATGAGAGCAGTGTGTCCGGTTACTCATCTGTAAAAGGTCCCACGAGGTTTTCTTGTTGTCTGCACAGTTACAGTGAAGATGCTAATGGAACATCAGGGTACGGTCTTTGTTGGATCGGAGAACAGACTAACATTTTGTCATCGTGTGACCAAATAATACTTTACTATAGAGTGTAGTGGAGAAGCAGCAAACAAAAAAAATTAAAAAGTCAAGTCAAATGTCATTCAGTTCCCATCACAGGCAGTGAAAACAGCAAAAAGAAAAAGAGGGCATCGCCTGATTTGGGAAATTGCCTGCAAGTCTTCAATGTGCAATGAGGGAATTCACTCTACAGTATCTCATATTTAAGAATGGTGTAGCCTGAAAACTACTTTATGTCTCATTATTGCAGCATGTGAAAATAATTTTTTCTTTCCGGGTGATATGGTAGTTCAGTGGGTAGCACTGCCACGTCACTGTTGCAGAGTGCTGTGTTTGAATCCCACACGTTGCTGTTAGCACCTTCTCCACTTGTCTGTTTGGGCTTCTTGGTACAGAGGAACCTCAGTTCACGAACGTCTTGGAACATGTACAAATCGATTTACGACCAAAAATTTCACCAAACTTTTGCATCTGTTCACGACCACAGACTCGGTATACGAACAAGCCAGTTTCCCTTCCCGTTTGTGCACGCCGATGATTTCCGCACGTGTTCAGTCTCTCCCTGTGCATTCCTCGTGCAGCGAGAGAGACAGAGAGAGAGAGAGACACACACACACGAGACAGAGACAGACAGACAGCACACACGCACACACATACATGCACGTGCGAGAGAGAGAGAGAGAGAGAGAGACGGCTCGACGCATAAGGCTTGTTTTTAAAGAGACAGATTCAAGCATTGTTTTAACCTCGTATTTAATGAAGACTTTTTTCTATTTGATTTTAACCTCCACTTCTGTTTACAGCAATCAGTTTGTAGCGTGCATTGTTAAATGTTACTTTTCTTGGTGGTTTATTAAATTAAGGATTTTTCAAATGTTCATTTAATTTCCCTGTGTTTAAAACTCATTTAAAAAAAAAGTGTTTTTAACGAGTGGTTCGTAGCGCTATAGCGCAAATTCTTGCAGTCTTAGTTTTCTCTGTTATTCAATGTTTTTACATTTAGTTTACTGTTATGCTGTGCATTCTATGGTATTATTAACTATATTCGTGCTTAAAAATCTTTAAAAAAAAATATACTTACGTACAGTTCGTACAGTCTGGAACGGATTAATTGTATTTACATACAGTCCTAAGGGGGCAATTACTTCGGTTCACAACCAAATCGATTTATGACCAGAGTTTTGGAACGAATTATGGTCGTGAACCAAGGTTCCACTGTACTCTGGATTTTCTTCCAAGTTCTAAAATATGTGCTGTCACACACGTGCGTATGGGAAGCAGCTAAAGGATTTGCGTGAGGGTAATTCCGAGCCAGACCGGGATGTAGCAGAGTCCACGGACTCTTTTTCTCGCTTGTGTACAGACCGTTCATGGGAAATCCCGCCTGGTCTTGATGACGTCAAGCCTGCTTCTGACCCCTTTGACTTCACTTCCGGGTCTGACTCTATGGATGAAGAGCCTTCTGGGTCCGGCCCGCTGGTGTCATTTCCGGTCTCAAGCCTATGGAGAAAGACCCTTCTGGTTCCGACCCCCCGATATAATTTCCTATATTGGCCTTTAAAAGCCACCACTTTTCCCTTATCGCTTCAGTTCTATATTGGACTCTGAATCGTGCACTTCATTGCTATCATTTTGCAATTTTGCAGCCAGGAAACAATATACAGGTGGCTGCCCCTAACCTTGCTATGGCTCTTGGTCGAGTTTGTGGCAGTGCACATTAAGTTGATGACTACAGTAGGAATGAGTCTTGCATTGAATTGGAAGACTGTTTCCTGCCTTGCACCCAGTAATGCTTGGATAGGCTCTGGCACCCTGCAATCCTGAACTGGATTAAGTGGGTAGGAGAAGCATTATGTTACGTTCAGTTTATTCTTCTTTTTAATAACAATTACTACAGTTGTGGAGGAATTGGCCTGCTTGTGTAAGAGATTCTCAGATTTTCTCAGCTTTTAAATCTAGGCTAAAGACTCTCTACTTCAGTTTTCAGTATTTCAGACAATAGTAATGTTAACTTTTAATCTAAAGACCAATACACTAGCACACCCGTTAGAGCTGCTGTTATCAGTTCGGCAGTGATTTGCACAAAACATCACGTGTGGCCATCTTTATCAACTGTTACTGACTCTCCTCTATTCTACTCCTCTTCTCAGTATTCTGCAGTGACACTTGGTGCCAATGTTGCAATGCCAAGCTGCTACACCTGCTCATTGGAAGGACAAGAAAGATATTGGGAGTTCTCTTGTTTAATTTTCTCCAATAATTCCACAGGCTGGAGTTTTTGTTTTCTTCTTCTCTGTTGTCAACTGGCCATATCATAATTATAACTTAATAGTCATAATGATATATTTATGTCAGTCGAGTTGATTGATTGTATTCTGTCTTCATAATCTATAAATGATATATGGTTTTATGACACTGGAAAATGAAGATTTTACTTGAACACTTTTGGATGTATCCTAAGGATTTTGGCCTGCTGAACACAAATATCGTCTTTAAATTTTTCTATTACATACTATTTTATTACAATCACCTATTTTTGTGATTTCCTTTCATACTATACTGTATGTAACTGAAGTACCACCTTGAAAGCATGTACTAGAGTAGTCTTTACAGACTGGAGTTCTGAATAGGCACTGGAACAAGATGGCCAATTTCTGGGTTATGAGTTTAAGTCACGGGAAGGAGAGGATGCAGGCAGATGGACATGAAAATTATGTGCGTGATGGAGTGTCTATTAATGCTCCATTCTGCAGAGGAAAGAGAAGAGAAGGCAATAGTGCACAGCACCAACCCCTGGTCTGGCGGGTAATTACCATCACCAAAACCCTTAAGCTGTCTCCCATGTGCACACATGTGACAAAGTATACTTGTGTAATATAACACGTTCAAATACAACATCTTTGGTTATCTAAAAGTAGTGGCACTGCTACCAAGAACGCAGCTCAGATATACCAAATACTGCTGTTTCATTTGAAAACAGGATAGCCAAACTAAAGAGTCTCATAGCATTAAAAAGATTTGGCAGATGTGTAATTATTTGGGTCCAGGCCAGAAAAGTGTGGTACATAAACCACTGGCTGACCCAACAAAGTTGCCTCCTCTTCATATAATGAACTGATTACAAATTTCATAAAAGCAATTAACAAGGAAGGTAAAGGAATTCAATATTAGAGACAGATGTTTCCACAAATAACTGATGTCAAGATTAAGGAAGGCATTTTTGTTTGTTCACGTCATCAATGAGAATCAGTTCGAAGATCTGCTAATGGGGAAAGAAGAAACCAAATAGAAGGCATTCAGGGATGTTATCGAGAATTTTTCTTGGCAACCACAGTGAAACAATCTATGTCCAGCTACCTGACAAGCTGCTGCAAGTTTATGAAAGCCTTGAAGTGCAACATTTCTCTAAAAATTAATTTTCTGCATGCAAACTTAGACTTCTTCCTTGCTAATCTTGATGAAGCAAATGATAAGCATAGTGAAAGATTCAGAATCAGAATCAGATGTATTGGCCAAGTATGCGTGCACACAAGGAATTTGACTCCGGTTTTGGTGACTCTCCAATTATAAGCTACATATGTGCAGATAAGTCAGGACTTGATTTTACAGTGTAATTTCTGGTATTTTACAATGTTGGTCGTATAAGTTGAATGTGGAAAACTCACGTTATTGGTCCAAGAGATTATGATATGCTAATACCCACCTGAGAGAGTAGCCACGGAGCACACTGCCTTTCTTTTCTATATGGGTGCGGCAATGCGCTGTATCAGCGTGTGCTCCTAGCCTCCCTCTCCCTCTCTCTCCCTATTGTGCCTACGTGACCACCACGGTAATACCCAAACTATTCCGAAGCGACGTTTGCACTGATTTTTGTTTTTTGTATGTCACACCCTCATACACCGTTATCATAAGAGCATCCCTTATCTACGATGGAGCGTTCGATCAGAAGAAAATATGAAGCTGGTTTTAAATTAAAAGTCATTGAAGTAGTGAAAGAAATTGGTAACTGCGCTGCTGCAACAAAATTTGAGGTGTCTGAGAAACTGATGCGAGATTGGAGGAGGCAAAAAGATGTAAAAAAAAAAAAAAAAATTGTCACATTTTTCAACGGGCATATAAGTTGGGGTCTGATTTTATGAACAATTTTCGGGTTTCGAAAGACCCGACTTATACATGAGCATATACGGTAATAAAAAAAAAGTATTAACAATATGTGAACAGTATTCCAAGGCCCTAGGAGACCTGGGGGCATTAAACTAACTTTTTGTGAGCTTGATGGCATGTGGGAAAAAACTGTTCTTATGTCTGTTTGCTTTGGCGTATATTAATCTATAACACCTGGCTGATGGAAGAAGTTCAAAAAGGTTGTGGCCTGTGTGTACGGGTCCTGTAAGGTGGGCAGACTGGCATCAATGATATTTTTGGCAGACCCGATTATTGATGTAGCTTGTTTTTGTCATGTTCAGTCACAGATCTGAGCCACACTGTTATGGATGAGCTGAGAACAGATTCAGTGACTGCTGTGTAAAACTGAATCAGCAGCTCCTGTGAACTTTCTGGATACTACGTTGGTCTCCCATTTCAATTCCCAGGAGATTAAAGGGCTGGAGATAAAGTCCATTGTATTCAGGGGCTTATCAAACCTGCAGTGAAAAGCATTGAATTCATTAGCCAGATGGTGATTTACTGCAATATAGGGGGATGGATTCCTGTAATTTGTAATATTTTGTAGTCCTTTCCACACTGATGTACTGTCATTGGCTATAAACTGATTGTTCAGCTTTTCAAAGTAACTTTTCTTGACCAGTCTGATTTTAGAGTGTTCTATCCTCATTTCTATAGGCAGCTTCCTTAGCTTGGCGAAGCTGCTTGAGTTTTGCAGTGAACCATGGTTTACTATTGTTGAAATTTAACCAGGTCTTGGTGGAGACACATAAATCTTCACAAAAGCTAACATAACATGTTACAGAAGATGTTACAGATGATAAGATATCCGCAGGTTCATCAAAGTTAGCAGCAATACCTTCAAAGACACCCCAGTCCATACAGTCAAAGCAGGCTTGTAGCTTCAGCTTTGCCTCATTAGTCCACCTTTTCACTGTGTTAATCACAGACTTTAAGTGACTCCTATAGGTTGGGGGCAAATGAATCAAATAGTAATCAGAAAAACCTAAAGCTGCACGGGGGACAGCGCCTTAGACATGCTTTAACACTGTATAACAACAACATTTATTTATATAGCACATTTTCATACAAATAATGTAGCTCAAAGTGCTTTACATGATGAAGAAAGAGAAAAAAGACAAAGTAAGAATTAAAATAAGACAACATCAATTAACATAGAAAAAGAGTAAGGTCCAATGGTGAGGGAGGACAGAAATAACAAAAAAAACTCTAGACGGCTGGAGTGAAAAAATAAAATCTGCAGGGGTTCCAGACCATGAGACCGCCCTGTCCCCTCTGGGCATTCTGCCTAACAAATGAAACAGTCCTCTTTGTATTTAGGGTTCTCATGGAAGGACTTGATGATGACGGTCATGTAAACTTCTGGCTTTTAATCCGTCAACGTAGGAACATCACAGTGCTTTGATTAGGAGGTGGTGGCGCAGATCGCCACCACAGAAAACCGGGAAATAAAACAGAAGAGAGAGTAGGGGTTAGTACTGATTTAAGAGCCACCATGAATAGTTATGATAATAAATTGAACATACAGAGTATCAGGATTACATTAAAATGAAGTTATGAGAAGGCCATGTTGAAGTAATGTGTTTTCAGCAGTGTTTTAAAGTGCTCTACTGTATTAGCCTGGTGAATTCCTATTGGCAGGCTATTCCAGATTTTAGGTGCATAGCAGCAGAAGGCCGCCTCACCACTTCTTTTAAGTTTAGCTTTTGGAATTATAAGGAGACACTCATTTGAAGATCTAAGGTTACGATTTGGAATATAAGGTGTCAGACATTCCGATATATAAGATGGAGCGAGATTATTTCAGGCTTTATAAACCATAAGCAGAATTTTAAAGTCAATCCTGAATGACACAGGTAACCAGTGTAGTGACATTAAAACTGGAGAAATGTGTTTGGATTTTCTTTTCCTAGTTAGGATTCTAGCAGCTGCATTCTGCACTCGTTGCAAATGATTTACGTCTTTTTTGGGTAGTCCTGAGGAGTGCGTTACAGTAATCTAGTCGACTGAAAACAAAAGCGTGAACTAATTTCTCAGCATCTTTCAGTGATATAAGAGGTCTAATTTTTGCTAGGCTTCTTAAGTGAAAAAATACTGTCCTAGTGGTCTGATTAATATGCGATTTAAAATTCAGGTTACAGTCAACGATTACAAGTTCTTTACCTCCATCTTTTTAATCCTAATGCATCAAGTTTATTTCTAATAACCTCATTATAACCATTATTGCAAATCACTAAAGTTTCTGTTTTCTCTTTATTTAGCTTGATAAAATTACTATTCATCCATTTAGAAACACAAGTAAAACTTTATGTTAGTGAAACAACAGAGTCAGGGTTATCAGGTGCTATTGATAAATACAGCTGTGTGTCATCAGCATAGCTATGGTAACTCACGTTATGCACCAAGATAATCTGACCTAATGGAAGCACGTAAATTGAAAAGAACAGCAGACCCAGGATACAACCTTGTGGAACACCATATAGAATATCATGTCCTTGAGATTTGATTACCACAACTAACAAAGAATTTTCTACCTGCCAGGTAGGATTCAAACCCATTTAAGACACTACCAGAGAGGCCCACCCATTGACTAAGGCGATTTCTAAGAATATTATGATCAATGGTGTCAAATGCAGCACTCATATCTAAGAGGATGAGAATAGCAATGACTTAGTGTGTTTCTGCCTCTGCTAGGGCACTTTATGTACTGTGTAAGTTTCGGAAGTTACTGGCTGAAATTTGCATTATTAAAATCCCCTAGAATAATCAGAATGGAGTTTGGATAATTTTGCTCCTTGCCCATTATCTGATCAGCCAGTTTTTGTAGCGCTGCACTCACATAGGCGACAGGGGGAATGTAGACACTAACCAGTATAAATGACGAAAACCCCTGAGGTGA
Organism: Polypterus senegalus; assembly: GCF_016835505.1. Classification (NCBI taxonomy): domain Eukaryota; kingdom Metazoa; phylum Chordata; class Cladistia; order Polypteriformes; family Polypteridae; genus Polypterus; species Polypterus senegalus. Next base: position 31,047,280 of record NC_053160.1, on the reverse strand, counting down.
ATAAAAAAGCCTACAGTTAACAAAAAGCATTTCTAAGTCAGGACAGCACATTTTACTCAACACTGTGACATCAGCACACCAACCTTCATGATATAAACGCAGATTCCGGCTCCTCTTTTTTTCCCTGATGTCTCCGATACACGGTCCTCTCTATAAAATTGAAAGCTGGGCAGGTGTAATGCGGAGTCCAGGATGGATTCATTTACTGTAACTAAGCTTCTGTGAAACACAGAGCAGAAGAAAGTGAAAAGTCTTTGTGAGTTCTTTTGAGGAGTAACAGTTCATCAATTTAATCGTGTTCAGCTTAAAGTTGTCTATCATAATCACTAACATTTTATAAAGAAGCTAAACTTTTGAAAAAAAATGTGTAGTGCAATTTTATTTAAGTCATTCAATTATAGCTTGAATCTTGCACTCATACTCTGTGAAGTGTGCTATATTGAAATAAATTGAACTTAATTGAAAAACTCAACAAAAGAGAGTAATAACAAACAGCCTAAGCAGCAGCTCTACTAGGAGTGTGTCATTCTAGGTTAGTGAGCCTTCAGTCTTGATTTTAAAGCGAGACCAATGGGGCCATTTGGCAAGTAGAACATTCTGCAGGTTAGGTGCTCTATACCAGGGTTCGCCCACTCCAGTCCTGGAGGACCACCGTGATGCAGCTCTTCTTAATGAGTGACCTGTTTTTGCTGCTAATTAACTTCTTTTAATAGACTTGTTCTTGACGACTCAGACCCCTTGATTGTTTCTTTTTCCTTCATTAGCAGCCAAACAATAATGAGACACAAAATGAGCCTAAACAACTGGTGTCCATCATACAATATCTGAGAATAAAGAAAGATGAAGGTCTCAGGAATGTCTCTGTTCAGGTCCCCAAAACATTTTAACAGCGCTCTTTGAAAAGAGAAAAATCAACAATTTCAGAAATGTCTCTTAATGCACCACAAGAGCAGCAACAAGCCACAAAATTAAACAATGGGTTTAATTAACAACAGTAATTGGCACCTCATTAAGCAGCTGGTTGGAGTTTGAGGACCTGGACCTTGGTTGGTCTTCCGTTGGCTCACTCACTTCACATTTAATTTCTGTTTGGGTGCCATTTAAGGAAAGAAACAAGCAATTCAGAGGAACAATGAAGAAATTCAAGGGAAACAAATCTTAAAAAAGCAATTCAATTAAAATAAATTCACAAGAAGTTAATTAGCAGCACTAGCAGGGCACTCATTAAGAAAAGGGTTAGAATGAAAACCTGCAGCCATGGTGGTCCTCTAGAACCGGACTTGGCGACCCCTGCTCTATACTGTAGCTTAGGCTTGGCCTCGTAGTTTTCATGTCATTATGAGATCACCATTTATGTGGAATATTTGGGTAAGTGCTAAACTGTTTGTATAAGATTTTAAAATTGACTCCGAACTCAACTGACATCAGAGAAGTGATTTACAAAGTGCTATTACATGGTCCTAATTCTTAGTTTTAGCTATGATCCTTGCTGCCATGTTTTAAATTAACTGAAGAGAAGCAAGAGATTAGCTTGAATAGTCAGACTAATAATGTATTACAATAGTCAATCACGCTTGAGAGGAATGAGTAAAGAAGCTTTAAAAGATCTTGCAGTTTAAGAGACCATCTTAATTTTGCAATATTTTTCAGATGAAGAAACTAGGTCTTAGAAAGTAGCGCAATGTGAAGACTGAATGATAAGTAAGTCGGGTGTTTTGTGTACATTTTTATTGATTATATCATTCATTCATTTTTGCTGCTCCGTGTGTGCTTGTGGCATTTGCTTGATGCCTCCCATGTTTGCTTAATGTCATTCTAATGTTTGTCAGGATTCTGCCTCACACGAGTCTTGTGTTCATGCAGATACTCTGCAATGTTTTCCAGCTGAACCCTGAAATGTCAATGCAAGGGTGGGTTAAAGAATGAAAGAACCGGCAGGGTGCCAGCTGTTGACTGACCTTTTTGTGGAGTAGCTAGATGCCATCTCTTCTATATTTTTCCAAAAGAGTACTGTTTTCTTGTTCATTCCACGTTTTTGTCCTTTTCGTACAGGGTGTTTGTCTTTTCTTTAGAGCAAGCAGTTTAAAGGTCATCTCTAACTTCATGGAGGTAAGTTCATGAAAAAGGCTCTTGCAAAGTAACTCATAGGGTCTTAGTTTGGTAGGGTTCTACCATATGATGCTACACAATAAACAAAGTTCAGTGGCATAACTAGTTTGTCAGGATGTCAGCGGACTATTGAGAGTTAAAATACATTACTGCATCACGTCTGCAACAATGAAAGTTCCCCAGTTTTGATGAATAACACATATGATAGTTAAAGCTTTTTCTTCAGCCCTGAATTTAATTTATCAATTATGCATAAACATATTGTGCCAGCTGGGCGGCACGGTGGTGCAGTGGGTAGCGCTGCTGCCTCACAGTTGGGAGACCCAGGTTTGCTTCCTGGGTCCTCCCTGCGTGGAGTTTGCATGTTCTCCCCGAGTCTGCGTGGGTTTCCTCCCACAGTCCAAAGACATGCAGGTTAGGTGCATTGGCAATCCTAAATTGTCCCGTGGGTGTGCGTGTGTGCCCTGCGGTGGGCTGGCGCCCTGCCCGGGGTTTGTTTCCTGCCTTGCGTTCTGTGTTGGTTGGGATTGACTCCAGAAGACCCCCGTGACCCTGTAGTTAGGATATAGCGGGTTGGATAATGGATGGATATTGTGGCAGTCTCTTCTCTTCTTTACACATTGTCCTACTGAATTATCCTGTCACTTTAAAAAAAATTGCATTTTTTCTTATGCTTTGGCTGCTGTGTAAATTCCTTTTTACTGTTTGTAAAGTTTAATAGCAACAACCTCTTTAAGGTTTGCCTGATGTTATTGTTTAATATAAAGTTGATTATGTAATATTGCAGTCCATGTTCTCAGCTCTAATATATCATACTTCTTCCACAAAGTAATAAAGACCTCACCCTATATGCATGATATCCATGATAAAGTCTGGTTCCTGTTTTCTGCCTGGCCTCTTGAGGCCATTGTGCTACACACTCTACACTGCCCAGCACAGTGCCTGGCCAGAGCAACAATGTAGGTCTCCAGTGAGTAATTTCTCTACCGTCATTGCATAGAAACTCTTCAAACAGTACAGTGTCCAAATTCAGATTTCCTGTTTTCAGTTAATAGTGTTTAAAAGATTTAAGCATTCAGGAGGAGGCTGCTGCTGTATGCTCCAAAGAGACAATCCTGCTCTACTCCTCCAGCCTTCAGCTCTTTTATGGCTCAGTCTGTTAACATGAAGAGACAGAGGGAGAGATGTTATTAGTGGCTGGCACAACCAGGAGAGAAGGGAAGCAAACAAAGGCAAATAGGAATTCCACTTCAAATCCCAATTACATCATTTCCTTGAAATCCATTCAGATCATATTTATATGCATTTGTTTTGGTTGCTATGCCCACAATTTGCTTCTACAAAAAGAGATTGCAGCTCAAATGAAATGTGAGCTCACGTGGCGGAAGATTTAGGTCAACATGTAAAAAAGCCCAAGTACCTGGAAAAGCACATCCACACTAACACTAAACTCATGATTTTATGGAAGTATCGATCCAGTCTTTTTCAGACTACTTTTTTCCAGTTCAAGGCAGTGTGGAGTAGAACCCATACGGACAGCACGGGGGAAAGACAGTAACTAATCTTGGTGAGAGCATCAGTAAAACAGAAAAAAACAAAGATCAGAAAGAGAGAGTTGGGTCTCAAACATTTGACCAATTTTAACAAGAAGAGGCCCAACACTTTCTTGCCAACCTAACAAAATTCTCCAAAATAACATTGTATTGTGCTGTTCACTCGGGCTTCAGTTTCTGTTTGCTACTCCCCACTTTACACTAAGCCATTCAGATTATATTTTCTCCCAGTGTGTTTTATGAAGTGATTCACTTAACAGTACTTAACATCTACTGTAATGGAAGGCAGAGTTGACACGTAAACAAGTTCCTCCAGCACACCAAGGAGAGGACAAAAGCCTGGTTTCTATATAAGAAGTGACAAGAAACACTTTATTATGCATCCTGCCGGTTCTGAACCTGGGGGGGTGTGAAGTAACAAAAAAGGGGACGTGAAGATGTGAAAAAAAGAAAACAAAAATCGAAAATATGAAAAATACATCTGTTGAAACCAAAACAAATTAACTTAAACTACATTCTGATACTAGAAAAATAAATATGGAGTTAGATAGATGTCGATAAAAGTTAAGTAGGTATAATAAAACTTGTAGAGGTGTATCGGCAGCAAAAAATATAGGAATACATTTTATTAGGGTTTCAAAAAAATGTTAGGGGGGCGCAATTAAAACTGTTATGAAAACTCGGGTTGCAAATACTTAAAGGTTGAGAAACCCTGATGTATCCTCATTCATAGCAGCATACATAGGACAAGAGGCGCAGTTCACAGCTCCTCATACCATCTGATCCAAACAATTACTTAGGGTTAACAGCATCAATTCAGCAAATAAACATAACTCAGCTGTGTTTATTCTTCCATATTGCTCTTCTCAGAACACACACCCAAAGCACTTACAAAGATTTCCAAAAATAATCCACTTATTCATCTTGTTTTGAATTCATTGAATTCTGTACTGAATTGCAAGGAGTTGGAGCCACGGTCTACAGTATCAGGCACAATACAGGAACACAAGAACCAGTCCTGAATGGGTGCCAATCTACAACAATGCAAAATTACAAAGCCTTATTACATTTACAGTAAACATGCCAGCAGGCATTCTGTGAAAGTATAAAGGACTTTGTCTTGACTGCTACTAAAATAGGCACTTAAAAGATCAATCCAAAATCAAAAACGAAAATAAAAATATAAGAGAAATCAATACAATATGGTTGTTATGCAAAGGAAAAAACAAATAGTTTTGGGTGCTTTAAAGTCCATCCATCCATTCATTACAGTCAGATTAAATAAAATCTGAGTAGAGATAATGATGATAGTGAAATTGCTTATATAAATCTGACAAGGTCAGCTTTATAAAGATAAGCTTCGCATGAAATGCAGGTGGCGCAGCAATAGAAATGGAAGCTTTGACCCTGAACAAGGAGACTTTGTCTTTGTTATGAGACCACTGATTTTTTCATATGACTGAGGAGATAAAGGGATACAAGAAAATATGATACCAAGATCTGGATCACTTTTCATATCCCAGTGGCTCACCTGGGATCAAACCATGGCCATCATGCTCTTCAACTAAAGTTTCAAACACTCATAAAACTTACCCCACTTAAATTCACAGACTTTTTATAAAACAGATGGGTCAACGTAAAATGGCAATCTTCAGATACTCAATTAGTGTCACTATTACTTGATCTCTGGGGATAATCACTACTATTCCATAGTAACAGGCTAGAAGATTTATCACAGTTATACTCTATTGCACTTAAATTCACCAGCCTCCTTAAAAGGCATGCCTGCTTCTTTTTATTATTTTTAGTTTATTTTCAAAAAACATTACAATGGCATACTAGTCAATCAAACAAATATTATATTAGTAATGTAACAGATACAAAAATTTATTTCAGAATAAATCCATGGAAAGCAAAAGAAAATTAGAAATACAAAGGGAAAAAAACAAGATTGAACCACCATCCAAGAGAAAGAGAAAATGAAGACAGACATGAGCACCTAATCCCTGTGGAATAAAGAAAACGGAAAAAGGTTTGGCGTAGCCACCCTGTATATTTGAAATAAGTGATTTAGGCAAAAATAACAGGTCTTTACCGACTGGAGTCCAACACAGACCTGACTGACTGACAAAGTGAAAATGACGTTTATACAGTGTAGGTGAGCTGGAAAAAGTGATGTCCAGAACCAGAAGTGAAGTCAGTATGACTGGAACCAGTAGTGACGTACTTAGACTCAGGTGGGATTTCTTTCAGCTGATCTGCAGAGGAAAGACAAAAAGGGCCAGTGAACAATGACTGCCCTGGTCCAGCATGTAATTACATCCATTCGAGCCTTTTGGCTGCCTCCCATGCACATGTGTTTAACACCCCGATCTAAGTTTTTAAATATACTGTAATAAAAAAAATAATAGGACAGAGAGTAAAGAGTCCATCACGAGTCCAGCATGCTTATTCAGAAATTATATTTTTGTATTTTTGCCATGTTTTAAAAAGTTGTGAACATATCCTCTTAGAGAGAATTAGATTTTTTTAATTTGAGATAATATAGAACCCATTGAGTGATAGAAGGTGGTATGGATCTTTTCCAGTTAAACAAGGTAAGTTTGTGATATGGAACAAGAATGTATTCTATGGGCGACACTTTGGCGCAGTGGGTAGCGCTGCTGCCTCGCAGTTAGGAGACCCAGGGTTCACTTCCCGGGTCCTCCCTGCGTGGGGTATGCATGTTCTCCCCGTGTCTGCGTGGGTTTCCTCCCATAGTCCCAAGACATGCAGGTTAGGTGTATTGGCGATCCTAAATTGTCCCTAGTGTGTGTGTGTGCCCTGTGGTGGGCTGGCACCCTGCCTGGTGATTTGTTTCCTGCCTTGCACCCTGTGTTGGCTGGGATTGGCTCCAGCAGACCCCCATGACCCTGTGGTTGGGATATAATCTATGGATGTATTCTATGTATGGCTGAGCTCCACTGCTTTTCCGAGATGCTAACTGAAAGGTTTTTTTTTCCCCACCGTTCCCTAGGATTGATGAAGGGTAGATTCTTAAACGCCACATCAAATACTCTTACACTCTACTCCACTTAAATTCACCAACCTCTTCAAAAAACACTCCTAGTGGCATGACTGTAATGAAAATTGGTTTCATGCTTTGTGTCAGCCACATTGTATTCTACTATTGGAGTCTATTCTTGTAACTAGCCTAATAGAAGTCACTTAATTGCCTGAGCTATCAATGAATATCTTTAACCGCAATTTCTGTACCATGACAGTCTTGAATAGTAAACATTTTTAGACTCATCAAATTATTTCCCACACCCACAGCACTGTGGCTAAAACCAGATTAGTGCCTCCTGTAGCTATTAGCTCAACTTGAGATCTCAACCATTCTGCTTAAAGGACACTAGAAATCTAAATGGCCCAGCCAGTCTTGGAGTCATTGTTGTTGTTATCTGCATTTCCTTGTCCACGCAATAAAAATTTTACTCGGCAAGTATTTACACTCTACTCAAATTAAATGCACCAACTGTAATAAGAATATAAGTTTAATGTCACTGTGCTCTGTACAAAAAATATTTTATAAGTCCACTCACATGTACAGGCCAGATTTAGCACACAGGGGCCCATCATTTGGAACTGCTAGGCAAGCATTAGAAGACGAGAAAGGGACAACTACGAAAATGGGTATTGTACTATTTCTGTGTGCATGACATTGAATCCTCTCTTTGCCTTGTTTGGAATGGCATGATTTACCCAAGTAAAAGCCTGCACATGGAGTAAGAGTATAAAGCCTTGGAACATTGCCCGGCACACCTCTGAAGCTGACGGACGGATAGAAGATTACATGATCCGATCCTGAAAATCCTTCCAGCATTATGATTAGATTTTTTTAATTTGTAAACAAAAATTTCTATAATGTAATGGTTTTTATTCATAATCAAAACAATGACATTTTCTTATTAGAGTTATTTTACACCATTTTCGCTATATGATTGCAGGATCCCAGTCCTGATCACACCTCTAATGTGTGTCTTAATTTGGTAGCACCTTTAGTCAGCATGCACTACCTGAGGTGAGGGAATGAGTATTACAATTTACAATAGTCTAAATTACCACACATTCATTACATAATAGTACATAATTTATCCTATAAAAGCTGTAAGATAAGAAACAAATCATACAGTAATGCTGGATTCAAGTCAAACTTAACTGAGTTGAAGTTGGAGGATTATTCAGTGCCTTCACAAATACAGGTAGTCCCCAGGTTATGGACATCCAAGCTACATCTTACGAATGAGGACGCGGCTGTGACGCATGCGCCTCAGTAACTGCCGCTCCGTCATCTTCGGCCTGGGGGTGTTGCAAGAGGTTGCTGGAGGGGGGGATTTCTCTGTTTGCGCAGTGTAGTGTCCCTCGGGCGGCTCCTGGTGGCAAGCGGTGACCCGTGGTCCATAGTCACCGGGGCCACAGCTATCGCTCGTGTGCAGGACTATGGTTTGCTGCCCGCCCACTACACCGCCGCAGCTACCACTCTTGACTGGACGCAGGCTGGATGGTGCGGAGGAGGGGGCGTTTCACTGCCCGCCCAGCACACACGGCTGGTAATGCTGCAAGCGGTGACCCGGTTGGGGCTGAATGGAGGCCACTGGGGGTAGCATTGTAGTGTGCCTCGGATGGCTGCCTGTTGAATTGGGGTTGGGCGATTCACTACCCGGCTTTGGCCACACTGTGTTCGTTCTCGGTGGATGGATGCTGCAGGCAGCATACTGTAGTGAAGGTGACTGTGTGGTGGGCAAGTGATGAACCGCCCGTCGATGCCCCCAGTCATTCTCAATAGCAAGCCTGCTTGTACTGTTAAGCACATAGTAGGAAGTTGTCTCTTGTTAGTACATCAGACGTGTTGATGACAGGTGCCTTCCTGCTGTGATAGCGTGTACAGTGCTGTGCAGAAGAGCTCATCCTAACCTTTTGTCTTCACCCTTCAACAATGTCTCTGAAACACAAATCTGATGCAAGTGCTGGTGATATAGTAAAGAAGAGAAAAAACATCACCATGGAAAATAAAGTAGAAATAATAAAAAGGTCAGAGAAGGGTGAAACTCCATCAGTCATTGGCAGGGCACTTGGTTACAGTCGGTCAACAACAGCATTTATTAAAATAATATACCTGTTCTGACTTACATACAAATTCAACTTAAGGACAAACCTACAGTCCCTATCTTGTACGTAACCCGGGGACTGCCTGTATCAGCATCTCTCAAACCTTTCACCTCATTTCACTATGTGAAATAAAAGAACGAGGTAAGCCAGAAATATCATTTGACAGTAATGAGTGAATCCTATTGAGTTTGCTTCACCTCGAATTTAAAGTGAAATCACAGTAATGTACACAAACTCCTCCAAACTCTGTGTGATGTATTGAAGTCAATAGGTAAGGAGGAACTGAACTAGTTGTGAGGGGATTATAATGGTGTGATGGTCTTTTAAGTGTCCCAGTGGGTTAGGTAAAAGTCTGCCAAGTATGTTGGACCAATTATTGTGGCCAAATACAGTCGGTGATCTGACCATATGTGATCTAATCACTGCACCACTAGCCCTCAAACAATAAAAGACGCAGACAAAAGGAATACCACAAACATGCAACAAACAGCCACAGATTAGCAGTAAGTAAATGAAATACAGATCATTCCTCACTGAATGCCACTCTTGGTATACACATTCGCCCTTCTTTGAAGCAGTGGAATGGGACTGGTTCATTATATGTTTTTCTCTTTTTAGTTTTAGATGTGTCACACTTTCTTTTGCCATCAAGAAGAAAGTCTCTGTAACACATCTTTTGTTTTTATAATTGCACAGTACTCGTAATACTGATTTTTGTTTATTTTAAATGCATGCAGAATGGAAATCAGGCAGTTTTTCTCAACCTTTGTGGCTTCGGTCCAAATTTTTCCATTTAAAATTCACTGACGACCCACATGCAGCATTCAAAAAGCCCTGGGCATTGAAATAGCGATAAATGGAACAAACGAGTGCAGTGAGAGATAGGGAAAAGTATCAGAAAACACTGTCAAGCACCTTGTTGGACGGGGACTTCGTGGGAAGTGGTGATTTCAGTGCATTTTAGTACCTGAACAGCATTTCATTTTTTCCTGTTATGCTTGCGATGGCCACATCGGAAAAGATTTTTCATTAGACATGGCTGAAAATTCTGCACATGGCTGCTACAGCTTTGTGGTGTCACAATGGGCTCGCAAATCATCATGGGATGAGTGGGAAAAAAAGTTTGCCTAAGCCAGCTACGTGGCAATTTTTTAGGAAAACAAGGTCACCAGAGAACACAGAGTATTCAACAATCAACACTATTTGGAAGTCATGCTGTGTTTGCAGTGATGCTCTACAAACTTAATTTATTTCCTCTGTTTCTCATTTTCACAAAAAATTACAGCTTTATCCTTGTCATATACAGTACTGAAAACAAGCAAGCCAATTAGATAAGATAGCATTTTCAAGTGTTGTTGTTAACTGCGAGAATGGTGCCGTCTCACACATCAAATGCAGTTGTAACTTCACAAAACAGATCATGGAGTTCACCGTCTCTTATGTATTACCTAATTAAATAAAAATAAAAATTAATACAAAATGCACTAAATTTAAATGCAGCTGTGAACAATTTGTACATAAATGTAAAAATTCTGTTTTTTCTAAAAGCACCCAACTGTGCTCAGGAACCTTCTGAAATGTCACTAACTTAAGATAGGTAATGTATACTGCCAAAGTCCTCACAGCTTGTATATAAAGCTAAATGTTTCCTCATTTGGAGATTTGTTTTATTTTCCCTGATTACTGGTTTAAATGCTGCCTTTGTGATCATTGTAGGCTTCAGTAACTTGAGAGCAGGAATGTCTCTTTTGGTTGAAATACCCTACACTATTGTTTTGAGAAGGAGAATGAATTTCTTCTGTTGAAAGACAGATTCAGATAGAAGCACTCTAATAAACCAATGTACTCTTTAAATCTCTTATATGACACATCATACTGCATACAGCTGACATAAAGCGATTAGTCTTTAAGATCTTAAATTAATGATTCCCAAAATTATACAGAAACACACTTTCACTGCCTCTTCAAGGCTTATACACCGGGGCAATCAGTAGATTATATACCAACTGAGAATTGTAATTAAATTTAAAGTGACCAGTGAAGGTGTGCCATGTGTTCCACAATCATTTATTTCTTAATATCCACAACTTATTTATTTCTTTATTTATTAATTTAGCTTATTATTGTGCTCCATTTCTACTACAAACACATATAGGACAAAACTCATACTCACAAAACAAAACAAATGATCAGTTGATCAGTTATGTGTGATCTCTAAGTTTCCATGTCTTACAAACAGATGTAAGTGTAAATTGAGAAATGTCTAAAAAGTTACTCATATGACTTGGAGAGTTGGGGGAATTAGGAAACTGTTTTGCTTGGCCTAATTAATTCTACATTTTATTTTCTGAAAGTTTAGTGAAATTGTTTGTTGTTCTTAATACATTTGTTGCCTGTCTGTTATGGATACAATCTGCCATCCCTAATTTCAAGAAATTAACAGAACAGTCTGTCAGACTCAGATCAGGAATTTTGGTATTTGGTACACTTTATTAATGATCAGCTGCTTTATTTAATTATTTCTGGGTATTTTTAGACTTTTATCGAAAGTTCCATGTGTAAAATAGTGTTTTGAAGCCTAAGAAATCTTTTTCTGACATTTCAGTTTTGTTTTAGAGGAGATTTCATAATATTACAAATTTTCAGCATTCTCCCACAATGTTGTTTTGTTTTTCTTTGGACGCCACAGTTTTGAGGAATTTTTGAGAATGTTTGCTTTGCTGCTGTTTGGCAAGTTCCGCTGGAAGTGTTTTTACACTTCCTGCTTGTCCAAGACTACTGATACATTTTGAAAAACCTGTCAGTGTGAGTTGTCCTTACTTCTTTTTCTAGTTTACAATTCTCTACATGTTTTCTTCCAATTAATATTATTGTTTTTTGTGTTTGGGGTTAGAGGTCATAAATTATTTATTTTTTTGGGAATCAAAAGAATTGAGGCACAGGTAAAAATAACTATTCCAAAACAGAATTTCTGGTTTATCCCAGATGTGTCAAAACTACCGTATATACTCTTGTATAAGTCAGATCCCGAAACCTGAAAAAATCGATCATAGAATCAGAACCAAACTTATACGCCCGTTCAAAAATATGACGCTTAATTTTTTACATCTTCTTGCTTCCTCCAATCTCGCGCTAATTTCTCAGACACATCGAATTTTGTTGCAGCAGTGCAGTTACCAATTTTTTTCGCCATTTAAACGACTTTTAACTTAAAAGCAGCTTCATATTTTCTTCTGATTGAACGCTCAATCGCAGATAAGGGATGCTCTTACGATAAAGGTGTATGAGGGTGTGAGACACATAAAACAGTGCAAACGTCACTTCAGAATAGTTTGGGTATTACCGTGTGGTCACATAGGCACAATACATAAAAAAAAGGCAGTGTGCTCTGTGGTTACTCTCTCAGGTGGGCATTAGCATATCATAATCTCTTGGACCAATAGCATAAGTTTTCCGCATTTGACTTATACGACCAAATTTATAAAATACCGGAAATTATACAGTAAAATCAAGTCCCAACTTATACGCGGGAGAACTATATACGGTATTTAAAAAGCAATTTCTTGCAAACCCATATACAGTTGACTACAAGAATATTAACAAACCAAGAAAAATAGTGCAAGTGCTATTTAAAATAATTACAATGGCTCCAAATTAAAAATTGACAAGAAAAATAATAAAGACAAAAGATTCTTCATCCTCCTTCTTATTACATAGTTCACGTAGAACAGATAGAAAATAATCAAAATCCAAAAGTAAAAACTAAAGCACAGTGACAATATTGAGAAAAACAAAATCACGGAAGTAAATTTGATATTATCAATATACAGTATACAAAATTACACACTGTTCTTATTGCTCCACAAACTCAGCAGCTCTGAAGTGTACACTTGCCTGAAGACCACTCAAAAGACAACCCCTGTCAGTTTGGTCACAGTTTTATACAGCTCACCTTTCTGATTAACCAATCCCCACTTACATCTTCCAGGGTTCCCCAATATAAAATGACATTGAGATGTATATTGTGCATCAGACTCTATTCAAGTATAGTTCTTCCTAGCTTTAAACTCTCGGCACGCTGCAGTGGCTGCTCGTTCATCTTGTAGGTAAGTCAAACAATGAACTTTCTCTATACTTATTTTTACCACAATTCCCATTACGTGTATACAGTATTTGCAGGCAGTCTTTTTAAACTTAGACCTCCATGGCAACTTTATTCCACCACCGCATTGTCCCAAAATGGAGCACTAAAACAACAGGTTAGTGCTGTTACCAAAGTAGACTCTAGTTTAACATGGCCGTGGGAGATGGTAAATGTTATAGCATGTTTGTCAGAAAATCAAATAAGAATTTCACTGTGCACACTACTGCATCTACTGCTGCTACTAGATGTTTCATGAAAAAAAATGTGTTTTTTTTCTTCAAGTACTCCTGTTTTCCTCACATATCTCAGAAATGAAGGTTAGGCTGAGTGGTGACTCTGATTTGGCCAAGTGTGTGTAAGCTACTGTAATTTAATGGTTGTGACCACTTGGGATTGATTAATCAGCAGGAAAACAGAATATCAGGAATAAAGGTTAAATTAACTTATGCTGGATGATCCTATTTGATCCTACACATATCCACACTTACTCACACCGGGTTACCAGAGAGCCTAACACACATGATACTGGAGTAATAGACAGTCTACACAGACACAGGGTGCAGCATGCAAGCCCCATACGATTGTTGTGGACTGGGCTGGGAATGCAACCCAGGTTTCTATAATATTTACATAATAATAACGAGGTATAGTAGGTGTCAGCAACAAGAAGCTTTCTCGGGTGGCAGCTCTCTTGGTTGTGTGTCTTCACTAGAAGCTGCTGGAGGTGAGTTCAGGCCCCTGGATTCAGACTGAAAAGTGTAGCCTTCGCTAGTGACCATTCAGGCTCCTGACAAAGTAAGGAGGACTTGTTTAAGCACTGGGCTCTGTCCGTTTCAGCCTCACTGTACTTTTGGCACATTGTCACTTTTACGCCTCTTTTAGCTCTTGTGCTCCTCCAGCCTCAGCCCATAGAAACACTTAGGCTCAGAAGCATATCACTAATGGACATGTTGGAGAGCTCAGGCAGGGATTTTCGTGTTTTGCTTTATGGGAAGAAATTTTGTGCTCCTGAGTAATATTTCCCAAAAGGCTTTTTTTCAAAATGTTTTGTTTGATGGAGCCCAGTGACTACTGCCTCATTCCTCATTGTTAATTTTCCATTTACCATTGGTTCAATATTGGCTCATTAAACATATATCAGCTTATCCTTCCAGAGCACATTTAAGCAGAACCCAAACAGTTCATTCACATATCAGTGCTATTATGAAGCATGCTGGGTCTTTTAAAGTGATTTTTTTCCTGTCAAAATGACTGCCTTTTTATTATTAAGTTCAGATTGGGGACAAATTACTGTTTAGAACCAAGTCTTAACATTGATTATGAAGTCCATGGCTTCCAATTACAATCACAATACAATAAAGGGGTTTGAGGTTTGTTACTGTATGTCAATGGCATGACAGTATCACTAAGGGGACACAGCCTTTCTTACTGTCTTGTCTCTGTTATCTAGCCAGAGGAATGGGAAGTCACTAGAGGCAGTTAACCCAGTAACTGGGTTAGGAGCTCAGCAGAAGAGAAAAGATTGACTGACCCTCATTACAAAGAAGAACAGGACCCTCAGTCGTATGTTCTGACAGGAAGAGTGTTGTTTAGAAAAGGTTTGTGAGATCCAGGCATCCCCACTGGAACCATCCCTTGATTTTATTTCCTCTTGGACCTGCAGTTTGGGGAATAAATGCAAAGGCCCTGCTGCTCTTAAAGGATGGTGTGGTCATGTGGTTGAAATTCTGGGCTTGGAACAACTAGATTTCTGGTTCAGTCCTGACTCACTGTGTGTCAATTCACCAGACAAAGATATATGGAAACATTTGCCCATCCATTTCCTGTGGAGTTAAAGTCAATCTGGGAAGCATGAGGTACCAAAAGTGGATTGACATGGTCAGTTTGGATCCCTTAAACAGTTCAATATCTTGAAGTAAACAACAGAAAGTTAAAAATATTGGCAGTAAATGGCAAACAGAACAAAATGTGCTCAGTGCATTGATGTAAAGCAAGTGTCAGAAAGACAAAGCAATAACCAAATCAATCGTCGGAGCCAACAAACAAAAACAAAGTTAAAAATACCTAAGGTCTAAACAATAAGATCCTCCATGAAGAACCTTTTAGCTTCCACTTGTTATGATTTTTGTAAAAGATTACCAAAAACTGAGAAATCGAAGACTGTGAGTCCCAAAACAGGCTTTATTTAAATTTCAACAATTTATTAACTAATGACTTAATTGAAATTCAATGAACTCATTGTTCTTATCAGATAGAAAGGACATGAAAAAAGATAAAAAATGACAAACAAAATACAATAAAGAAAGTAAGGGAACAGTGCTTCTTCAGAGGGACTTCAATTCCCAGCATGCTGTGGGATCACAGCACCACTAGACTGCCCCAGCCTTCTGTGCATGGCCAGCTGTGAAGAAGCCTGTTACAGCGTGAGATTTAAAAAGATCGTTGGTTTGGACGCAAGGATTTTATTTTTTTCATTTGCATATCACTGCTGCCTCAAAATATTTTCCTTTTACCATTTCTGGATTATAATGTTATTGATGGCATCACCCTGATTGTTTGTGGGATTTTTTTCGTTGCAGTTATCATCATACAGAGTGTGCTCCTTCCATTCCAGGTCATCACTGGACATTCCTAAAGGCTGCTATGTTGTACATTTTCCATATTTCATCATCAGCTTCACCCAGTAAACTGGGCTGTTTTTGTTGTAAACACAGTTATGATTTACTAGGGTAGGTTTTAGTAAACAGTGCATATTTAATATATATATATTTACTTATAAATAGCTGATTTAATACTATATCCATCCATCCATTATCCAACCCGCTATATTCTAACTACAGGGTCACAGGGTCTGCTGGAGCCGATCCCAGCCAACACAGGGCGCAAGGCAGGAAACAAACCCTGGGCAGGGCACCAGCCCACCGCAGTTAATACTGTATATATTTTCATATTTCTACCTTAGTGTTGTGTGTCTCTGTGGTAGGGGTGAGCATGTTGGACCAGCCTGGATGGGGTCCTGGCATGCCAGTAAAAAAATAAACAAATCACCATTTTGAAACAGTGTGAATCATAGCACCCCATGGCTTCTACAAGACTGAGTCATACAATAATGTAACAATAAATATAAGGCCAAGTTATACACAAATACAATAAAGGTTAATTCATTTGAAAATCCAGAATACCATAAGGACATAACTTACAAAAGGCCAAACTAACCTCAGAAAAGAATGGAGAAGGAAATGGAACTCGATGATGCAGACAATCTGCTCAATGCCGTAGCATTGCCTCCCTTAACGAATGTCCACCAGCAGCAAAGGGATGCCCCAATCCCCTGGGCTGTACATAAAGAAAAGAGATTTAATAATTGCATAGTCCCAGTACTGTCACATTTACAGTGTACAGTGAAATTTTTACTTATACAGTAAACTAAATAAATTCAATTAAAACACAAAAGGACAATTACAAAATGATTAACAAAGATACTTCGTAAATGTAATAATAAAAACTAATTAACATGAACAAGTTCAATAACAAAAGCAAAATAGAGTAAAACAACAATAATTCCTCTCAAATGATACTATGGTGATATCACCATCAGAATTTTACAAATCCACAGTTAAAAATTCAAGTTCATAATTTCCAAAAATGGATCAAAATGACCAATGACTGTCAAAACCAAGATTAACTGCAGTTGCCGCCTGCTTCACTGATTCTTGCTCTGCACCACACACCCATGTAACATCTGTAGGTATCCTGCTAGAAGGCCATAAGATCTTATTTATGATAGAATAGCACAGACACAGAATAAAAAAAAAACAGATGAAGGACACAGGACTACAATTCAGAAAATGAAATTTAAATCCTTTGTTTACTTTAGCATAACTATAACAAATGAATTAACAAAGACTTCCAGAATGTAACCAATTACTGGCCCACCTTGGCACTTTGTCAGCAGGCTACTATATGGCCGAAGTAAAACAAAATCCCTTCCTTGTTAGTTAAAGTTGTATTTCATTCATTTCCAGGAATTAGATCAAAAGCCTTGAAAGGCATCATCTCATTCAAACTGTAAACAGGAAGTGACTTTCTAGCCAGCATTGTGGTTGTCTGACCATTGGTGTGAATTGCTGCGCTACATTAAAGCAAGTAGGGCAGAAAATGAATTTCTGTACATAAATGCTTCACGCTCTGTGATTGGCGGATGATCTAACTTTAGCCTGTGGTTGAGATTCAAGACTTTGTGTCTTTCTAATAACTGCAGGGAGATTTCTATTCATTGTTTTAATTGAAGCCAGAGGAGTCTCACAGGGTGATGCTGAATCTGTTCAGCCAACTTTACTTTACCATTAAGTATACAAGGGAGGCCACTCTGTTTTAAAGATTTCTCCATTATCTGTCCCATTTAGTCCTATATAGGATCATGAGTAGCCAAAGCATACAACAGAAGCCTATGTTTTGGGGGGTAACAGTTCACTACAAGTCACACTTGCTCACTCACCCATTTGTATACACTCACTCACATGTGCTCATTTGCACACCGTCAAGTACTGTGCATACCCGCTCACGCACACACAATACCCACACATCTATGCCTTCACATTCACTTACACACCAACATACTGTATACTCAGATGCTCATACAACTACAGCAAGAGTTGAATTTGAACCCTGGTCCAGTGTTCACTTGGCATGTGTCTGAGCTTATGCTTGAAAGCTGATGCTGTTACTTTATTTTTCACTATGATAAATGTATTTCTTGTTATTTTATATAACCCCTTAAGAGAAAAATGTTATATTTATGGCATAACCATTCTTCTATAATACTAAGTTTCCTGTTTTTGTACCCAGCTGGATCATAATATATAGTGCATGGAGAAACTCACACATTTCCTAATATAAGAATAAAAATAATAAATTTAAAATTTCATGTACATCCTAAGCAAACAGGACTATGATTCAAATTGTGGTCATCTAGGGCAGTGTTTCCCAACCACTGTGCCGCGGCACATAAGTGTGCCATGAGAAATCATCAGGTGTGCCATGGAAGATTATCCAGTTTCACCTGATTGGTACTCTAAGGCTGCCTGTTTGTTCTGCCTGTCACTAGAGGGCAATACAACTTCTTGCTCCAATTAAGTGGGTTGCCAACCTCCAGTAAAACAGAAGAAGATGAAGAAAAAAATACGAAAGTACATAGTCATGCTGCAAGTAAGACAACGCCGCAGGTAATAGGAATGGATACATATTTGAAAAGAAAAAGTAGTCAATCTAACCTGGGTCCTGGAGAAAATTCCGACCCAGATGAAGGCCCTAGCATGAGTAGTGGTCAGAAGAAAGCAAAAAAGGTGAGCTCAAGACAATACAATGAAAGTTATCTTGCCTTTGGATTCACTTATACTGGGGAACCAACCGAGCCAATCTAGCTATGCCTGGTGTGTGGGGAAAAATTGTCAAACAGTGCCATAGTTCCAAGTAAACTTAAACTCCATCTACAGACAAAACACATCACTTCAAAACAAGAACACGGACTATTTTGTTCAACTGCATGAACAGACTGAGAAACAGGCAGTGTTAATGAGGAAAACCACCAAGACGAGTGAGAAAGCACTTAAAGCTAGCTACCAAGTTGCTGAACTCATTGCTAAATCAAAACAGCCACACACTGTAGCAGAGATATTAATAATGCCTGCCTGCAAAATTATCTTAAAAGAGATGATCGGCCCTGGCGCTGTTAAAGAAATAGCCCAAGTCCCTCTCTCAAATAATACAATTTCCAGACGTATTGAAGACATGTCTGCTGACATTGAAAAGATAGTTTTGGAAAAGTTGCGCATTAGTGGCAAATTTGATTTTGCAAATTGATGAATCTACAGATATCAGTGGACAAGCACAACTTATGGCAAATGTGCGCTTTGTACATGGAGACATCATCAGAGAAAACTTTCTGTTTTGCAAGGAATTGCCAGAAAGAACAACAGAAGAGGAAATTTTTCGAGTTGTGTCAGAGTACCTTGAACAAGGACGACTGAAGTGGCAAAACTGCCTAAGTGTTTGCATGGATGGAGCAGCTGCCATGCTTAGGTACAGCAAAGGATTTGTAAACAGAGTAAAAGAACAACATCCAGATGTCATTGCGACGCATTGTTTTTTGCACCGGGAAACACTCGTTGCCAAGACATTGCCGGCAGACCTAGCTGCTGTACTTGAAGATGTTGTGCGCATGATAAACTTTGTGAAGATGAGACCTTTAAAAAGTTGCATTTTCGCATCACTGTGTGAGGAAATGGGAGCGCAACATAAAGTGTTATTGCTCCACATGAAGGTTCCGGTGGCTGTCCCGTGGCAAAGTTTTAGTCTGTGTGTATGAGCTGTGGGAGGAACGTAAAGTGTTTTTGACAAATCAGAAGTATGATAACGCTAAGTTGCTCTCAAGTAACGAGTGGCATGCAAGACTGGCATATCTGGCAGATATATTTCAACATCTGAATGAACTGAATACACGAATGCCAAAATGAAAACCTGTTCAACAAGTACATATAAAATAAAGCAATTTTTTCCAGAGGTGCAGCTCTAGAAACAACATGTCGAAAGTGCCAACCTTAACTCTTTGAGGGCTGAATATTTTTTCCAAGAAATGCAGTTTTCTGAAAAGCACACAAAGCAACAGTTTCACATGTAAATCAATATAAAATGTCTGTTGCTGTGTGCAATGGCCACCAGTTTGCTGTTTCTTGTGGCTTGAACCACTCATGGCTGGCTGCCAAGTTGACTTTGCATGGCCGGGGTGGTAGCGGAAGTCACAGTCACAGTGCAATGCAATCTGGTTTGTACCTCTTGTCAATAAACAAGACGGTCTACCCAGTCTACCCGGTCTACCCTGTAAGTGACGGTCTACCCAGGCAAACGTTGCCATTGGTGTATCAGCTACAGGTATGTGTTGAGCACCACAATCAGCTGGGGACCGGTCAGTTGATCCGGATACCTCACTTTCATTTTTGATCTCCATCTCCAGATCACTTGCATCAAAATTGGAGTCCAACAAGTCGGAGTCCAATTCAGTGATAATTTACAAAACGTCATCCACTGAGTATTTTTATTTTGTTCTCTTGACAAATGACGATACCATTTTTGCTGTTGTTTGCTCTTCACTACTCATGCAAGCACAGGGAATCTCAGTCAGACCAACCAAGCTAACTTTTCTTCTAGCAAAGAGAGTCAAACTAAAACATAATGGTGGGTTTTGTCACCGTTTACAGTTGATCACCAACCTCAACCCCTCTTGTTGACAAAAGTCGACATCAGCCCTAAAAGAGTTAACATGTTCCCACACACCCAGAAATGGCAGGGTGTCAACAGTGCTGCCCTGTGTGAGGCAATAGGTAAACATCTGCAAAGTCTTGAGCAGAAGTTGTCATGTTATTTTCCTTCACTTTCCACTGATTGCCTTGACTGGGTTAGGAACCCATACAGCTCAACTGCAGTTGGAAAGGACATGACTTTGCAGGAGCAGAAAGAAATAACTGAACTGAGACAAAATCATGGTCTAAAAATGAGCTTTGCTGATTTATCTTTCGACAGTTTTTGGCTCCCTTTCTCCACAACCTATCTATACGAGGTGGGCTTTTCAAGCATGACTGCTATAAAGACAAAAAAAAGAGAGAGACTCAGAGCGGTTGAGGAAGATCTTCATGTGTGTCTTTCTTCAATTCCTGCAAGAATATCAGCTTTGTGTTCAACTAAACAGGCCCAGGTTTCACATTGAGTAAGTAGACTGAGTAAACTGAGACTAGATTTTCATTATATTTCAATAAATATACTTTTGTGCGTTTTGTTTGGTGGTGTGCCTTGCGATTCTTCTAATCTGAAATATGTGCCGTGGCTCAAAAAGGTTGGGAAACACTGATCTAGGGTATCAACATCGGGATGCCCCATTAGCAACTAGGTGTAACCAATCATGTTAAAAGTTTTCTGATTATGTAATGATTCCTTTTAAAGAAGAGTGGCCTAATCAATGGATTGTATAAATACAGCGCAGCGGTCACTTTTTTTCTTTGCAAAAACACTGATATGATGCTTTTTGCCTTTCAGAGATTTAGTCAGTCAGTCAGTCATTATCCCACCCGCTATATCCTAACACAGGGTCACGGGGTCTGCTGGAGCCAATCCCAGCCAACACAGGGCGCAGGGCAGGACGCCAGCCCACCACAGGGCACACACACACACACACACACACCAAGCACACACTAGGGACAATTAAGGATCTCCAATGCACCTAACCTGCATGTCTTTGGACTGTGGGAGGAAACCCACGCAGACACAGGGAGAACATGCAAACAACGCAGGTCCTTATTGCGAGGCAGCAATTGCTGCCCTCTTCAGAGATTTAAATAAAGAATAATGATTGATGCTTTCTCCTGCCTGCCTGTGTTTTATTGCTTAAATCAGGGCATTCCAGTGGGGGGTGTCTGTATACATTATTTTTTTCCACGCTACACACAAAGCAACTTACATGCAATCACAGGCACACCCACTGACAAAATAGAACTGAGACATTTCTTTTGGCTTGTAACATACATTTTGAGACTTTTACATTCAATAGCCCACCAACTGATATATGATCAGGACAGTTCTTCTTTATAACACACTCTCTTTATGGCGGGACTTCAGCTCCTTGATGACATTGGCTGTCTTGGCTATTAGACCAAAGCAAAGCATACAACATAATTTACTTTGATTTTCAAAAACACTTTGATATAGTCTGCAAAAAATGATTAGTTCTGAAAGTAGAAGGTACTGGCATCAGAGATAACTAACACAACTGAATTTCAGGTTGTTTTATTGGCATTAGACAAAGAGCACAAATCAGTGCCGATTGCTCCATATGCGGTGAGTCTATCAATGGAGTCATTCAGGGATCTGCGTTTGGACTGTTCCCCTCTCAGACACAGATTAATTAAACAGACTTGTGAAATTTACAGATGACACTAAAAAGTGGATACTGATAAGGCAGCAAAACGATTCATTCTGATACTAGAAATCTTAATAATGGGGGATAATATTTAGAAAATGCACTTTAATGCAAGGAAGTGCTTAGTGCTACACAAAGGCAAAGTGATCATCAGTTGCAAATAAAAGATATGAGACACTGTCTGACAGGAAGGATTTTGGCTATACATTGATGCAGCACTCTTACTGTGCAGACAATTTGTAAAAACAATTTAAAAAGTAAATAAAATACTGTAAAAGGTTATACTGTAAAAATGGTTGAATCTAAATCAAGAAAAGTTATGCTGATATGGTATAGTGTACTAGTGAGGCATCATCTGAAGTGCCATGTGCAGGTCTGGTCATCGCACAACAAAAAACAGGAGGACAACCAAGTGCATCCCAGGACTGCAGAGCTAAAGGAATCTGTTCAGTCTTGTGAAAAAGAAGGCTACACGGGATCCCAATACATGTCTTCAAACTTCTCGCAGACATCAATAAAGTTGGTCCAGTAGAAAAGAATCCCATACTCATGGACACAGGTGGAAATTAAGGAGGAATAGAAGCCAGGAAGCACCCCCTCACACAAAGAGTTGTGGGAATTTGGAACAAACTACCAAGTCATGTAGTTTAAGCAGGAACGATGACAATTTTAAAATGAACCAGGATGACATTATTATTACTTGGCTGATGTCTTCATCCAAGGCGACTTACAATATTTGCGATATAATCGATTACATTTCTTTTGCGTCTCCAATTGGAGCTCAGGCTGGTAACGTGACTTGCTCATTGTCTGCAGTGTTAGTAGCCATCCTGCCTATGATATGCTCAGACAAATTAATTGTTAGCTAAACAAACAATCTTGATGGACCGAATTGCCTTCTCTCATTTGCAAACCTGCCTACTTGTGGACTGTTTATGTAATGATGACTTTACAGTAAAACTGGTACAGCAAAATGCTTGAATGTTGGCCTATATTCAGAAGGCTTCCTCTGTGGTAGGAGAAAAACTGGACAGCTTGGAAACTTTGGCGGATCAGAGAATGTTGTCTAGGCTTTGGTCTGTTATTGAAAATGCTAATCACTGACTTCATAGTGTTGTGGTTGGACAGAGGAGCGTTTTCAGCAGTAGACTGACTAGCATCAAGTGCTCCACTGAACGTCACAGAAAATCTTTCCTCTCCACAGCCATCAGACTCTAGAACTCCTTTTCCGGTCACTCGTCCATACTTTAAGCTATTACCCTCTTTCTTTATTGGATATCCAGGTACATTTTTCAAGTACTTGTGCAACATACTATCTGTTCTTGTGCAATAAACTGTCTTCTCTTCACATGAGAATAACCTTATTTGTTCTCAGAATGTGCAATATTAACTTAAGGTGCAACACTCTGCACTCTAGTTTGATACTTACATTTATTATACTTTATTTTGATATACATGGTTACTTTATA
This sequence comes from Polypterus senegalus, assembly GCF_016835505.1. Classification (NCBI taxonomy): domain Eukaryota; kingdom Metazoa; phylum Chordata; class Cladistia; order Polypteriformes; family Polypteridae; genus Polypterus; species Polypterus senegalus. The sequence goes on along the minus strand of NC_053160.1, from coordinate 31,023,886 downwards.
CTTGCTCTTAGTGTAACATGTCCCTTGTCTGTTGTTAAGTTGTAACATAAGTAATAAGTTTTCTGATTCTGATATATTTATATAGTTAACTTTCCAAAGCATCGGCGATGTGACTTGAAGTATTAAGTTTAAACTGAATTTGTTCTATAATGGCAGCATCTAATGAATTTCTTTAAGGGTCACTGTTCTTTACATGTGAAGGTGTTTAAAACACAAGCAAATCTATTATTAAAAGGTGACAGGGTCGAACTATTAGGGCATTAGGCTGACCTTGGCAGCATCAGATAGAAGGCCGAAACCAAAGCTAGACAAGATGCCAGTCTAAAACACACATTCACATTCACACACTTGTACTTGCCTAGACCTACTTAAAGTTCTTGGTTCACGGCTTAGAAGGAAGCCCGTATATCTGACATGAAAAGTTCATGCAGTGTCTTGAGAGCTTGCATGAGTAGCCTTAGTCACATAAACAACAAATACAGCTTGTGCTATTTAAAATGAAATGTGGCTAAACAACAAAGCATAAATATGAAGAAGATCAAAGTGATCAGAAAGACACAGCTCATCATACATTAAATCCCAAGTTTCTAGACTGCTGTTTTTACTGCTGTCACTAATGCCAGGTCTCCAAGGACAGGCAACTTAATGGAGTACATGACTAACAGGTCTCTTTAGTGACCTTTTGCTGCATATGCACCCTTCTGCTACCAATTAAATGAAGAAAAGAATAGGCAGGATGATGCCAAAAATACAGCACTGATACACTGATCCATCAAGAAGTAGGGAACTATTAAAGCAGGTGTTCTCATGGCCTGAGGGAATGGTTTTTGAAAAATTCACAAGCAAACAGCAGAAGACCAAATTAAAATGCGTATGTTAAACACATAAAAAAAAAATAACAGTCAGTCTTAAAGATTCTAGAGCATAAGAAAATGTAGGTGTGCACCACAATAAAATATAATTATGTACCAAAAAGACAATTTGGATACTGAAGATACATAATTATATTCACTTATAAATTCAGTTTGTATAAGGCCAATATCAGCAGCCTTTGGATCAAGGCAGGAACAAACACTGGACATGAAAGCAGTCAAGACACAGACATACTGTACACTTACCTGCACTCATTTACGCAAAGAACTTGCAGTGTTTTGGCTGTCTGAGGCAGCAGAGTTAACCATTGCCGTAATGCCACACCCAAAATCACATTGGCAGTTTAGAACTGCCATTTAGAATAACCTTCATGTATATGGCACACGAGAAGAAAGGTGAATTCAGAATCAAACCCGAGTCCCTGCTCTTTAATTGTTTAAACATATTCAATGAAGAATACTGTAAATCGGAAGAAAGCTTGGTCAGGTCAAGAAATGTGACTATTCATTCTTGAAGCCACGTGTTATATTTAAAAGTACAAGGCACAGGAAGAGAAATAAGGGCCAAGAAAACAAGACATAGTCTAAAGGAAAGCAAAGACTGAAAGTGGAAGAAGCAATTAAACGGTTGTCAAAAACAATTTGAAAGTAAGTCAGAAATACGCGGCTTAGACTTTTTCTAACCAAATTATCAGAAAAATAAACAAAACACAACCAAAGTCATTTGTATATTTACACAATCCAATAGAGACAGAATGTCAGGGTGAAACTTTTAAAGGTGATCCTTATTTCACACACAATCTCAGCTGGATCATTACTAAGACAATTACACAACTAATGGTGCTGCCTGTTTAAAATAGACATGGCATTAAAGATTATAGAAAATAATTTCCCCCTAAGAGAATGAATCTCCAAAGCCAAGGTCACTATGCCATCAAACACTGTGAAATAAATGACAGAGCCAAGATTACAAATTTGTTTCTTTTGAGTTCATTGCTTTGACTCTAAACGTTTTTTTTTTTAAATGGTGCTTGATTTTGTAATAACTGGACAAATGACAGCAGTTTGAGAGGAACTGGAATCAGGAGATGCTGTTAATTCTAAGATGTTAAGACAAGTGTCAGAATCAACAAGACCAATACTTCTTTAAGCTAATGAATCACTGTCAGGAACCAGTGTGGGAAAGTACGGCAACAAAAAATTTAAAAAGGAATGCATAACTAGAGTCAAAATCATAAATCATCAATTGTAGTCAAAAAGCACGGCAAAAATATTCATAACCAGGAATTTAAAAATAACAGAATGAATGAAAAGTTCTTTTGACTTGAATCAATCAATGAGAAACAGGAAAGGCACAGTGCCCACTTTATACTGCACACTTCCAGTGGACCATGCCAAGCAACTGCATACCAACCGTCCACAAAAACTCCACAAACAAACACTGGCAGACTGAGGAGATCCTTCCTCCCCCACACTATGCGACTCTTCAGTTCCACCCGGGGGAGTAAATGCGAACATTATTCAAAGTTATTGTCTGTTTTTTTTTTTTTCTTTTCATTTTTATTACTATTTAATTTAATATTGTTTCTTTGTATCAGTATACTGCTGCTAGATTATGTGAATTTCCCCTTGGGATTAATAAAGTATCTATTTATCTATCTATCTATCAAACTGTAGGCACAAATAAGAAAAACAAAATGGCGTTATTTTCAACATTGTTAAAACATATCAAGCACCAAAATAAATGGGACAATGTGATTGTTTGATCTATAAACCCCCTAAACCAGGTCAAAAAATATTAGCAGTCAAGGAGAATTTATAAAAAATCTAAAATAAAATGCCTAATCATGACATAACCAACCTCCACTGCCCAACATGTTTCTGGCCAACTTTAAACTTTGACACACAGACAAATGAGGCTAAACAGAGAGAAATAGAAAAGGCTGTGCTCTGCATTTCCAGGAAATGTGGCTAACTGATAAAGTGCCAGACACTGCAATAATAATAATAATAATAATAATAATAATTCTTTGCATTCATATAGCGCTTTTCTCACTACTCAAAGCGCTCAGCAATTACTAGTTAAGGGCCTTGCTCAAGGGCCCAACAGAGCAGCTATGCAGCAGATGGCTTTACTGTATGAACTGCATGAATACTGTATTTGTAATATTTATTGATCAAGTGTCATTTGTTTCATCTTCTGAGGTAATTCTGTGTTTGTCTGGCTGCTGTTTACAGTCCATGGTGACCAAGAAGTGCAAAGAGGTTGCGTGCTTATAACAGAACATACGACATGTGGAACTGGAAAACAACAATTCAAATACAGATGGCGGAAGATAAAACTTTTTCTAACAAGAAGAATGGCATCTGAACACAAGTAATGATATTACATCACTTAGTTTTATTACAGCCGTCTAATCATTTGAGTCAGATGTGACATTGTGCACGTTTATATTAAGTTTATGAAAAGTGCACAGTATACTATGAGTTTTGTTTAAAAAACACTTTTAATCTACTCTTAATAATATGCAATATGGAGAGTTTCATAAAAATCACTGGGAAATACAACCACTGTGAATGAAACCCCTTACACAGCTTTGCACAAAACTTTTAACGTTACAGGCACAACATTCTGTGCGACCAGACGTTCAGTGTTACTGTCTCTTTAGCACTGGCATTATGGGTAGTGACCATAGTCGAAATACTTTTCATCATCTGAAAAAATGCCCACCATTTTAAAATATGCAACGCACCATCTCTATATGTAATTAATCGAGCAGTGGCAATAAAACTAGACAATGTAACAACTGTCAAGTGCAATCCTTCTTATTGTAAAAAGATGTCTACCTCCGATTGTCTAAAGTGCATAATCAACAGGGTCTATGAAATACCTTAAATTAATGAACTTTTGTTTTTGTTTATTAATAACACTAGTGTAAAAGTGTTCACTGTTTTGTCGGTATGTGTGACATAATTTCTGGCATTAATTTTTATTTCCAAAATATGAAAAATGCCACGTTCTCTTCTAAGTGCTGCTCAACTATGTTTATTAAAATCTGCTCTGCCCCTTCTTTTAAAAGTTTGCACCCTTTTTGAATTTTAAACACACTCCTTCTCTTTGGCTTGCGTCATCTTTCTTTGAATTGTTGCCACCGATTTCCACACCAAGTAAATTGCGTGTTTGTACTGTTATGAGCACACAGTATTTTTGCACTTCTCGCCCACAGTAACATTCCTCCACAAGGCAACAGAAACAATGTCATCGATCTGCACATTATTACAGAACAGAACCATTTACATCCTAAAAACAATGGAAAAAAAAACTACAGAACAGCTTTGATTGGGTTAACTGGAACATGTTTAGAGACTCTTCATGAGTATTCAGATGATGACATTTGAGGATGACTGCATACAGAATCAATCTACATATTTCCTACTAAGAAAACATACATCACTGCTGACATTAGGAATGTGGTGCGCAGCAACGTACTTTGAAACAAAGACATAGAAACATAAAACAATTGTATATATCAACTCAGAAAAGCAATCAAACTAGGTAAATATTAGCATGGCTGTAAACTAGACATGGAATTTAGCAGCTGTAAAAAATATGCACAAACTTTGTCAGAGATTATAGAATGCAAAGTAAAGCCTAATCTAATATTATCGTCATTTACCCTTCCAGAATAACTTAATGATTTCTATGTCCATTTTGAGCACAAAAATAAGTATTTGATTGGCTGTAGCATCACATATGATTCATCCCTCTCTACTTCTATACCTGCACATAACTTTAAAGGAGTTAATGTCCACAAGGCATCAAATCTGGATGGAATTTCAGGGTCTGCCTTGTGGCAACACTGACACACTCTGAAGGATGTGCAACCACAGGCACTCTAAAGGGTTAAGATTGAAAAGGAAGACAGAAAAAGAAGGAAGACTGCACAGAATTGTCTCCATATGTTGATCTCGTATCATCTCCACAAAAGACACATTTGGAAATGCCAATTAACCTAACTTGGATGTCTTTGTGTGTAAGG